>NW_022437030.1:5645173-6215370 GCF_009761245.1 Sapajus apella
GTGGGGGGTGGGAAGCTGGGGAGAGATAGCAAGGGGAGAGATGCCAGATGTAGGTGATGGGGAGGAAGGCAGCAAATCACACTGCCACGTGTGTTCCTATGCAACAATTTTGCATGTTCTTCACATGTACCCCAAAACCTAAAATGCAATAAAATAAATAAATGGGAAAAAAATAAATAAAAAATAAAATAAATAAATAAATAAATAATTGAACGAGAGTATGAGGGCAAGAAGAGAACAAGATATTTGCATTTTGTTGCAATTCTCATTGTCTGAGATAAAACAATGTTTGATAAGAAATCATTACTATTATAGTTTTTTAAAAAGAGGGAAAAAATAAGAACACTATAGATACTCATTTGCATTTATAATCCAGTGGATTCTCCAATGAGCATGAATTTCTTGGCAGTTTCTAGGTAGGTTGGTAGGTAGGATGAGGTGTCAGATGATTCAGCAGCCAACCATTTAAACAAGTAGGAAGTCACTCCCAACTCTAGAGAAACTGGGGCCTTTCTTTCTTTCTTTCTTTCCTTTTCCTTTTTCTTCTTTTCTTCCTCTGCTCCACTTCCCTTTTATTCTTTCTTTCTTTAAAATAAATCAGTACAATCATGGTGGCCACTCCAGTTCCCTAACCAATATTTTTATTGAAAACATAAGTCACATTCAGAGAAACAACACATTCATTCATTAAATACGGAGTGAAGGTCCTTCATAGGCAATGTGATAGGCACTGGAGATATACAGGCAAAGAAGGCTGACTCAGGACCCTGTCCCTGCTCTGGTGGAGACCATGTTCTACTAGTAAATCTAGGTTGAAAATTCTGAGATGAGAATAGAAAACTTGTAGAATAAAAAACATGCTCATGATAATTTGCTAAATTTTGCCTACATGAATGAGTAAAGGAGGCATAGAGTGTCTGCAACAAACACGTTGTTCTGCTTGCTAACATGAAATTTTGCCTCCTAAGCTCCACTCAATGTATACATGACCTCTGTTTATGCCCTGGTCATGGAGCCAGCACTGTGTGGATTCCACGAGGAGCTATCTATGGTTGGGGCAAGTCTGGCTGATGGTCTAATAAGCAGTCAGACTGAAAGAAAAGGGAACTGGACATACAGATTCTCTCCATCAGAAATGGAAATCTAAAAAGGATGTTGCCAGAAGGTAACAGGACAGAGAAAAGCTGTGTCCCACTAATAACAAAGCATTTCAGGGAAGAGCTTTAAGTCCTGCAGTAAAGAGCTCAGACTTTGGTGCCTGGCATATTTTTCTTTTTTTAATGCAATGTTCAAGTTGGCTTTTCCAGAAGACCCTGTACTTTCTCTCTGTCCTGATGGAGTAAGAAGCACAAACTCAAAGTCAACCAAAAAGAAAATTAAATATACGTATTGCACTCACATACATGTCGTCTATTTCATGATGGACCTTCATTCCATATTCAGTGAGTGAATGTGTTGTTTCCTTAGATGTGACTTATGTTTTCAATTAAAATATTGGTTAGGCAACTGGAATGGCCACTATAATTGTACTGACTTATTTTAAAGAAGAAAAATTCTCATTTCTATTTATCAGAATTTATCATAACCTAGGGGATTTCTGCTAGCTGTATAGGCTTCTTTGGGGGAAATAATGTGGAACATTTTCCTATTGCTGGTTTCAGTAATCCCAGACACAGCATTAATGAATTGGATTATTTTATAGGTAAACTCAACTCCCTCCATTCTTTGCAAGCTGCGAGATTTAACTGTGTTTGAAACATGTAAGTATATCTTCTGAGGTAGATAACATCTGAAGGAAAAATAGTCCAAGTGGTAATGCCAATTCACTGTTCTTTTTTAGAAACTGAAGAAAACAATAGATATGTGACATAATAAAGGACCCCAATTTAGTTTACATAGAACTTCAATTAATAAGAGCAGTTGTTACTTTTGTTCTATTTAAAAAGTATCTATGAGGTGCCAGGCACCACCTATAAGGTAGGGCTTAACAACTATTAACATTCAATCCTCAAACCTTTACCATTCAATTGACACAGCTTTTTTCTCCATTTTATATATGAGAAAACAAAGGCAGAGAAAGGTTACAGAATTTATCCAGCTAACAAGCGCCAAATCTGGGATTCAAGCCTGGATCTGAACCCATATTTTTAACCCTGACACAATGCAACACCTTTGCTACATGTGAGACAATGTTTTACTCCTCCATATCAAGGTCAAATATAAATAATATCAACCAAAATCTGGGATCATTTTTTAATAGAGGAAAGGAGGCATTTTGCAGGTTACCACAGGTAAAAAGATTGTTCTTCTGTGAAATCTCCCATGGAATCAACACATTCTATTATGATCCACCCAGGATGGAGCTGGATACACCTCTTACAGTAGACATGATGGTATCCAAGATCCATCTCTGCTCCCAGAGTTTGGTTTTCTATTCATATTCCAAAGCTGGTATTAGCAGACTCAAGAAAGGGTCTGTTGTTCAGTTTTTAAAAAGATTTCAAACTTCTACTTAAATCGTTCAGCTTTAAATCATTTTTCTTTTATTCATTCTTCAGAGATTGCTGAAGGATTGCCAATACTTGACTCTGCTTTGACAAAGCTATCCTTGGATATCAGATTAGATAAGATGATGAATTGTACTTAAAACTCCACGTAAGTTAAAATCCCAGGAGTTTTCTCCAGAAACTTTTTCAAACACAGTTAAATCTCACAGCTTGCAAAGAATGGAGGGAGTTGAGTTTACCTATAAAATAATCCAATTCATTAATGCTGTGGCTGGGATTACTGAAACCAGCAATAGGAAAATGTTCCACATTATTTCCCCCAAAGAAGCCTATACAGCTAGCAGAAATCCCCTAGGTTATGACAGAAAAACATTTTGTTCTAAATGGAAGATAACGTCGACATTATGACCAGGGATAAAATTTCTATACTTTATAGACTCTAAAATGAGTATTGTCACCTTTTCACCTCCCGGAAATTGGAATGCATGGCATAATCACTGTTGGCCAGGTGTCAGTCATGATGGAATTGTCATTGTCTGCATATAGGCATCAACATATGCAGAATGGGTGTCAATGGCTTGCAGAAAAAATTCTGAGACAACAGCAAATTCTCATACAGTTCATCACCAAGGTGTTTAGTGGTACCCAGCTTGCAGATATTGACAACCCAGGGGAAATATTACTCAAAAGTGCAGGTGTTTTAGGACTGTCCCAACAAATGTATTTCACTTTTATTTCCTTTTCTATAAAGATGTTTCTAAATAAGTTTTAACTAAATTTTAATAGGTTTTAGGAATATCTCAACACATTTATTTCATTTACATTTCACCCTTCTAATAAAAGTGTGTCTAAATGTGTTTAAATAAATGTTTTACCAGGCAAAAAGTAAAAGTTCTAAGTGATAAGAAACCAGTGAGCCTGTTTAATTGGCAGTCTTTTTCTTTAAATGTCTTAATCCTACATAACATAATTATTTCCTTTTAATCAGTGAGGTCATAGATAAAATGAAATATGATAATTATCAGGTAGTATAACACTGTGTGTGTGAACTCTGGTTTTGATGGCAAATAAGCTGGGCACAACTTTTGAGCTCGAGAGCATACTCCTTTGGTTGATTTTCTCAAATTACTCATCTTGAAGCCTCAGTTACTCATCTAGAAAATGCAGGTGCCTGTTTCATAATAGCGATGACAATTAAAGAACGCATGTAGGACACTTAGCAGAGGGCCCACAAGCTCTTAACATGTGAGAAGCTCTTGATTGTTCATCTGCTTTGGCCAGAGGCTCAAAAACATTTCTTTTTTTCCATGTTCCTGTGAACAGGAGGCTGTCAGAGAACTGTGGTTGGTTTTCTTACCACTTCTGCAAAACCATTTTAGTGGGCAGAGGAGAAAAATCCTCTAAAACAAAAACAAAAACAAAAACAAAAACTATCACCAAGTTGAGCATCCATAAGCAGCACAACCTTCTCTCCTCACTCTGGAAGACATATTTATAGCTGCAGGGGGCAGCTGAGATCACCAGGAAGTGGATGGAAGAAGAGTAGGCTCATCATGGAGTGAATATTAAGCAATTAGAAGCAAGGACCGGGAGGGAGTCAGATAGACAATTTCCCCCTCTCTTCTCCATGATGTGGTTCCTCCTTGCAGCCCTTCTGGAAAAGTCCAGAGTGCCAAGCAAATACACTGACCCTGGGGGTCCTGCTGTGCTGCATCATGGCTCATTGTGAATCAGTCACCAATCCAGTGACCCATCTCTATCAATGCTTTGCATCATTTCCTTTCCTCTCCCCTTCACTACTGGGGGCTTTATATCCCAAATAATACATCAGCACTTCCATGTACCTGCCTTCTAGAACCACGTGCTGTTGAGGATCTCGAGTTCATATGGAGCCTTGGTAATTTTGGTCAGAAGCATGTTTCTAGAATCAAAGCAATGTTGTTTAGTCAAATGCAGATGAGACTGTGGAGCCATGTGTCCTAGATTCTAGCTTTGGCTCTAGATCTTATTAATGAACCCCGTGGCTTCTAACTCTCTCATCATTCTAATAGAAATCATATTACCAGCCTTCCTTATCTGGAAATGTCGTCATCAGGATCAAGAGAGATAAGGTTTGAGAAAGTAATGTGTAAGCCATTAAGTAGTACACAAATGACCATTACTGTGTCAAACAGGAATTTGGTGCAATGAACTCTGTTGCTCTTTTCTGTCAACACAGTAAACACAAGGGTTAAAAATTTGTAAAATTATGAAAACTTTAGGTACTACATTGTATTAGTTTTTTAGGGCCTCTGTTACAAAGCACACTGGCTGGCTTAAAACAATAGGAATTTTTTATCTGATGGTTCTGCTGGCTACAAGTCTAAAATCAAGGTAGTGACAGGACCATACTTCCTCTAAAGAATCTTCCCTTCTTTCGGTAACCTCTGGTGTTCCTTGGCTGTGGCAGTGTAACTTCAGTTCTCCCTCTGTTTTCACATGGTCATCTCTCTAGGCATCTCTGTGTCACCCTTAATCAAAGGACACCTGTCCTTGGATTTAGGGCCCACCATAATCCAATATGACCTCATCGTAACTAGATTATAGCTGCAAAGTCCTCATTTCTAAATAGGTCACATTCACAGGTACCTGGGGTTAGGTCTTCAGCATATGGATCTATGAAGGTAACAACATGAAGAGAAGCTCAATTCTTTTTAACAAGCAAAATAATCTCCCTCTTAGAAATTTCTCAACATCCATGCTAAACCTGACACTTTTTTAGTTCAAAACCCCCTGAGCCAAATATATCAAAACTTGGCTCTATAGCAGTCATTTAAGTCTGTGCCATCTTTTAAAGATGACTTTTCAACATTCCGATAACCAAATCATCTCGGCTAAAAGGAAAAGAGGAAAAAAATGGAGAAAGAAATTCACATTTTATTTCACATTTACAGTCTGTTTCATTATCCAAGTTTACAATAATTGTTTTATTTAATCATCACTAACAACCGATCAACACTGTTTGTGTTTGTTTTACAGATGAGTAAACTAAAATTCAAATAGTAAACGGTCCTGCTTAAAGACTCAGAGTACATGGGAGAACTTTGGACTCTAATCCTTTTGTTTTGAATCAAAACACCAAGACGGCTCTCCTTATTTTCAATTTAATTCTCTAGTAAACACTATGTGTAAAAACACTATGTGTAACATCATTTTATCAGCTCAACAATATCAAAGATATAATCTGATCAATGAAGGATGATCCTCCAATCTCTCTACACGCTAATGCCCAAGTTTTATAGTTGAGGAGTCTCTCATTTAGAGATTAACCTACACACAGAATCTGAATGGCCTGAGTGCTGTGTTATAGCTACCTTGCACCTCGGCCCTTGGTCATTCATTTATTCATCCATTTACTGAATATTGCTAGACATCTATGTGCTATGTAGCGGGTTCCAACAATGACTAAAACAAGCCCTTAGAGAGATTACAGTTTCATGGTGACTAAACCATTGGCCTTGAAGGTCAAAGTGGCATTTCACTTTGATGCTAAAGATGGAAATGACTTTGGTCAAATTAACCTAAAACTGAAAAATCAAGGAGAAAACAACAATGTTTATATACCTGATGCGAATCAGTTCAATCAGTTCCTACAGGTCATAGACTTCTCCTTGTCTCAAAGCTCAGTAAATATTATTGGAGAGAGACAGACAGACAGACAGAGAGAGAGAGAAGGAATGAAGATACTGCAAAAAAATAAACAAAAGAGGGAATGAAAAGAATGTCCATCTATGCAGGCAACTCTTGGTTGCAATATTATCTTTTTCCAAATCATAGAGGACGTTGGGAAAAAAAATCTTGCTTCTAAATGCACAAGCACTGACCTGTTTAAATAATTCAGATCAGAGTACAGGTTCTAAGATCTTCTGGAATGCTGCATTAAAATCAAAGATACACAAGACAGGAAAAGGTGCAGTCAAATTACAGGGCACAAAAGTCAGCCAGCGGCCGGGTGCGGTGGCTCACACCTGTATTCCCAGCACTTTGGGAGTTCGAGGTGGGCAGATCACGAGATTAGAAGTTCGAGATCAGTCTGGCCAACATAGTAAAACCCTGTCTCTACTAACAATACAGAAAATTATCTGGGTGTGGTGGTGGGCACTTGTAATCCCAGCTTCTCAGGAGGCTGAGGCAGGAGAACCGCGTGAACCCAGGAGACAGAGGTTCCAGTGAGCCGAGATCACGCCAAAAAAAAATAGTCAGCCAGCATCCAACATGGGTGTGGTGGAAAGGAGGGAGGGGTGTTCCCCCTGCAAAGTGCCGGGGAGAATGTTCTGCTGATGTCAGAGAACAGTGGAGACAGAAAAGAAGTCAGGAGAGTCAGAGGCACCTCGGATTAGTTTGTTTCTTCTTCCTGTAGATCCTATAGATTTCTAGGTGTTTGAAATCTTTACGATCTTTTGTTCTCTTTGTCTTCTGAAACCTGTGAAAATGCTCAGTGTAATTCATTTGTTTTCAAGGCAGATAAAGCACATCAGTAGTCAGCCAAGAATAACGTAGCGACAGCCGAGTACTATCTGGGTCTGCATTTGATAGCTGTATGCAGTTCTCCAACCTGGATGAGGTCAAAATGAGTTACCATCATCAGGCTTTATCAAGTAGCCATAAGTCTGGCCAAAAGCAAATCGTGTGTGCTCTGTGCGTCATTGTTTGCAACAGTGAAGACTGGGAGTGGCCCAAATACTACTGGAAGGGGAATTGATACATGCACTGTGGTGAATTCAAATAATGCAGCTCCATGCAAAGAGTTCAGGCAAAATAATCAGATCCATATGGAGGAATATGCCTAAATTGTATGCATTCAGTGACACAGGTAGTCATCAAACTACATTTTATGATTCATCAATTATGTGCGTATTTATTTATAAATTATAAACCTGTTCAATCATGCTAATATGTTTTATACCTTCTAAGATATGTACTAAGATGGAAATGAAAAATTATGAGATAAAAAATTAAAATGACAATATTTTCTTGTGGACCCCAGATGATCACCTTGCAGACATAATATTTTAAGACCACATCTCTGATGTATAATGTTAACCGAAAGGGACACAATATTTAGCATTTTCTCCAATAGCGACATTGGCAAACTTTTTCTATGAAGGGTCAAATAGTAAATACTTTCAGCTTTTGGGCCAGACAGCCTCTGTCACAACTGAAAATACTCAACTCTGCCATGGTAGTGTGGAAGTGACTGTGGCAAGATGTAAAGAAATGGACGTGGCTGAGTTCCAATAAAACTTTATTTACAAAAAGGACCGTCTTTAGAATATGGCCTGTGGGTCATAGTTTTTTGACCACTACTCTGGTGGGATATCATTTATATAAAAGTCAAAAAATACACACAACCAACTTGGAGTTTTCACAACTGTATAAATGTTTAACACTGAATTTGTCTTGACAGAAAAGAGCAACCGAGTTCATTAGATCAAATTCCCGTTTGACATCAATAATGGTCATCTGTGTACTACTTAATGGCTTACATATTACTTTCTCAACCCTTATCCCTCTTGATCCTGATGATCACATTTCCTGATAAGGAAGGCTGGTAATATGATTTCCATTAGACTGATGAGAGAAATTATAAAGGCCACGGGTTGGTTAATAAGGTCTAGAGCCAAAGTTACAATCTGGGACACGTGGCTCCACAATTTCATCTGCATTTTACTAAACCACATTACCTCGATTCTAGAAACATGTTTCTGACCAAAATTACCAAAGCTCCACATCAATTTGACATCCTCATCAGCATGTGAGTCATGGGAGTGTGCTGAGGGTCTAGAAGGCAGGGACATAGATTGAAGTACTGATATTCCATTTGGGAGGTGCAAGTCCCTAGTGGTGAAGGGGAGGGAAAGGAAATGATGAAAAGCATCCATGGAAATGGGTTCCTGGATTGACCACTGGTTCACAATGAGCCATGATGCAGAACAGCAGGACCCCACAGTCAGTCTATTTGCTTGGCACTCTGGACTTTTCCAGAAGAACTGTAAGGATGAACCATACCATAAAGATGAGAGGGAAGAATTGTCTGTTTGACTTCTTCCCATCCTTTGCATTCCGTTGATTTCAATGGGATAAAACAACACAGAAATTTAGGTAATCTCCGTTAGTGCTATGGTTCAATCTGGGAAGACTATGACCATGGATTCTGTCATGTCCCATGGACAGTTTCTTCAATCACCTACAGGAGATAAAAGGGTGAGTGTTATAGAATGAAAATGTCACCCTGCTTTGTATGTGTGTGTATTTTTTAATTAAACTTGTAGAATTGAAAAATGCAGACAGTTACAAAGGATGATGTTACAACTATTGGCGTATCTAAAGGATGATGTCATAACTAATGAAGTACCTACATTATTTGTCATAAGTATATATTTTAAAGTAATAAAATATTACAGGTAAAGATGAAGTCTCTTATGTTCTCCTCCCAATTCTTTCTTTTGAGACAGCTGTTCCCATGATTCTGAATATATATAGTCCATGTTTCATACTGTTCTATTGTGTGTTTATGTGTGTATATAGATATCTACACATATATAGTGGGTGTATATGTAAAAGGGGATTTCAAAAACATCAGAGAAACTGCACCATGCATGCATGGATTTTGAATTTTTTTAGCAACAAAAGAAACTCATGGTAACTTGTCATAACATGTCTGAATAGGATCTACTATGAGGCACTAAGAACGATAAGACATCAGTTTGAAAGGGGCCCCCATTGAAGCAACTGAATTCTGCAAAAATTGAAGCAAGAAGAAAACATTAAATTTATGGTGACACTTAAGTGGAAAAACAGTAAAATCACTGGTGCTTTACAAAAAGTTTTTGTGGACAGTGCCCCCAAAGAAATCAGCAGTTTACAAATGGGCAAGTCATTTTAAGAAGGGAAGGGATGAGATAATGTTGCAGATGAAGCCCGCAGCAGCAGACCATCCACATCAATTTGCAAGGAAAAATTTAAACTTGTTCATGCCCTAATTGAAAAGGACTGATGATTAACAGCAGAAACATCACAGTCACCTCAACTGGTTCAATCTATACAATTCCAACTGAAAAATCAAAGTTGAGTAATTTCCCTCAATGGTAAGAATTTTTTTTTCTTTTCAATGGTAAGAAAACCATTGCACCCAGTTCAGCCGCAGACAGAAACAGAACCTTCAATTAAAATTTTAAACAAGTGGGATTAAGATTCTGAAGCATTTCTTTGAAGAACTATAACAGGAAATGAAACATGGCTTTATCAGTACCATCCTAAAGAAAAAGCACAATCACAGCAATGGTTACCAAGAAGTGGGCATGGTCTAGTCAAAGCAAAAGAGAACAAGTCAAGAGCAAAGGTCATGGCAATTATTCTTTGGGATGCTTGAGACAGTTTTTTTTGTTGATTTTCTGGAAAGCCAAAGAACAGTAACATCTTCTTATTATGAGAGTGTGTTGGAAAAGTTGTCCAAAGCTTTAGCAGAAAGACACTCAGGAAAGCTTCACCAGTGTCCTTCTCCACCATGATGATGTTCCTGCTTATTCCTCTCATTAGGCAAGGGCAATTTTGTAAGAGTTTTCATGAGACATCTTTAAGCATCCCCCTTACAGTCCTGACTTGGCTATTTCTGGCTTCTTTTTGTTTCCTAATCTTAAAAAAAAAATCTGTAAAAGGCACCCATTTTTCTTCAGTTAATATTGTAGAAAAGGCTGCACTGACATGGTTGCATTCCCAGAACCCTCCGTTCTTCAAGATGGACTAAGTGGCCAGTACCCTTACTTACAAAACTGTCTTGACTTTGATGCAGCTTATCTTGAGAAATAAAGTTTATATTTTTTTATTTTAATCTTTTAGTTCCATTTTTTCACAAACTTTTTGAAGTCCTCTCATATAATAGAAGGTGTGTAGTACATATATACATTATATAGTAGAGTGTGCATATAGATAGTATGCACATATATGTATTTATGTGTATTTGTGTGTGTGTATATATAAAATATCTAAATAAGAGAAAAACTTAAATGCTTAACAACATACTATTCAAATAAATTAAAGCCAATTCATACTAAAAAAAAATCACAGGCAGAACTACACATTCATGAAAATGAGTTTTATCATTAAATAAAACAAAGGAAGTTTCTGACCAGGAAGTATTGTCTGTTGCAATGTGTTTACCATACTTCTTTCACACATAGAATGTACCTGGAAGGATTTAAAATAAACTATTTATTAGTAGTTTGGGATTGGAAAGTAGACAAGTGGAGAAATATTATTTTTCTTTTCATCTTTCATCCCTTAAAAAATAGCACATATTACTTTTCTAATTAGAAAACACTAATAAAAAGAAAGGGGTGCAGCAGAATCCCCCTTAGTAGAAGCAGCAAAAGAGAGACTCCAGGCTTGAGACAGGGGAAGAAGAATGGCATCAGAGGGTGATACAGTAGAATGGCATCAGAGAGTGATGCCTTGTAGAATGGCATCAGAGGGTGACACAGTTCTGGGATCAAGAGAAGTGAATTTCAGTCTTGCTTCTGCCATGAAATATCAGGTGTCCCTGGGCAAGGCAAGCTTACCTGGCAAGGAAGTTCCTACCTGATCAGTCACTTTCCTGTCCTGATTTCTCTCCCCACTGCCCACAATGGCCTGTAGACCCTTGCTTATTCCACGTTGCTTTGTCTTTTTGTGCCTAAACTCAAGCCTGTACTCCTGCCTGAATGCCTTCTGCCAATTCATTTGCCTGACTAACCACAGATATCAACACCCCAAAGAAGCTGAGGACCACTCTCTCCCTCCCCAGGGCACCTGCTGCATCCTTCTACCATGCAGGGGCATTGTCTGTGCATCGCTTGCCTCTCCCCTTATGCCACACTCATCTCTGAACTCTCATCTCCTAGAAGGCAAGCATCTATGGCTGATTTACCTTTCTGCCTGGCCTAGGGTACACTTTGATAAAGGTACTTTTTGACTAAATATTTATACCATGTTCCAGTCATTCTCTCTATAAAATGAGGAAGGTGAATCATTAGTTCAATTCAGTAGGTACTTACCAACACCTATACCCTCCCAGGTACCTTGTTTGGCTCTGGGAAGGACAGAAAGATGAGTGCATCCCTCTAGTAGGGAGGATGACCTAAGGTCCCTAAAAATCCAGTTGTCTGATTCTCATAATCAAAATTTACTGACTTGTTGAATAGTCCTGGGAATATCATTTTAGCTTCATGGGGAAGGTCCCAGTAGGAAACACATTGAATAAGGTAGCCTGACCTCACCAAGGGTAGGAGGAGGAGCGTACAGCTTTTCCTGATATACAATATACTGTTACAGGGTTTGCTGCTCTCTGATCATGCAATCTACATAATTTATCCTTTTAAAATGAGCCATAATCCCTAAAGAGTGCTTCCCTATTGATATCAAACATAAGAGGGTATTTTTAAGGCCATGGCAACATCACAGCTATACATTAACCTACACAAAATCAATCCATTTCCAAGTTAAGCACAGCCCTAAAAAAATCACTAATGGGGCTCAGTGCCGTTTGTTCATGGAATGTGCATTCAGGAATCATGCATAATGTAATAGTGCAAATGCTAAAAGCAGCTCCCACAAACTAATTTAATCTTGGTTTAATGGACATAGGGAACTAATCTTCAAAAGAGACTGCCAATGAGATTCTTGGGGGCCTCCCAGCAGCCTGAGAGCAAGCTCTGATATTAGCTTTTGGTTAGTACCCTCTTTCAACTAGTGTCTATTAGAGGCAATCCAATATGGTCATTGAAATTATGAATAACTTGTGTCAACTTTCATGGCATATGTAATACAGATGTATTCCATGTGTTTGTGTAGATCTCTGGGATTGAAATCTTGCACTCTATACCCTTTAATCCATGTGCTTCTACCTCAGTCAAGAGAATCTTTTACACTTTGGAAGATCAGAAAGCTAAATGATATCCACAGCCCTCAGGCCATGCCAGAGAGACAGTGTCTGAACAAAGATCAAGGATGTGAAACTTGTATACAATCAAAGAGATTAGAATCACACTGCTGTAGCTTGTCTCCCAGGGACCTCCAAAACTCCTAAATATGCACCTCCCACTTCACATGATTAGAATAGGAAGAGCATTTGCCCACACAAACATGAGCATGCATGCAGGCACATGCACACACACACACACACACACACACACACACACACACACACACAGAAAGACTCTTTTCACCAGCCATGAGTCATGTTTACATCAAATGGTCTAACATCAAATCTAGCTAAATAGATTGTAGAATATACCAATTTAGGGACCTTGGAATGCATTTAGTTCAAGCCACATATTTCAAATTAATGCGCTGATTGGCTTTGGACTTTTACCATAAACGTATAAGAAAAGCACAGGAAAGACAGCGTTGGTGGGCAGACAGAATGCACAATACATAGGTGAAAGTGTGGGACCAGGAAATGGGAAGAAGAGATGGAGGAAGTTTCAGGGGCTGATACCACAATTTTACAAGTCAAGAGAAAGTGAAGGAAATAAGAAGTAGAGGTTAGATAATGTTATTTAGAGTTAGAGTGGCAACTAATAGAATATAATTATATAAAATTTAAACAGGAAAAGGCAGATATAAAGGGGACAGGTCAGCACAAATGCACTGAATCCTCATCTTCCATATTAAGGAGTTAATAGATATTGACTGAGTGATAAATCAAGAAATTGAATTGTGAAAATAGCCACCAAAAAAACTGAAAACGAATATTAAATAGATTTTTGTCTCTATAGTGTAGAACTGGAGGTGACGAGGAGTTCTTTTCTTATGTTTCTATGTTATTTAATTTGCTATACTGCATCAACTATAATTTGATTTTTAGAATTTAGGTGAGTGTTTCTGGGGAGCTGAGGTGAGAACAGGGAGGAACAGAACAAGACAATATTTGTTTTCCTTAAAAGCAACTGGAAAGCAATATTTGTTTTCCACAAAAGCATTTGTGAAAAACCATGAGCATGTATAGCATGATGCCTTATTTTCTTTTTTTTTTTTTAATTTAACTTTTGTTTTAAGTTCAGAGGTACATGTGCAGGTTTATGATATAGAAAAAATGTGTGTCACTGGGGTTTGTTGTACAGATTATTTCATCACCCAGATATTAAGCCGAGTACTCATAAGTTGTTTTTTCTGGTCTTCTCCCTCTTCCCACCCTTCATTCTCCAGTAGGCTCCAGTGTCTGCTGCTTCTCTCTGTGTGTCCTTGGGTTCTCATCATTTAGCTCCCACTTATAAGTGAGAACACGTAGGATCACCTGCATTAGTTTGCTAAGGATAATAGCCTCCAGCTCCACCCATGCCCCTGCCAAGGGCATGATCTTATTCTGTTTTATGGCTGCATAGTATTCCATGGTGTTTATGTGCCACATTTTCTTTGTCCAGTATAGTACTGACGGGCATTTAGGTTGGTTCTATGCCTCTGTTATTGTGAATAATGCTATAATGAACATACGTGTGTGTGTGTCTTCATTACAGAATGATTTATATTCCTTTGGGGATATACCCAGTAATGAGATTGCTGAGTCTAATTTTTATTTCTTTTGTCAGGTCTTTGAGGAATCGCCACACTGTCTTCCACAATGGTTGAACTAATTTACACTCCCAACAGTGCATAAGCATTCCTTTTTCTCTGCAGCCTCACCAGCATCTGTTATTTTTTGACTTTTAAATAACAGCCATTCTGACTGGTGTGAAATGGTATCTCATTGTGGCTTTGATTTGCATATCTCTAATGATGATGCCTTATTTTCTATGTACAATGGAAAACAAATTGAAAATTTATACAATAAACTTTTAACTGTGAATATCTCTAGAATAATTTTCAACATACTTTCTATGATAATAAATATGTTCTGTTTCTGCACTGTTCAACACAGTAGTCACTAACCACAGGTGACTTGAGCAGTTAAAAGTGCCTAGTGCAACTAACTTATTGTTAATGTAATTCATTTTAATTAAGTTAAATTGAAAAAGTGACATGTAGCTGGTCGATACCATATGGGGTAGCACAGCTAGAGAATCAGATGGAGGTATACAAAAGTTTCTAAAACTTGCTACATTTCTGTATTTTTTGAAATTCTTGAAATATGAACATAATACTCTTATAATTTTAAAACCCCAGACCTTTTTGATTTGAAACAAAAATTAAAAGGAAGAAAAAAGGAAGCAACCATAAAGCAATATATTGGAAAGTAAGATTTCTACAGAAGGTATTAAAATATTCTGAGAAAAGTAACCAAATAGATAAACAAATGTGTATTCTTTGGTATGCCTTTAATTTAACCTCTGAACTTTCACATGGATTGCTAAAGCAAATATCCTTGCATCATCTCCTTATACTTCAAGCATTTAGATTTCAGCTCTCACTGCTCTGCTAAGCTAATTACTATTCTTTCTTCTGCTTTCAATCTTTCAAAAACACTTTGACATCTCTTATCTGCAGCCCTTCCTCTTTCATTTTATGTCTTTGTTGGTATAGATCTAGATACATGGTTACATAGTTTTTATTCCTTTACTCCCATGTGAGTAACAGAGTATAAATACACACGTATGCTCTATTTACCATATTTGCTACAACCCAAGAGGAAGAAACGTACCAAGATTTAGTGGCAATATGACCTAGATCATCTAATCCCTACACCCGACCCCTTTCCATTTATCAAGCTGTTCCACCATCTGGAATCTGATTATCTCTAATTATCAGACAAAACAATGACTCTACTACTTTTTGCTATCAAACTTCAATAAGTCATTTAATCAGCTTCCTGATCTATAAAATGAAAATAAACACTGAACTGATCTCATAGGGTGTGAAATGAGATATTGCACAGGAAGTGCTTAGCCCAGACGTGTCAAATAGGAAGCACTTAATAAGTGGTAGCTATTGTTTCTTAAAATATAACAAAACTAAGAATTCTCTGCCTTGACTATACAAGGCAAGAGACTTCCAGTCCTCTAATTCTCAAAGTATCAATCTATCCTTTCTCTTTTCTTTTTTGGCCTGCCAATCACTACAGACTGGTTATAAATTAGAGGTACAGTTACTTTTAGAGAAATGGCAGATAATACTAAAAAGATGAAAAAATGTGGTGGTAGGTAGTGGTCCTCAATCCAATATGACTTACATAAGCAGGAAATGGTCCATTTGATGGTGTAGCTCATCTCCTTACACAGAGTACATACAGCCACGTTAAAAAAAAATTCCATCCACCATATATGGAAGAGTTCATTAGAAGAGATCCCTGTCCAAGTCACAAAATGAAGATCATTCCCAAACAGTGTTTCTCTTTCCAGTTTTTTTGTGTTTGAAATATTATAATAGCTTTCTTCTTATTAGAAAAGTAGCAGATACACATGGAAAATAATTCAAAAAATAAGAGTAAGAGGAAATATCATTCACAGTTCTACCACCTAAAATCACCAAGTATGAACATTGTTAAAATTTTGATGAATGTAAATTCAGAAAAGATATGCATGTATATAGAAATCTAAATTTAATTAACTTCATATAAATATATACAACATAACAGGTATGCAAATATAATTAGACATTATGTAATTATAAATTATAATTCTAAGTTCTAAAAATATAAACTAGACAATGGATAACTTCATAAATACAAACATAAATGAAATCATAATGCCCGTAATGTTCTAAGACATCCTTTTATTTAGCTATACATTGTGAATCTATGTCAAAAGGTTTAGATAGGTATTGTTTTAATTTCATATGATATTATCATATATATAGTCTCAGTCTGCTGCCCAGACTGGAGTGCAGGGGTGTGATCACATCGCTGCAACTTCTGACTCCCAGATTCAAGTGATTCTCCCACCTGAGCCTCCTGAATAACTGGGATCAGGAGATCACAGGCATGTCTCACTACAACCAGATAATTTTTGCATTATTAGTAGAGACGGGGTTTCATCATGTTGGCCAGGCTGATCTTGAACTCCTGACCTCAAGTGATCTGCCCGCCTTGGCCTGCCAAAGTGCTGGGATTACAGGCATGAGCCACTGCAGCTGGCCATATGTTGTTGTTGTTGTTTTTAACCAATCTCCTGCTGATGGACATTCAGATTGTTTCCTGTTTTTGTGGGATGTTTTATTTGATTTTACCATTTTAAACTTTGTCTTGTGATTAATATCTCCATACAACCATCTTTATGAAATTATCCTAGATGCGAAATCACTGGGTGAAAAACTAGCACATTTTTAAGACTTTTAATATTAATTGCCAGAATCCACAAAAATGGAGCCAGTTAACTTCCTGTTAGAAATCAGTGGAAGTGCCATAAGCTTTATCACCTGCACTGGAGGATATCAGACTTCTTATTCTGGCCAATCTGACAGGTGAAACATAATATCTGTTCCTTGCTTTCATTTTGATCTATTTTGCTTGGATTATTTTGAGTACTTGAGAGGATTAATATCTTTCCATATATAAACTGGTCATTTGTATGTCGTTTTCTTTTTGTCTAAAGACTTAGGTATTATTCTCCATCTTTAGAGGCAGGGATTGGGAATGAAAAGGGCCCAATAGTCCCATAGTCCATTGTTTTTGGATAAACATAGAAAGTTTGCTGTCAAAACTTGAAACCTGTATTTTTTTAATCTGAGTTTCTTCCTCAGGAAAGGAACTTTAGGCCTCTCAAAAAACTATCAGAGAATTGAAGCTCACCAGATCAATGCACCAAATGCCTCCTTGCCCCACCCTAGTTCCTGTTTTCTTAAACATTGTTACTTTTTTCTCAGCTATATAAACCCTTAGTTTTAGTCAGTCAGGGAGATGCATTTGAAAACAAATTGAAAATGTATACAATAGGTTTTACCTGTGTATAGCTCTCTCCCAATTTTAACTGGACTTCCATCTCCTCAGCTGCAGCACCCAATTAAAGTCTTCTTCCTTGGCAATACTTGTCATCTCAGTGATTGGCTTTCTGTGTGGCAAGTAGCAGGATCTAGACCAACCCCTGGTGTTTCAGCAACAGGGACAAGGAATGCCCTCCATATTCCCTTTAATGTAAGCTAAAGGGACTCCACATCCATGAAGCTTTTTTCTAGAGTTCCTCAGCCATCAGTGATCTTCTCCCCTAACCTCTTAAAGGTCATTTTATAGAATACAAATGGGATCATTTGTCCATAATGTTTTAAGATATCTTTTTCTTTAGCTATATACCATAAATCTTTTCATGTCAAAGGGTTTATATATGTATCATTTCCATTAAATACAATATTCTCCTATATATCATAGTTTTTTTTAACCAGTTCTTTATTGGTATCAGCTATTCTCATTGCTTTAACAACCCTTTGCATTCTTCTACAGTTATTTGTTTTATCATCTTTCTTTTCCCTGCAAAAAATTTCTTAGTTTCTACTCACTTAGAAACACTGAAGGAGAGAATAGAATAGTCAGAAAATTACATGCCATTTTAAATACATACTTATTGTATATCTATTAGTAGCAAAGGAGGTATATGTACTTATAAATATCAACACATTGATTGATGTATTTGCCTTAGCTCTGCTATGTGCAGGAACAAATTGGCACCAAATGTCAGCAGCTAAACCAAACAAATATATATTTCCTTCTCATGGGAAGTCTAACATGAGACCAGTGGTCTTTCTCTATATTTTAACTCTTCCATATGGAATACATCAATTCCAAAATTGCTTTTGTAGGAAAGGAGAAAAATGAAGGAGGCACATAGGCAGTTAGAGATCTTAGCTCAGAAATGACATGCATCCCTTCTATTCACAGTTCATTGGCCAGAATTGATCCAACTGAGATCTCATGGCCCCAACCCAGTTGCAGAGGTAACTGCAAAACTGAGGTGAGTGCACTGAGATTCAGTTAGCATTACTTGCCTCTGCCATACTTGGCTTCAATGTTTTGGGAATTTCCCAAGCATCAATTTATGTCTATCGATAATCTAGGTGGCTATCACTATCTCAGTCTTCCAGAAGAAGAAAATAAGTTCAGAGAAGTTAAGCAACTTGCCTAAGGTCACTCAGCCAGTACGTGGTAGAGCTGAGATTTAAAGCCCAACTGTCTGAGTCTGAATTCTGTATTCTTAATGGGTAGATTATGAAGTTGCTTAAAGATTTATTAAGTTGCGTAGAGAAAAACTCTAATTAAAAAATAGTTACGGGGTGTTGAGCCATGAAAATCTACCCACACATAAGTAAATGATTTCTTACTGACCAAAATACAATGCTAAGCTCCTGTGCACACACTTGGTACACACTTATGGATTGAATGGTAAGGTCTAAACCGGCTTGTGCATTTTAAAAAATAAGTCATGATTTGATTCTATGAGGAAACTGTATTTATCTCCTGATAGCAACTAAAGTGAAAATGACTAAGAGCAATAAAAATCCATTTCGCTATTTAGTACAGTTTGTCAGACTAGAGAAATGGGATTGAATTTCAAAGCCACAGGCAAGCTGGCTGCAATCTGCAGCTACACAGTTGATGGGTTTTTTTTCTTCTTTATTTACAACTCTTTTGATAAGCCTTCAGCAAGTTACATAGGTTGTTCTAGTTGTATCTCGTTTGACTGGATTAGAATACTTGATGACAGTTTGGATAAGTTTGAGGCAGATGGTTCTTGACATTTTTCATGGCATCAGTTACAAGCCATGCAAGAAACTCTTTCATCCTTTGTTTATCCTTCACTTAGAAGCCACTATAGTAGATCGTTTAACTTTCATTTTTCACAGTGCTGATTAAGGCATACTACAAGGCAGATGTTATTCTGTACCATTTTTAACAATTTACATTTAGCACCAAAGCTGGCTTTGTACTTGTTCCAGTGGATCAATTCACTTTTTTAAAACTTCAAGGTCAATCTCTGAAACACTGTGGCTCCCTTAACAATTTAATGTTTCGTAAACTTCTCTTGGTTACAGAAGCCCTGCCACCATCCCATTTATATGTGTTTGCTAGTCAACACACACAAACACACACACACACACACACACGACAATTCAATAGTTCCCTTCCTCAACAGAATCAAAGCATTATTTAAGAGGCAGTTCATTAAACAAAGAGAAGAGTCTCAAAAAAGTCTGAATATAACCTGTCAGAATATCTTTATTTTTGCTAAAGCAGTTCTAGAACCAGAAGTGATTGACAGTCCTGAAGTATAAGATTCTTTGCTTCTCACAGCTGAGATGCAGAACAAAGAGTAAGAAAGATTTTCCTTTTCTTTTTCATGTTTTAGTGATTTAGCAAATTACAACCTATTTAGTTCAACCTAAGACAAATAAGAGTAGATAAAAGCATCTTTAGATACAATGCAATGTTGACAAATAGGCTCATTAAACACAAATTGTGACAAAATTCAATTGCACCTTAGGAAAGCACAACCTTTCACTTTCTTTCTTCTGGAATAACATTAAAGTTCCATCCTCTTTACATACAAAAGATAACATCTTTCTCAGGAAAACAAGTGTGTGGAAAATCTGGGAAACAGTCTACATGAATTATGCTCATGTGTGTTCCCCACCTCATTAGAAAGTAAGGAGTTGAGACAGGATTATGGGACATGCAAGTGGAAGAACTTTTTCTTTAAAAGGAAAAGAAGCAAAAATAAACAGCAGTAACAACATATAAGTAAATGGAGGGATCCATGATCTCCTTCATTCTGCCATTCGAAGAACCAATCCACAAATAAGCAATCATCCTTAAGGGCTAAATGGAACATTGAAAGATCATGTGCTCAAGCCCTTTAGATAAAATACAGTAATTGGAAAACCAGCCTCTTTCTTTTCCCCCTTTTACTTGATGAGGGAAGAGGCAATGAGAATGTACAGAGGAAATAATTTTATTTTTTAAAGTTGCACTGCCAAACCAGTCTTTATGTAACTCAGGGTAACCATCATGGGCAGCCTGTTCTCTAACAAGGCAGTTCCTTAAATATGAGTGAGCCTAAGGCAGAATTTGATAGTTGTAATAAACAAAGAAAAACTGATGCCAATTTGCATATTAATAGACAAGGGAATCCGTCCCGATCAAGCGCACTTTCAAAAGTGGTTCTCTTTCTTATTGTGTTTTTAGCTAAGGTGGGTCTCTGTGTAATGGTATTTGCCTTTTGTTTTACATGGTCATAGACTTGAATTTACTTGAACAATTCAATAATGTATTGAGAGGAGGAAGTATAGGAAATAAGACAAACAGGTGTTAAGGGGAGTTGTTTTAATATAGGTTTTACTCTTAGGTATGGTAAGACCAACAGATCAGGAAATGATTGCCATTGAATGAATGTTATGCCCACAGATTTCAAGAAGAGGGGACATGCCAAGGGGGTAGGGGGCCACATGGAGAAACAGTGGAGTCAGCTAGAAGACAGAGGAAGAGAGGGGGAAACTCTGACAAGTGCCATAACTGTGGTTTTCTCAGGAAGAAATGAGCAAGGCAAGGTAAACAGGCAGAGGATTATATAGTTTGAATAATTTCAGCAGGCTCTGGGGCACATGGGCTGTCCTAGTTGTCTGGTACCCCGTGCTGGGATGATTAGGGCAAGTGGATTGTGGTCTGGAGTGTGCAAACCCCATCACGGAGGTGGTTGGGGGTGTGGGCTCTGGATTGGATGGTTTGCATTCAAAAAGCATGCTCATGGGTGAACTGCTTACTATCTTTAGGTATTGGCTAGCCTTGAGATGGGCAGTCCCTTCAGCCCCAGATGTCAAAGCATCAATACACAGAAAGTGAAAGACATGGTTAATGCATGAGGGTAGTTTTCTCCAACCTCTCTGCTGAGGACAATCTAAGTATATTGAGTTGAGAGCCTCAGTGTTCCAAATGGTGACCAGTGATGAGAGACAGGCAGTGCAGTGCCTGGCTGAACCAGAAACAGGAGGCCGGAGCACACAAGGTGTAGTAGTAACTGCCCAGAGGGTAAATCAGGAGTCATATTAGTTATCTATCACTGCAGAACAGTGTGCCCCAAACGTAGTGGCTTAAAACAACAAACAAGTATTTTCTCAGAGTTTCTTGGGCACTAGGATCTGGGCACAACTTCACTGGATGTCTTTGACTCAGGGCCTCTCACAAGCATCAGCGTTTGGCTGGCTGGGGCTGCAGTCATCTTCAGGTTAGATGGGACAAGATGGGCTTCCAAGCTCACTCACACAACTGTTAGCAAGCTGGTGGCCCTTGCTGGATGTTAACCTATAAGACATCAAAGACATTGGTTTCTTGCTATATGGACCTCTCCATTGAGTATTCATAATATGGCACTTGTTCTCCCAGAGCAAGGTCCCCAAGAGAGCAATAGGGAATGAAACAGGGTGGGAGAGGTTGGGCAAGTCAGATGCCAGAGTCTTTTTGTAACCTAATCTTAGAAGTGACATCCCTTCACTTCTGCTGAATTCTGTTCCTTGGAAGAGAGTCACTAGGTCCAGCTCACACAGAAAGGGAGATTACACAGGGTGAGACTACCAGGAAGTGGGGATTGTTAGTGGAGGTATATTATAGGCTGCCTACCACAGGAGTGAGCAGAAATTTTAAAAACAAACAAATGCTAAACACAATGGCTCATGTCTGTAATCCCAGCACTTTGGGAGGCTGAAGTGGAATGATCAGTCTAAACCCAGAGTTGAGGACCAGCCTAAGCAACATAGCAAGATGTCTAAACAAATAATGAAAATAATTAAATTAGCCAGCTGTGGTGGTGTGCGCCTGTAATCCCAGCTATTCGGGAAGCCAAGGTGAGAAGATCGCTTGAGCCCAGGAGTTTGAGATTGCAGTGAGAGGTGATCACGCCACTGCACTCCAGCCTGGACAACAGAGTGAGATCTTTCTCAAATAAACAAACAAAAACACCAAACACAAAACATCTCCTTTTCAATTATGTAATAGTACAAAGTAGTACTTGTGGCTGTGCTTGGATTACAACTGCACCCATTTTACAGATGCATCTGAAGAGAGAAGTAGTCTTCTCATTCATCCCTTAGCTAGTGTCAGGAAAGATTAAATGTCAAGCCTACTAACTTCCAGGTTCATATAATCTCTTTAAAATACAAGAAAAGTACAAATGTAACAAATAGAAGTTCAAAGTCTGAAAATATATAGTGTTCTGTGCAAAGGGCTGAATAACATTAACTGACTGTGCAAACTTAAGAAGTATTGCTACTATGGTTGTATTAGCCTTTCAGTTTGGCAAAGATTAATTGGATTGATATTGCCCAGTGTTAAGGAACATATGGAGAAAAGACACTCTTATACCCTGTTGAAGGGGGTATAATGGGTATGAAATTTTGGCAGGCAATTTGGCAATATCTATCAAAAGTTAAATTTGTGCAGACCCGTTGATCCAGCAATTCTACTTCTGGGAATTCAACCCAAGGAAATAATCAGGCAAGCACAGAGAGAAGTTATGTGCGAAGATAGTTGTTGCTATGTTGTTAAAAGTAAATAAATGGATGGATAGGTAGATTAGATAGATAGATGATCGTTGGATAGGTCAAATAAATAAATTGCTGATTAGATAAAATATAGACACTCAATAAAATTGGCAATTTTTATCTGCATTTATTGACAAGGAACCACCTCCATAACATATTACTGGAAGAAAAGAGAACGGGAATATGAGAAAGAAAACACAGTAATTTTATATATGACTAAAAAGTTTTATTACAAAATGTTAACTGTGATCATTTCCCAATAGACGATTTCTTATTATTTCAATCTTTTGTCTGTATTTTCTTACATTTTCTATAATTTTTGTAGAACTAAATAACAGATGTTACTTTTTATTTGGGCCATTTAGGAATCTGATCTTTGCACAGAGCATGGCAGTTGGTTTTATTTTTAACTTTTTTATGGAAAGGGTTACACAGTAAACACCCATTCTCAGTTTATTAAACATCGTGGAGACAATATTTGTAATGAACAAAGGGCTTAGAGTTTCAATAGAGGAAGTGGGGATTTTTGTCTTTTGTCTTTTTTTTTTTTTTTTTTTTTGGCCGGAGCAATAACAATGCTACTGTAAGTGACAGATCTAAGGACACTTTATGTAACTCAACCGCCATTGAAAAGCTTTTTCCACTCAGAACACATGCTTCAATTAGAAGAGCATGCTCCCAAACAATAACTTGTTGCTTACATGTTGTAATAATTGTCTTGAAAAACAGTTCATTAAACCTTGTGCACTTGATTTTACAGCCCTCTGTCTATCTAGATGTTTCCTATCACAGACTCAGCTACAAAATGGGCTTCTTCTTTCACTCTGAACCCAAGCCAAGAAGACATCTGTGCCCTCAGCCCTTCCAATATATTCCATCTGCTTAATTCTCCATGTTGAGAGCAATATGGAATTGACAATGCTGGCTTTTGTATATACCCTTAAGTCATGTTTTGTTTTATTTTTTTTAATCTGACTTTTCAGCCAGGTGTGGTGGCTTATGCCTATAATCCCAGCACTTTGGAGGGCTGAGGTGGGTGGATCACCTGAGGTCAAGAGTTCAAGACCAGCCTGGCCAACATGGTGAAACCCTGTCTCTATTAAAAATAGAAAAATTAGGCATGGTGGCAGGCGCCTGTAAACTCTCCCTTTCTTCTTTATCCTAACAATCTTTGTTCCTGCTTTTCCTTTCTTTTGTGGACACCTAAAGGTAATCTCAGCTATTTGGGAGGCTGAGGCAGGAGAATCGCTTGAACCCAGGAGGCAGAGGTTGCAGTGAGCTGAGATCATACCACTGCACTTCATCCTGGGTGACGGAGTGAGACTTCATCTCAAAAAAAAACAAAAAGTGACTTTTCTAGGGTTACAAGTTTTGTAAAGAAATCCCAGCACTTGAATATTCCCATTTGGACAATAATTGGGAAATTAGGCTGAATCTGTTGCTTTAACTGGGACTGGCAGGAAAACCACCTTCTCTACAAAGGTCTGTGAAATTAGCTTATCATCAGAAGTACTCTGGTCAATCAATTTCCTGCTGCTAAGTTAAGACAGCATCATCATCTGCCTTAACAAAGTAGAATGGTGTCTTTTGAATGAAGGAGACATTTGTTTGGCATTTGTCTTGCCATACAGAGAAGACATAGGTCAGTCTGTCCTTTTGACAAATTGACCCCAAAGAACAGATCTCAGAAACAATAAATATATCATATGTGTTCCATAATGGATTAGAAAAATGACCCTACTCACTGATCTTCTGCTTACTTTGTAAATAGAAAAAGAATTCTTTGTTATACAAAAGGAGGAATTCAGGTTATTTTCACTGTTAAAGTACATTCCTTCATGATTCTTGAAGTTATTAGGAGACAATTTGATGTAGATTAATGTATGGCTGGCTTTTATCACCTAGATGAAAAGAATATCAGTGCTAAGATGGGCATCGGAAACATTTTATGATTTAATTATTCTAAACAATCTTGTGCTGTAGTATACAAAAGATAACAGCTAATATACTGCTAAACATTTACTGATATAGAAGTCAAGACAAAGAAAAAAGATTTCATTTCAAAGGAAAAATACACTGTCCAAAGGAAAAGCTGCTGTCATGGGGTTTTCAAACATAAGTTAAAGAGATAAAAATTAATAATGGAGCTTTAAAGAGCTTATGTAGGAACACGATTGTAGGGCCATAGTTTCCACTTCAATATTTCATTCTTTTTCTTCTTTATCCTAACAGTCTTCTTTCCTGCTTTTCCTTTCCCTTGTGAATTCCTAAAAGCAACCTGTGTTGATATCCCATGGTAATCCAATTTTTGCCTTTGAAACAGACCCTATTTCCATCATTGAATACACCCTCAACATCTCCCTAACAGCGCTTCTCATTGCAATGAAAATGTTCAAAAAGGCATGATAGTAAAAGTGCACTTGGGAGCCCAATATCATTCCCTTATCCTTTGATACATTCTAGGCTTGGAGAAGCCACACTGAGCCTATTCAAATCCCTCTGACCTTATTCTCTGAAGATCACTGAGGTTAGATTAAATGAAAGACGGAAAAAGAAGACGTCAACAGGCTCCAGCTGGCCTAGTTTTCTCTTACCCACAGCTCTTCTTACTGACTGCTGATCCAACTGCCCAACAATGATTCTGGTTCGTACATGGAGGCAACAGCCTTCCAGAAACTTCTTCACCAGATCCCTTTTGTGGTCCCACTTTTGCAGCTGGACACACCTGGCTCCCTAGATTTTCCTGTAAGTTCTAACTTGTTGCCCTGTGCCCATGATTTGAGACAGCTGATTAGTGATTTTTATCTGATCCAACAGCTCCCCTTTCCAGACCTTATTTGTCCAACTCCCCCAACATTTTGTAAGATCTAATCCCACAATAAGTCCTATAGTCCTTAATAATTAGAGTGGGTAAATACCGCATGTTCTCACTCATAGGCGGATGTTGAACGATGAGAGCACATGGACACAGGGAGGGGAGCACTACACACTGGAGTCAGTTGGGGGGAAATAGGGGAGGGACGGTGGGGGGTGGGGAGCTGGGGAGGGATAGCAGGGGGAGAAATGCCAGATGTAGGTGATGGGGAGGAAGGCAGCAAATCACACTGCCACGTGTGTTCCTATGCAACAAGTTTGCATGTTCTTCACATGTACCCCAAAACCTAAAATGCAATAAAATAAATAAATGGGAAAAAAAAAAAAAAGAATGAGGAAAAAAATAAATAAAAAAAATAATTAGAGTGGGTTCTGCTCCTTGGCTGAACCCCAAGTGATACAGCCATTGCTTGGCTCTGACCATAAATTATCCAAAGGAGGAGATGAAACAGGCAAAGAAGTGTGCAAGTCCAAGTCATGCTCAGGGCTGCTGAGGGTGCAGGGAATGATAAGCCTGGAGAAGTGACAAGTAGGGGAGACCCGAGATCTTCTAAGGCAGCCATGGTCAGTTGTCTAATGCATCCCCAACCTTTTTCCGCCTTACCTATATCCCTTTCCCAGCTCACCTGTCAGTGAGAGACAGCCATTTCACCCAGTCTTGCCAATGAAAGGTGAGCAAATGTCTACAGGGAGGCTTTCGCTTCCTCACAAAGGGGAAGGGAGTGAAAGAAGAGCTTGCAGATACCATTTCTCTCTTTTTTCCTGCCTTGACTTCATGATGCCTGGAACAATAGCAGTCATTTTACAGCTCTGCTACAGAAAGCAGGAAGAAAAAAGCCAATGACACTAAGAAGAGTAGAGCAGAGAGATAGAGCCCAGGTTCATGATGAAACAGTGAGCTAACGGCCCAAGCCCAGGGCTGTCTATCTTTGAGCTTCCTGCCAAATAAACAATAAACATCCCCATGATTTAAGCCAATGTTATTTCTATTTCCTGTTACTTGTAGCCAAAATGTATTCCTTATCTATATAGCTAGCTGTTCTCAAGCTCTCTAAGTAATCATGAAAAAAGAAAAAAAATGGACAGAAAAGAAAAATTTTGAGTACCCCACTATGTTTTGAGCATATGTGAAGCATTTTTACTCACATGTTCCTATTTAATCCTCACAATTACTCAGTGATGTAATGCTATCTACATTTTGGAGAGGAGGGAATTGAGACACAGAAATTAAAAGCCTGTCTAAAGTCAATTAATTTATGGAGCTATAATTTGAATCTTCTGATTCAAAGCCCAATTTAGTTTTAATCAGGCCATAGATAAGACATGTTCTTTACCCTTTTGAGCATCCTTAGGATTTCAAGGGAGAGGTTAGAAATAGAGGTTTCTGACTCTGGCATTTACAGGATGAAACTGGTATGAAGAAAGGATCTAAGATGCAGAGATAACTAAAAGGCAGAATAATCTTTCTTAAAGATATGAGTTGTTCATCAAGGGAAGTATTGATGTATAAGTGATCTTATGGTTATTTGGGGGGGCTGTTCTAAGTAAATTCCAGCACTGAGTAATAGAGTGATCTAAATGATTTATTTGATTTCACCTAACTCGAGGATTTTATGACTTTCTAGATATGGCAAGGTGTTTTTCACTTTATTCTGGCCACCAAACGTTTCCAAAATGGGAGTTGTTCTTTCCAGTGCCTCTATCTTAAAGATGCTATCCCTGAGGGACAGAGCAAAGATCTTTCCTAGTTACTGGTTTAGAAAATAAACGCCTTTCCCTGCCTCAAGGCCAGACCTTAGAGAAAAATCAACATGACAAGCAACTCATGAAGCTGGGAAAAGAGCACCAGTTCAATTTACAGGGATGGAGAGGTGATTATAGGCTGAGTATAGTCATGAGTTCATATATTAACAATAAAGAAAATAGTTTCTGGTCCACCAAAAATATATTTTTTCTTTTCTACAAATAAAAAAAGACCACAGGCTCAATGAAACACAAAAGGAAGAAAGTATTTCCCTTTGACAGGATTTTAAATGATTTTCAAAAACATTTTGGCATAAGGATTTGACTCTACCCAACCAGAACTTGATTTTTATCTAATGGTGATCTTTCTTTCCTTTGTAGATAATGGCGATCTAGCAGGGAATTGATTTGGAAAATAAAAAAACATTGTAATATTTAGTCCTGATGATAATTTTGGAACTTATCTCTGCATCATTAGAGACCCTCTAGAAAGGGTATCAGTGAAATGTAAGTTTTCTTTGAGGCAATATAAGGGAGCTGCTTCTTCCTACATTTGTGGATGCTTGATTTAGCTTTTTGAGAGTCTACTACATAACAGGCAACTACAAGTTTTTTAAACAAACCTTGAAATACAAAAAAATGAGCATAAAAATGATAAATACAGTGAACGATGTGATAAACAAATATAGGATTTCGAAAGCAGAAGGAACCATATTCATTGTACACCCTCCCTAAAAACATCCCAGTACTTCTGCTCTCTTACCCTGTCTCACTTTTTCATTCTGTGTCTTATAATTAATGCCATCTCTGACCACCCTACTTAATTTGGGTGTTATTTCACTATTCTCTATCAGGAAACCATACTTATTTTTCTCTCTAGTGATTATTACAATTTTAAGTTTTATTTCATTTATTTGTTGGATTATATATTTTCTGTCTGTTTTCTTTATAATATTATCATCAAGAGGGCAAGAATGATTTCTGCATTAACGTGAAGTTTCACACAGTACTTGGCATTGAGTAGGCACTCACTAAATGATGAATGGATGGATAAATGGATGATGAAAAGCTGAGAAAAAGCTTCGTGGAGGTGATTTAATCATGACAGGACTTGAAAAATAAGCAACATTTGGCAACTGAACACATTCAGGGCTGGGGAAAGGTGTATTCTAGGTATAAGGGACAGCATGAAAAAAAACGGCAGCACATACCTTGGAAGGTAAGTCAGTGGCCTTAGAGAAACAATGACTCCTACCTGATGTGATAGATTCCCTCCCCAACCTTTTATCATTGTAGTCATTTAGAATGGACAGAAAATGGAGTAGAGTAGGAAAGGAAACATCATTCAATTTGCCATTGGTTCATGACTTTATTTGTCAATTACAATTTTGGGAAATTTTTAAAAACTCACAACACATGAATACATCTTGACAGCAAAATGATGCAAACATTTTAGTATTGTACAAGGCAAAATATAAAACTTACTTTCTTCTCTTTATTTCATCCTACCCTATTCTTTCTTTCCTCTCCAGAGTTAAACATTTAACCTTTGGGAAACTATATGCAGTATTTCCAAACTTCTCCCATGCATTTATACACATATCTACACATATGCATTCACACACGGCTCCATATGCATATATTCATGCATATAAACACATACATTCACACACATATATACATAATTACAAATCTCTAGCAGGCAGAAAGGAGCTCAATATCCATAACTAAGAATGTAGAGGATCCCTCTGATTCACCACGGAAGCTCACCATGGAATTTGAGTTTTATGATTCTCAACTCTGAAAGTAGAGTCTCAGCCCTCAGCTTTCCTAGACATAGGTGGGAAATGTCACTTAAGAACAACAGATTTGACAGGAAATGCTCTGGAACTGTATTCGGCATATCTGTACACATGAGGGGCTTTTCTTCCATGCCCCCTAAAAGGGTTCTAATTTCTATTAAATTTGAGAACTGACTCTTCCTGAACCCCCAGTCCAATCCTCATTCAGTACACTGGCCCCAGTCTGAAATTCTACAGCCTGCAGCCATTCTGTCAAAAAGAATTTCCTGACTTCCTGTGCACTCCATGCTACATGAGGCTGCTCCTCCCCACATTCCTTTACTGACTGTAAGCTTGTCTTTCCCCCATGCTTTGTGCCAACAAAGGGATTGCTAGTCTTGGAGGAGAAATAAGAGGGGTCCTGAAGACAGGCCTCAAATGATGGGGGAGGCTCCCATGAGTTCTTTAAATACCGTGCATGCTCCACTTTGTTATGTATCAGCTGCCCAGAACAGACACAATTTAAGTCCTCAGAAACAAACCCAAGCTCTTCCAATAAAACAAATATTTCACAGTTCATTTAATTCAAGATATTGAAAAGACCTGCAAAGCCTCAGGGTTACCCTCTCCCCAGGGAAGCCGCTATGTTTGAGTAATACAGATGCTGCCCCCTTCCCAACTCAGCAGCTGCTATGACAATACCAGCCTCCCTGCCCTTCTGTTTGTTTTCTGGAATCATCATTGGATTCATTCCAAAGGAGGCTCAGGTGGGCTAATCAGGGAGCGTCATAGCAAAGTATGCCTGTGGAATAATTACAAGTGTCTAAAAAGATATGTACGCATTCTCATAAGTCACTACTGAGTGCCTACTATGTTTTGGGCACTGTTCTAGGTGCTAAGAATACAGCACTGAACAAGACAGACAAAAATCCATGGTTTGATGGAGCTGATGCCTTAGTAAATAAAAAAGACAACAAATATGTAATGCATAGTGTGTCATATGGTAATGAGTGCTGTGGGTAAAATTACTAGGGGGCACTGGGAGCTCTGGGGTAAAAGAAGTACAATTTTAAGTAAGGTGGACAAGGAAGGACTCAGTAGATCTTGTAGCGGCATTTATCCAATTTTAAGGGCTTTGGTCTTAAATAAATTTCAAAAGAAGAGTTTCAAGGCAAGTTTCAGCTCTGGACTGAACATCTAAGAAGATATTCATCCATACCCCATCCCTTCCTTCTCTTGGGAACTGTCATTGGTCCCCACTGATGGCTCCCAAAGAAGCAGCCATGTTCTTACATGACACTGGCCATGTTTGATCCACTCAATAGGAGGCACCTGACTGAGAACAAGTGACTGAGTCTCCTCCCTGAGAACTTTATAGACTTGAGACTCAGAGAATATGTCAGACACTCTCCTAACAGAAGCTCTCAGGTGCAAAACTCAAGAGTATGGGTGGTCATGTTTTCTACTTTGTGGAAATGGTGGAGGGTGAGGTTAACAAACGGAGAGCAGCAAAACAAGAGCAGAATATTTCATGCTCCTGGTGAATTCCCCCCCACCCATTCCCGCAGTTAGCTTATCTAAGCCTTTCTTGTGTATAGAGAGGCATGGAATCAAATAGCTAGAGCCTACTGAATACAGAGGCTAGGTCTCATGGGAGGAGTGCAAAGGACACATCTCTAGGACAATTGGAAATAATTGTAACCCCACATCGTGGTACAATTCCAAGCCATAGCACACTAAAACATTAGTCTGTCATCACCACACCTTTTCCCTGCTGATAAAATAACTTAATCCTAACCGTAACTATATTGGTCTCAGTGTTTTATTGCCCTGAAGAGGGGATCCATAGATGCTCTAACCAGAATAAATTTGGAAATTATGATGGATTGGATCTAGATAGCCAATCCCCTACAGATCATCTGAGTGGTCTACAAAGACATTTGCCTGGCCACCATTTGTCCCAGATCCACTTAACTCTAATAGCTTGGGCAAGGATTCAGGCACTTGTATTTTTCAAATGCTCCCTAGGATTAGAGGTAATCCGGCAAGTATATGGAACTGCTAATATGTACCACGTTAGTTCAGACCTGGGGCAATTCACCATGCTCCCCTAAGCAGAGAAAATGTGGAAACAGCAACTATGGATAAAGGGTAAATTCCAGCCCACTGGTCTGTTGGCTGTTCCTTGAACATGTTACCTCAGAGCCTTTGCACTTGCTGTGACCTTTGACTGGGACATCCTTCCACTAGACATGGCTTGGTCTCCGCCTTCCTTTACATAATTCCTAGCATGTCACCTTCTCATGAGGACCTCCCTGGCTCCCCTGTCTAAGATTTCAAACTCACTCCCATTATTTCTTCCTATTCCTCCGTACTTTTTTGCTCATTAGCACTTATCACCCTTGAATATGTTATATTTTGTATTTACTATATTGTGTTTTCTCCCTCTCTCTCTCTCTCTCTCTCTCTCCCTCTCTCTCTCTTCCTCAATCTCCTCCATTAGAATGTAAGCTCCATGAGTCAGCAATATTTCCAGGATCAAGAATAGTCCTTGACACAGATGAGGTGGTCAAATTGGCTGTGTTTCACAGTAGTTAATTATCCTTTTCTTATAGGTGGACACTAAGAGTCATTTTCATCTTTACAGTTAGGAACCAGGTTTTCAACAAATGAGTCAACCTTCTATACGGTACCCCAACACATGATTTTTTGCATCCAAACAGATTTTTACCTGCTTGAAGAGCACCTGAAAAATGTTGCTCTGGCTGAGAAGGGAAAGATACTGGCCAAAGCAGAGCCCGGGGCCAGCTGGTTGTGATCTGGCAGGAAGATGAAGAGAAAGTGCACACCTGTATCAGCGAGCTCCAGCTCAGGAACCAGACCCACAAGAGCGCAAAACCTCCCTCCATAAAGTCTGCTTCTTAGAAAAAGGAAAAGAGATTCCTGTCAACTCACCAACAAGTTTCTGTTTCATTTCGGAATCTCTCTAACAGGTTGAAAAACACCAAGGAAAATGTGTGCTGAAAGTAGAGAAGCAGGATTTAAGGGAGGGGGAGGTTGCAAAGGTGTCTTTTATTCAAAGTGTCCCATATCTGTGTAGAAAACTTAGTATTATCCAAATATTTTCCAGATACCAAGATGAAAACAGAACCTCAAAGGCTTTTGCAAGAGAGGACTTGGGGGAAAGCTGATTTTTCTGCCTTGGAAAAAGATAAGGAGAAATTATCTCTGCAAGTGCTCAGCCTCCCACCCCTAATTTTCTAGTTAATTTTTAATAGACAAATAAAAGCTATATATATTTATGGTGTACCACATGTTTTGATACATTGTGGAGTGGCTGAATCAAATTAATTAACATACGCATTACCTCTCACATACTTATTTTTTTGTGGCGAGAACATTTAAGATTTACTCTCCTAGGAATTTTTAATTATACAATATGTGATTGTCACTATGTTGTACAATAGATCTCCTGAACTGATTCGTCTTGTCCAACTGAAATTTCAAACCTATTGACAAACAGCCCCTGAATTTTCCCCACCCCAGCCTGTCATCACCATGCCTGATAATAAAATAACTGAATCCAACACTAGCCACATTGGAATCAGTGTTTCATTGACCTGAAGAGGAGAATCCACAGATACTATAATCAGGATAAATGTAGAGATTATGATGAATTGCATCTAAAATAGCCGTACAACTATCTGATAAACACCATTTTATTCTCTACTTCTGAGCTTGATTTTTTTAGATTCCACAAATAGGTGAGATTGTGCAGTATATCATTTGTCTTTCCGTGACTGACTTATTTCACTTAGCCTAATATCCTCCAGGTTCCTCCATATTGTCACAAATGACAAGATTTCCTTCTTTTTAAAGTCTGAATAGTAATCCATTATGTGTATATACCACATTATCTTTCTCTATTCATTTGTTGCCAAATCAGCTTTTTTTTTTTTCCCCTGGTCTCCTCCTCTTTTCTTCCCCAACACACAGAATAATGTCTTACCTTTCCTTAAGTTTCTACTGAGGAGCCAGGAAGTAAATCCAGAAGAGAAGTGAGGCTACTTCCCATCTTTTCATCTTCCACAATCCCAGTGGGATAAAGAATCTTGAAGGAAATTTATCTTAACAGCAAAGTGGCGCATACCTTCAAGGTCTATCTCCAAGTCAGAAGAGTGATAAGACCTAAAGATTGACTTCTTATTTCCTTTATCTAAGAGTGATCTGAATTACCATTAAGTCATGCCACTAAGAGACCCAAGGAAAATAACAGGAAATCCCGTTACCTGCCCATTTTTTGTCCACCTCACCAATGAATGAAGTGGATGCCTCGACATTAGAGTGTGATTGTTGCTGCTCCTTTCCACTCCTTCACTTGAATTTTCCCAATCCCTGCCTTTCTCCTGTTTTACTGAACTCCTGAATACCAGAAACTTCAATTTCTTCTCCTCTACTTCTTTTTTCCTTTCCCCCACTGTATAATCTTCAGTGTCATCAAATTAATCCTCCTAAAACTAAATCCTGACTCTCTGAATTACCCAAATCTTCCATGATTCTCAGTTGTCTCCTAACATTGAAAATGCTTTCCTGGCATTTTATTCTTACTTCCTATTCCTCTCCTGTAAGTAGAGTGTCTATATAATTTATTGTTCAAATCAGGACAATTTCATCTGGGACAAATGCTAGCTGAATGGGATTCTTGAACATAAGTTCAAGGGCATAGTCAGAATGCCTTAGGAAAACAAGGATGTAGGAATCAATCTCTCTATAGATACATCTTATCCCCAGGAAACTCGAATGCTCGTTTGAATGCTAAACAGGTCCTAAACTTGGATGCCTCCATTTTTACACATTATTTCCCACCTGCAAAGAGTATCCACCTCTGTAACTTGACTTTTTCCAATTCTGCAACACTTCCAGATCATGCAAGGACCTCTTGTCTTAAGATGTCTTTGTTGACAACTTTTCAGCTCTAGAGTGAAAAGTTCTAACTCCTTCCTTCTTCCCATTGACCATTACCTATAACCTTTTTATGGCATTTAACTATATTATATATGCCAAAATATAAGGGCCTTGAGGGAGCTACCATGACCAATTCAAAGGTGTAGCTAATGTGCAATATAAGTGCAAAAAGAGAATAGATGTTCAAAGCTAAGGCAGATACTTCAGAAAGAATCAATACTTGGTGAGTAACTTTAAAAGTGGCCATCCGATTAGGAATCAGTAAGAGGACTGTAAAAGGCTGCAAAAACATAGAAGGGGTCTGCACTCAATTGCTTGAGTTCCATTTAGTTCTCACTCTTCTTAAGGAAGCTGAAGTAAAAATCAGAGCCAATATACTGTAAATATGGTTTAATGCAAGAAAGGTAATATGAAACCCCAATTAGGGAACTCATACCTACAGAAAAGGACTTGGCCCTAGAGAGGGAGAAAAATAAATCTAATTTACATATATATGTGTGATGGGGATATATTTAGGTAAAATAAAGACTTTAAGGCATCTAAGGTATCACAAGATTTATGATTCCCAGAAGCAAATGACTTTTTCAAGTATCTGAAAAATCTAAAAGTCTCTGTTGCAGCTGATGAAAAGACCAAAAAAAAAAATTTTTTTTTTGTCCTTTTCAAGATGGTTGCCTTTATTTAGTGAGCCTTCCATGTAATCAGGTTCTTCATCCAGACTCCAAATAATTTCTCCAACATCAGTTCCATCTGGCAACAAAAGGTTAGAATTTGAGGATGGGAGAGGACAAACAGGACAAGATAAAATCATTTTAGTACTAGTAATCCTTCTAAATTTGTACTGTCGTGGCAGCCGTACACACAGATAAATTATTACTGTTTTCACAACGTGCTTTTAGTTTGTTTCTTTCTCTTTTGTTCTTTTCTTTTCTTTTTTGAGACAGAGTCTCGTTCTCTTGCTTTGTCACCCAAGCTGGAGTGCAGTGGTGTGATCTCGGCTCACTGCAGACTCCACCTCCTGGGTTCAAGTGATTCTCCTGTTTCAGTCTCCCAAGTAGTTGAACTACAGGTGCATGCCACCATGCCCAGCTAAGTTTCGTATTTTTAGTAGAGTTGAAGTTTTGCCACATTGACCGAGCTGGTCTTGAACTCCTGACCTCAGGTCATCCTCCTGCTTCAGCCTCCTAAAGTGCTGAGCCACTGTGCCCAGCCTAACTATGTGTCTTTAAAAGCAAGAACCTATCCGTGGGATTGGCATGTTACATACTTTTGTTCCTTTGATCTCAGAGAAACAATCATTCCCATTTTACAGATAGATACTCAGGTTCAAGCAGTTTATGTGTTCTTAGTACAAGACTACTTCAAATAATATTTGAAATAAATAGTTATTGTGATGGCTAAAACTGAGTGTCAACTTGATTGGATTGAAGGATGCAAAATATTATTCCTGTGAGTCTCTGTGAGTGTGTTGCCAAAGGAGATTAACATTTGAGTCAGTGGACTGGGAATCGCCAACCCACCCTCAATCTGAGCGCGCACCATCTAATCAGCTGCCAGTGTGGCTAGGATAAAAGCAGGCAGAGGAATGTGGAAGGACTAGACTTGTTAAGTCTTCCAGCCTTCACCTTTCTCCCTTCCTGGATGCTTCTTGCCCTGGCACAATGAACTCCAAGTTCTTTAGCTCTTCGACTCTTGGACCTTTGACCACAGACTGAAGGCTGCACTGTCAGCTTCCCTACTTCTGAGGTTTTGGAGCTCCGGCTGGCTTCCTTATTCCTCAGATTGCAGGTGGACCATTGCGGGACTTCACCTTGTGATCATATGAGTCATTTCTCCTTAATAAACTCCCTTTTATATACACATCTATCCCATTGCGTCTGTCCCTCTAGAGAAACCCTGACTAATATAGTTATGTTCTAGTTGCTATTGCTCTCTGAAGAGCTACCCTATAACTTATCAGCCTAAAGCAATTTTAAAATACATTTACATGTTCTGCAGGTCAATATCTAGACAGATGAGCACAGAGGGAATGGTTTGTTTCTGCTCCAAAATGTCTGGGACATCTGCTTGGAGTTCTTGATGTCTGAGGATGACTTGATGACTGTAGACTGAAGTCAGCTCAAGGCATCTTTACTCATTTCAGGAAATTCATAATGGCTGCTGGCTGGATCCTCAGGTGGTGCTGTGGACCGTGGTCTCTACTCCATGTGGCTTGGGCTTCCCCTGCATATATTTGGCAGCCTCGGGTTAAATGGTAGCTCTACGCTGGGTGTAGTGGCTCACGCCACTTTGGGAGGCCAAGGCAGGTGGATCACCTGAGGTCAGGAGTTCGAGACCAACCTGTGCAATATGCAGAAACACTGCCTCTACCAAAAATACAAAAATTGGTCAATCATGATGGTGCATGCCTGTAGTCCCAGATACTTGGGAGGCTAAGGCAGGAGAATCGCTTGATCCCGGGAGGTAGACATTGTATTGAGCTGAGATCACATCACTGCACTCCAGCCTAGGTGACAGAGCTAGACTCTACCTCAAATAAATAAATAAATAATAGCTCTAGACTCAAAAAGTGGGCATCTTAACAAGCAAGATAGAAGCTGCATTACCTTTTGTTACATCGACTAGGAAGTCACACAATGTTGCTTCTGCCACATTCTATTGAATCTAATTGACTCACAAACCTTCCCAGATTCAAAGCGAAGGAGGAAAAATGAGAAGGGAAATAGATACTCTCTTTCACTGGGAGGAGTGTCAAAGATTCAGTGGACATTATTTCAAACCACCACAAGATACAAATAAATAGAAAATAAAGTGCGTCTTAGACCAATTCTGCTTTAATGATGTATTTTTACTATCCACAATATTCCAAGTATTATCTTTATGAAGGAGGAATTTTCAATGTAAAAAAAAAACAGGAAGAAAGAAATATTGAGGAGGAGCTTGCAAATGAAAATTATACATAGGGCTATGCAACTAATGTAAATGAATGAGAGGGGCCAAGTATGTTAGCAAGGAGCTTTCCCCATCAAAGAGAACTGGGAGATCTGGGTTTTATGTGAACTCACCTGGTTTTCTAAAACGCTTTGTGGATAGGAAGAATACAATTCACAAGGTACCAGTTTGCTATTTCTGTAATTGATAGATAATACTCATTTATTTGATAAATATATATTAAAAATGACTACTGTTTGCCTGGGAATTTTCTAGGCTCTAAAAGTTAATAACAGGCAAACTCTTGTTGTTTATGAAGAGTGAGTTTTCCATATCATAAACAAAATCCCCTGGTTAGGACAAATGAGTTTACTCTTATCTTGAGCATCGACTTTGTAGAAAAAGAAATAACTGTCCATCTGTTCTGAAACTATACAGAATCATTATTTGTTCCATTAGCCCAACAAATGAACTGTCGTCGGTAATTGCCCGGTGTATTGTGAATACTTTCACTGATACTGTGTCAAATCTAACTCAGATTTCTGAAAGATTCCTTGATCAGTGTTCAAACACCTTACTGCTGTACTCACATACCTTGCACTTTAAAATTAGAACACTCTTACAGTGAAATGTTTTCTTTTTTTTTGTAATAAATATGTAATGAATATGCCCTCCCCTACTCTGCTAAATCATCCAAAGAGATATCTGAACCCCAAAGGATCACAGAAATTAGTAACCCTTCCTGTTTTTATTAGTTATCATTAAAAAATAAATTTCAAGGCTTTTATTTCCAGCCAAGATGCAGTAACAGAGACCCTTGCTTCCAAAACCAAGAAAATTCACACAAAATATGTAAAACAATGATTTTTAAGAGAATGGCCAATGGTCAAGAAAGGCCAGTGGTCCCTGGGTGAAGGAAACAAATGAGGGGAGCATCAAAGTTACCCGAGCTTACTCCATTGAGAGAGTTTCCAGCCTAGGGCACAGGAAAGGGAAGCCCAGGTAGAGCTGGGTAGAGTCACTGGTTGAGGAGAAAGACATGGGAGTCCAAAAAGAGCAAGACAGTTAGAGTTTATAAGACAGGGCACCAGATAGAAAAGAGTTACATAGAGAGAGATTCAATGCATCTGCAGAGAATTCTGCTGGAGGATTCAGCATAGTATTGGCAAATATCTGACATCCAACCAAAACTTCCCAGGCATGCAAAGAAATGGAAAAATAGATTACATAAGAAGGAGAAAAATCAATCCATTGAAGCCAACACAGAATTGACCCTAATGAGAAGGTACACTAAAATTATTATAACTGTATTCTGGATATAAAACAAGAACTAGAGGAAAGATTATAGATGCTAAGTAGAAACATGAAGGATATAAAAAAAGCATCCATATTGAATTTAGAGAAATAAAAACTACAATATAGAGAGGAAAAATACACCGAATAGGATTAGACATTGCAAAAGTAAAGATTAGTAAATCTAAAGACGTAAAAACAGAAACTACCCAAAATGGAAAAGAGCAAGGAACAAAGAATGAGAGAAAGATGAACAGAGCATTGGTGAGCTGTGGGACAACTTCAAGCAGTGGAATGTGTGTGGTTGGAGTGCTTGAAGGATTACAGAGAGAAAAAGTATATTTGAAGAAATAACGGCTGGTTTTTCAGAATAGACACATTCTTTCCAACTTCACACAGAAGATTTACCAAGACAGACTATATTGTGAGCCATAAAACAAACAAATTTTCAACGATTCAAGTCATACAAAGTATGTTCCCAGACTCCAATAAAACATTAATAACAGAACAATATGTAGAAAACCCCCCAAACATTTGGAAACAAATTCATTATTAAATAATTCATGGAACAAAAAGAAATTAAATTATATATTACAAATTATTTTGAAATTAATGAAAATAAAAGCATGCATATTATTATTTTCATGGAATACTACCGAAGCCTTACTTAGAAATAAATTTGTAGCCCCGAATGGCTATATTGGAACAGAAAAAAGTCTCAAATCAATGACCTTACCTTTCACTCTATGACACCAGAAAGAGAATTACAAATGAAACCTGAAGTAAAGGAAAAGAAATAATAAAGATTAGAGTGGACATAAACGTTAATTTTTAAAAAGAGAAAAATTAATGAAACCAAAAGCTAGTTCTTTAGGAAGACCAATAAAATTGATAAATCTCTAACCCAACTAATCAGAAAAAAGGAAGAAGACACAAATTACTAGTAGCAGGAGTAAAAGAGTCTACAGATTATATCACTATTAAGTCCAGAGACATTAAGAAAATATAAGGAGATATTATAATGATATTATAAATAATTGTATGCTATAATACTTTCAACAACTTACATGAAATAGGCAAATTCTTTGAAAGACCTAAACTAACAAAGCTCACTCAAGAAGAAATAGATATCCTGAATAGGCCTATATCCATAAATGAAATTAAGTTTATAGCTAAAAACCTTCACACAAATATACCTGCCAGGCCTAGATGACTTCACTGGAAAATTTTACTAAAGCCTATAATGAAAAAATAAGACTAATTCTACACAAATTCTTTGAGAAATTGTAAGAGGACAGAATTATTCCCGGCTTTTTTTTATGAGGCTATCATTGCTCTGATATGAAATCTGGACAAAGACGTTGTGTGAAGAGAGAACTATAGGGAAAAACCTCTCATGAATATAGACGTAAAAATTCTCATTAAATTTTAGCAAACTGTATCAAATAATATATAAAAATGATAATACATCATGACTGTGGGATTTACTCCAGGAATGCAAGATTGGTTTACCACTTAAAAATCAGTCAGTATAATTCATCATATTAACAACAAAAACATATGATAATCTTAATAAACATTCAAAAAAAAGCATTTGACAAAATTACATATCCATTCCTGATAAAACTCTCAGCAAACTAGAAATTGAATGAAACTTCCCCAACCTAATAAAGAGGTTCCATGCAAAACTACAGTAAACCTCAGACTTAAGAGTGAAAGACTGACTGCTTTCCTTCTAATACTAGGTACAAGACAAAATGTCTACTCATACTACTTCTTTTCAACATTGTACTGCATAGTCAAGCTGTCAATAAAGCAAGAAAAAAAAAAAATAAAAGGCATTCAGACTGGAAAGGGAGAAGTAAAGCTATCTTTATCCACAGATAATACGAGAGTCCATAGATAAAATATAATAAAATCTATCAAAAAGCTAAAAGAAACAGTAAATGAATTCAGCAAGTTTGCAGTATATAAGACTATATGTAAAAAATCACTTTTATTTATCTTTACTAACAACAATCAGAAATTAAAATTTAAAAGCAACATCATTTATGACAGCATTGAAAATATTAAATATTTGTGGGTAAATCTGACAAAAGATGTGCAAGACATATATTAAAAACTACAAAATATTGTTTAGAGACATTAAAGAAGACCTAAATAAATGGAAAAATATGTTTTATATTCACATATTGGAAGATTTGTATGTTAAGGTGTAAATCTCCCTAAATTAAATTATTTGATGTTGGCCAGATAGTTACAAGTTTTCCCTCTACAATGAGGAATCACCAAGCCTTCAGCTTCCTTTAAAAATCCAAATTCTCTATCTTTCTATAGCCTTCTGTTTTATGTTTCTGCATTATACAAGAAAGGCCTGGCTTTTCTATTTCTTAAAACTCTTCTGCAGTACTACAGATGAGAGGAGGAGCCACTAAGATTCCAGTTTTGCTTCAAAAATACCTCTCAGGGCATCTGAACCCCATAAATCTACCTGGCATCAGCATGGCATGAGCTAATACCACAGGAAGAAGCCCGATGTGGTTGCAGGAAAACACAAAACAAAGAACATACAAAGAAGAAAAGTCATTTTTGCTTTTTCTTGCATAAATATAAACTTCTTAACAACTACAAAATATCCACCAAAGAGTCCATACCACTTTCCTCATACAATCATGACATGCATGAATACATTATGTGACTTGGCACAGAGCGCAGGGGTGGTCTGCATTCAAGTTCTGGCTCCACTACAAATTTTCTGGGTTTAAATGGCTTAACTTCACTGTCCCCATAAACTGGAGAGAATGTACAAATCTATGTCATAGAATTATTCGGAGGATTCAATGAGGCCTTCAACATGAAGCACTTAACACAGTACCTAGAGCATCATTAAGTGTTCATTAAATAGTAATGATGTTTATAATCATTACATTTTAAATAATGACTATTATTATGATTAACATTTTTAGTGACACCTGGCATCTTGTCACCTTTTATATTGAATTCAATGCTTTTTAAGGACTGGCATGTAAAATGTATGAGCTAGGAATTATATGGCATGCAAAAATAATGCTTACATTTAAGACTTTTCCATTTAAAGGGAAAAAGGAAAGGTGAAAGGGGCATTTACAGTCTTATTCTGTCTCCTACAAGCCTTCTTCCTGGCTGTAGCTGTTAGGAAAATCCCCTCAACCATTGACATTTATGAAGGCATGGATTTGTGTTGTAGAAGACATAGCTCACTGTTCTGCTCTTTGTGCATTTCCCTCCCCTGTGTTTAAGGGGGGGCGGAAAACTATGTCAAGGAGAAAAGATCACCCACCCATATTGGTGTTTCCTCCAGAGAAGGAATGTGAGTAGACGGCAGGGGACAGCAGTGCCTGGACCAGACACTGTGGGGCAAGGGGCTGAGCCATCCTATACCTCTGAGGCCCACCTGACTGGGGGCATTGTCCCACCTCCATGACAGGGGAGAAGTAGCCTGTGTAAGCCCCCAAAAGCTTTCTCATGGCAGGAGAAGAAAGGGAAGCTGTCAGCTTAAATAGCTGAACACAGAAGGTTTAATCAGCAGAGAGCCCGTCATTCAAGTAACATGAGACCTGGAAGAAAAAGGCAAGAGAAGAGCTGGAATCCAGTCAGGGTTTTTTCTCCCCTTTCTTTCTTTCGCCAAAGCCCCTGTTGGCCATGGGGGAAGGGAGGAAAAGGGACGAGTTGCATGACACAAAAGAGACTGCTCAGAGTTGATGCCAATTTGGTACCTTAGAATTACCGACTTGAGGCTGGGGTATTGGGGCCTCTTCCCAGATCTCAGTAAATGAGTGAAAATGCTTCTTTCAAAGCCATTTACTCAACGAAAGCAAAGCATACCATTAGGAATTAATGCCAAGTTTTGGCAGGGGTTTTGCTGCATTTGGAAGGAGCGATAAAAATTCATGATAAAAAGTAAAGATGTTAAGAGGTAAAAAGCAAATAGTATAGTAGAGTGAAAAAAGAAACCTTGTCATTTAATAACTGGTAGAGAGTTTTGATCATGAAGTGTACTATAAGTGGTTCACGTCTCTGGGCTGTTTTCAGTGGAAGGTTCTACAAGACAACAATATGAAATCAGAAGACAGCCAAACTTTTCTGGGTAGAAAGTTGATGGGAATTTAGAACTGGACAGAGTAGCAAGGGATAAGGTGAGAACACCATGGTGGAAGGCAGAGCATACAGCAAAGAGCAATGATTGAGAAAGTCTGGCATGTTTTTAAAAGATTTGATGTCTAATATGTACTTTTAAACTGTTTGCAATTTCAAAATGTCAGCATCTCTGCCATTCAGGCTTGGAGCAAGATCTGTTCAACACACCAAAGCCTGGTGAGAACAGCTTGTGGTAAGCAAGGTAACAGGGCTATATTCCTGATCTGGGAGGCAGAGGAAGAGAACAGGAGCCAGATGTGAGAACTGAAAATGTTTCAGAGTCCACTAATTCCACTAATTTGACAGAGAATTTTCACACAATCCCTCCCTCCCCTACCTCTAGCTTCTGTCCCCTACAACACAAACATGAATCCCCAAGGAAGAAACACTGCCCCTTCCCTCTGCAGGTAGGATGGGAATTCGTGCCAAATTTTATATACATCCAAAGGGCAGAGTGACCTCAGCTTATCCTTGAGTTAAATTAATTAGCACACAAAGCAAAACTTGGTCACTGAGAACTTTCCGAAAGAACATATGAGACAAGACTCTTCCAACTGCAAATTGGATTAAGCACAAAGAGCAGCTTAACCCAGGAAACCCAAACCATGGAAAAGGGAGTAGAAGCAGTTTCAAGACTGATAACATCCAGAGCCTCAAATATTGTAGGGGACCCCTTCCGTCTTCCATTTGTCCCTCTCTCAGTGGGTCTGTTTCATTCTTTCCCACCACAGAGAAACTCGTCCCTGTGATTTTTTAAGCTAGCTTCCAGAGGAAGATAATTTGTCCAAACAAACAAAATATACCCAGAAAGTATGAGGAAAACATTACACAGGGTATGTTATATCAATCATATTTCTAGATGTTGATGCCTAAAAAGCTTTCTGATTTTCGTCTTTGATAGATTGGCAGTACCCCTTACTTCAGGAGTGGGTTTCTTACAAAAGGATGGGTTCTGTCCCCTTTTGTCGCTCTTTCTTGTTCTGCCTTCTGCAATGGGATAACATAGCCGGAAAGCCGTCACCAGATGCAGGTCCTTCAAACTTTGACTTCCCAGCCTGCAGAACTGTGAGAAATAAATTTCTGTTCCTCGTAAATTACTCAGTCTTTGGTATTCTGTTATAGTAGCACAAAATAGACTAAGATATACCATGTACTTTTTCTTCAATGTACTTCTCATATTTGTGATTGTATGTTTTGGTGATTCGTTGATTAATGTAAGCTTCATGAGGGCAGGAATCATGCCTATTTTGCTCACCATTACTTCCCCAGCACCTAGCAGATGGCCTGGCACAAAGTAAGTACTTCATAACTATTTTGAGTAAATGAACAAATGAATGAACTAATGAATAAGCACATGAAAGAACAGATTGATGGATGAATGGATGGGAAAGGAGGACTAGGATAATAATGAAGAATCCTGGGCTTCAGACATTGTACATTTTCTTTTAAATTAAAGGGGCGGGAACATTTACATTGCTCTGCATGTGTGGCGGACCTTGAGCTGCATATTGTAGATTTGATTTAAAATCAGATCATCCTGATTCTAATGCCCATGGACTTTTAGCTCTCCTCTGTGGCCTTCTACAAACCAAATGATAAGTTGGAAACCAAGGAAACTAAGAAATGCAGAAGAATCAATTATTTCTTCAAAGACATCTATAATCTATAAGGCTAATGAACATCATTTTATATAACAAACACTGAGATATCACTCACTGTGTGCCAGGAATGGTTCTAACATTTCTAACGTTTCACAAATATTAACTCATTGCAGTGAGCTGTGTTCCAGCCACTGCACTCCAGCCTGGGTGACAAAGCAAGACTGTGTCTCAAAAAAGCAAATATTTATGTATATATATATACACACACACACACACACATATATATATATATACACACACACACACATACCTACACACGCACACTCATATAGTATTAACCCTATGAAATAGCTTCTTTTTTTCTTTTCTTTTTTTTTTTTTTTTTTTTTTGAGATGCAGTCTCAGTCTGTCACCCAGGTTCCCAGACTGGAGTGCAGTGGCACAGTCAGGTTCACTGTGACTTCTGTCTCCTGGGCTCAAGTGATCCTCCTCCCTCAGACTCCTGAGTAGCTGAGACCACAGATGCATGCCACCACGCCCAGCTAATTTTTGTGTTTTTGGTAGATAATACCAAATAGGACTTCATCGTATTGCCCACGCCGACCTTGAACTCTTGAACTCTTGAGCTCAAGTCATCTGTCTACTTCGGCTTCCCAAAGTGCTGGGATCATAGGCATGAGCCACCTGCACTGGGCCCTATGAAATAGCTTCTATTATTATCAAAGATGTCTCTTGGAGTCAAAGAGATCAAGTAACTTGCCAAAAGCTATACACGTAGACACTTGTGAAATCTAGATTTGAGCCCACGTATGTGACTCCAGAGCCCATGTGCTTAACTACCACTCTGTGTAATTAAAAAAAGGAACTAGAGCTTAACTAAAGCCTGAAAAGGTTTTTTTCCTCTTTCACAAATTCACAAATAAGAAATAGAGTTCAAATTTTGTTCAAAATGGAGTAGGCACATTTCACTCTGTCTCTCCCACTCAACGAAACTAAAAATCCTGAACCAAATGCAGCTAGTACTCTGAAAAGTAAATGGTAGCAGGCAGGTTAGGGCAGAAAACCAGATTCTGAATACCAGTAGGTTAGTGATGAGCTCCCTGTATTTGCCCCCTGTAGTTCCTCCTGACCCAGAGTTTTAGGTATCCTGAGATCCAGAACTGCATGTGAAGAACAGAAGGGAAGGATTAACAAAAATATCTCTGTTTCTGGTCCAAGGAGTGGAAAAGAGGAGGTCCTTTGGATAAGAAATAGTGGGGGAATGCCGTTTGTTTATTTTTTTTAAAATGTTTCTCTCAGCTCAGCCCCAGGGCAATTACACAGTGGTGGTGGTAGTGGTGGCAGCAGAAGGTGGACAAGTGCCTGAAACCCAGATGGAAGGGAGCACCTCTTTCAGACCAGAGAGGCTAATACCAAGGATGTAAGGGTAATGAGTACTGCTCTTTTTCTCTGTATATTATCTTGCACTTAGCCCCAGAAGCAGGCATATTGTAGGAAGAGAATGGCAGAGAGGAGAAATTAAGTCACAACTTTTAAGTCTAAAAACCAAGAAAGAGGATTCCTGTGGCCCATTCAGTATCTGGGAGATCACTGAATGTGGACTTGAGAGAATAGTACCAAAACATTTTGTATAAACTCCTGTGCTTACCCTGAGCTATGCACACATGAATCTGATCTCAAACAACATACTGAAAACTTTAAGAACTGAACTGAATGGTAAACCACTGTTCCATTCTCAAACTGGCAACTGCATGCCATTTACATGGGATGGATCAAAATGGCACTGCAAAGGCTTGAAAACTGGACTAACGTTGCAACAGGAGCTCAGAGGAGGCAGGTAGAAACTTGCAGCCTGAACAAAACCTAGCTGGAGGCCTGCTAAAACAAACAAATAAATAACATACTTCATATAATTTAATAAAAGCAAGAGTGTCTAAGATAACATTCAAAAGTCCACGGTACAAAGAACCAAAACAATCTCAGCATTTGGAAAGGAATAAGACAACATACACCAACCTGAAGATGAGACAGAGGCTGCAAGTTCCAGACTTAAACATGAAAACATCTCTTTTAAACATGCCCCCGAAGTAAAGGTGAATCATGTTGCTTAGGCTGGTCTGAGGTGAATAATCCTCTAAAATGAAAGAGATGGAAAATTTCAGTAGGTAAAATACAGAAAAGATTTTAAAAAGCAAACAGAAATCTTGGAACTGAAAAACCACAATAACTGAAATCAAAAGATTGACTTCCTGGGCTCAATAGCCAATGAAGATGACAGAAGAAAGAGTTGGTGAACTTACAAATAGATCAATAGAAATATTAATCTAAATAGCAGCGAGAAATGAGATTGGGGGAAGAAACGGTGAACAGATTTACAGAGACCTATAGAACAATGTCAAAAATCTAGTATTCATGTCATCAAAATCCCACAAGCTTAATAGGTAAATTAAAATAAAATATGAAAGATATTTCAATGATCCAAAAAAGGCAGGAAAGGAAAATAGAGACACAAAAATAGAAGAAATAAACAGAACATTTAGTGCTTATATTAGAAAATAATAAAAGTCTCAAGTTAATAGTCTATGCCTCCACCCTATGAAATTCAAAACCCAAGAGCAAAATAAATCAAAGCAAAAAATAATAAAGATAAAATTGGAAATTAATGAAATTGAAACAGAAACTAATAGAAAAAAATAAAATTCTGTAAAATTGATAAATCTCTAATAATATTGGCAAAAAAAGAGAGAAGACAAAAATTAGCAGTCATGAATGAAAGGTGGATTATCACAACAGAATCACAGATATTAAAAGAATATTAAACACCACAAATAACTCTATTGACATAAATTTGACCATTTAAATGAAATAGACAATTTCTTTTGAAGCCCTAAACTATCTTAACTCACTCAAGAAGCAATAGATAACTTGACTAGTACTCTATCAAAAATTAAATTCTTAGTTCAAAATTTTCTTTGAAAGAAAAATACATGTCCAGATTCCTGATAAATTCAGCAAAGCATTTGAAGGAAAATATTTCCAATGCTACACAATCTTTTCCAGAAAAAAAAAAGGAAGCTTCCAGACTCATTTATGAGGCTAGAATTACCTCTACCAAAGCCAAACAAAGACAGTTAAAGATACCACAGACAAATATACCTCATGAACATAGTAAAAATCCTTAACAAAATGTTAGCAAATCAAATTTAGCAATATTAAAAAAAGAATAATGCAATATGACCAAATAGGATTAGTATTAGGAATGTAAGCCTGGTTCAACATATAAAAATAATTTTTAAAAATCCACCATATTAATAGACTAAAGAAGAAAAGCCACCTAAATATATAAATTTGAGCAAAAAAAGCAGACACATAAAAAAGAAAGACTGAATGCTATTTTTACCCAAGATCAGGAAGAAGCCAGGATGTCCACTTTCACCACTTCTGTGTAACATTATACTGGGAATCCTACCCAGTGCAATAAGTCAAGCAAAATAAATAAAGGACACACAAATTGGAGAGAAAGAAATTAAACTGCCCCCATTCACAGACAGGTTTGTCTATGAAAAATAAAGAGTAGTGCATCCCCACCAAAAAAAGGTTATTTGATAGTTCAGTAAGTATAAAATGTTAATTTACAAAAAATATATCAAATTTCTATGTATTATCAATGAAAAATTAGAAACTGAAATTTGAAAAGTAATGCCATTTAAAATAGTTTCAAAATATGAAATATTTCGGTCTCTAAGATAGCTTATACAGATTCTATATACTGAAAATTACAAAATTCCTGTGAAATAAATCAAAGAAGTTTTAAGTAAATGCAGAGACAGACTATATCCATGGATTAGAACATTTAATATAGCTAAGATATAAATTGTCACCAAACTGACTTATAGATTTGATTCCATTCCAATCAAAACCCTGTCAGAATTTTTTGGCAGATACACATATGTTAATTATAAAATTTATACAGAAAGGCAAAACAATTAAAATAGTCAAAATAGTTTGGAAAATATAAATTAAATGAGAGGACTTACACAATTCAATTTTAACACTGCTAAAAAGCTAATTAATACAGTGTGGTATTGGTAAAGGGATATATTCATAGGCAAATGGTAAAGAATACAGAGCCTATTAGTAAACTCAGACAAATATGGGACACTGATTTTAAGCAAAGATGGAAAGGCAATTCAATAGAAGAAAGATAGGCTTTCCAACAAATTCTGTTGGAACAAATGGATATCCAAGTACCAAAAAATCGTGACAACCTAAACCTCACACCTTATACAAAAATTTAATATGGGTCTAGATTCAAATGTAAACTACATAGCTATAAAACTCTTTGAAGAACATAGAGAATCTTTAGTTGAGGTATTGGTAGAGTTCTTAGACATGACCAAAAAGCGTAATTTGTAAAGAAAATCTTGGTATGTTAGATTTCTTAAAAACTATGAACTCTTTCTCTGCAAAAGACACTGTTGAATGACATCATAGGGATGGAGTCAAGAGCCTGAAGAATCATTTCCTCCACTGAGCAACCAGTAAGAAGACATAAGTTTACAGAATCAGCTTGTTCACAATCCTGGAATCTAATTTAAAGAGTTAGAGGCCAGGTGCAGTGACTCATATCTGTAAACTCAGCATTTTGGGAGGCTGAGGCAGAGGATTGCCTGCACCTAGGAGTTTGAATCTAGCATGGGCACCATAATGAGACCCTGTCTGTATTTTAAAAATTAAAAGTAGCCCATCATGGTGGTGCACACTGCAGTGTCTGTTACTCAGGAGGCTGAGGTTAGAGAATGGCTTGAGCTAAGGAGGTCAAGGCTGCAGGGAGCCATGATAGTGCCACTGCACTCCAGCCTGAGCAACAGAAGAACCTGTCTCAAATAAATAAATAAATAAATAAAATTGGAGCAATCAGGGGAGGGCTTCATGGAAAAAAGAAAAGGTAAACTTAGTTTGGAAGGCATTATGGCATTTTGCTTACCAAAATTCTTACCTTTTATGTTAAAAACTCAGAAAATTAGGAATAGAAGGGAGCTTCCTTAACATGACAAAAGGCATTCATGAAAAAAAAAAAAAAACCACACAATTATCATACTTAATGCTGAAAGACTGAAAGCTTTCCTTGCATGATCAAGAACAGGCAAGAATGTCTAGTCTTGCCACTTTGATTCAACATTGCACTGGAAGTTGCAGTCCCAGGGCAATTAAGAAAAGAAGAAATGAACAACATCCAGATTGACAAGGATGAAGTAACAGTCTCCATTTGCAGATGACATATCACAAAAAAGAATCGTTAGCCCTAATACAAGAGTTCAGCAATTTGCACAGTATCAGATAAATCTACAAAAATTAAGTGTGTTTCTATATATCAACAATGAATTGAAAATAAAATTAGGGAAAGTATTTCATTTATAATAACATTACAATGGATAAAATTCATAGGAACAAACTTCACGAAAGAAGCGCAACACTCATACCTTGAAAACTATATAAAGTGTTGTTGAAAGGAATTAGAGAAGATCTAAATAAATGGAAAGACATCCTGTAATCATAGATTGGAGAGTAAATATTAAGATGTCAACACTCCCTAAATTGATCCACAGATTTAGTGCAATCCCTATTGAAATTTCAGATGGCTTATTTGCATAAATGGACAAGATGATTCTAAAAATCATGTGAAAATTAAAGGGAGTCAATAGTCAAAACAATATTGAAAAGGAAGAACAAAGATGTAGGACTCACAATTCCCGATACAAAAATTTACTATAAAGCTATGGTAATTATGAATTTGTGACACTTGTATAAGGATAAGCTACAGATTAATGAAATAGATGAGATTCCAGAAATAAACCCATAAACTTATGGGCAGTGATTTTCGACAAAGGTGCCAAGATAATCCAGTAAGGAGAAAACAGTATTTTCAATAAATGATGCTGGGACAACTTCCTAACCACATGCAAAAGAATAAAATTGAATCCTTTTCTCATACCACATACAAAAATTAGCTCAAAATGGATTAGAGACCTAAATGGAAGAGCAAAAACTATAAAACATTTAAAAGAAAATATAAGCATAAATGTTTGTGACTGTGGATTAGGCAATGGTTTCTTAGATATGACACCAAAAGCACAAGCAACAAAAGAAAAAAAGTAAATTGGACAAAATCAAAATTAAAAACTTGAGTTTATGATCAAGAAAGTGAAAAAAACTGCAGAATGGGGGAAAATTCTTGCAAATCTTATATCTGATAAGAGATTAGCATCCAGTATACATAAAAAACTCTACAACTCAACAATTTAAAGACAAGTAACCCAATTTAAAAATTGGCAAATAGTTTAAATAGACATTTCATCAAAGAAGATATGCAAATAGCCAATAAGCACATAAAAAGTGTTCAACATCATTAGTCATTAGGAAAATACAAATCAAAGCCACCATGAAACACCACTTCATGCCCACTAGTATTGCTATAATCAAAAAGATAAACAATAAGTTTTGGCAAGGATGTGGAGAAATTGGAAGCCTTATACATTTTTGTTGGGAATGTAAAATGGGGCAACCACTATAATAAAGCCCACAGGTATCATACTTAATGGTGAAAGACCAAAAGCTTTCCTTGCAAGATCAGGAATAGGCAAGGGTGTCTAGTCTCACCACTTGTCACTTCCATTTTGTCACTTCCTCAAAAAGGTCAACATACAGTTATCATATGACTTAGAAACTCTACTACTAAAGAATTCAATCCAAAATAATTGAAAAAGTATATCCACACAAAGCCTTGTATATGATGGGTCATAGCAGTGTTTTTCATAATAGCCAAAAAGTGGAAGCATCCCAAATGCCCATCAACTGATGAATGAATAAACAAAACGTGTTATACTCATATAATGGAATGGCATCCAGCTAGAAAAAGAAAGGGAGTATCCATACATGCTATAACATGAATGAACATTAAAATTTTAATGCTAAGTTGAAGAAGCCAGTCACAGAAGACCACATACATATAATTCTATTTATATGGAATATCAGAATAGGCAAATAGGTGCAAAAACTAGATTAGTGGTTCCCAGGGACGCTGAGAAGGGAAGAAGGGAGAATAATCAGTAATGAGTATAGAATTTCTTTTTGATGTGATGAATGTACTCTGAAATTAGTGGTGGTAGTTACTTTATGAATATGATAAAAAAAACTTTATGAATATGCTAAAAAAAACCCACTGAGTTGTATGCTTCAAAATGGTGAATTTTATGGTATATTTCTCTCTTTTTTAAAAAGGGCAGAAGCTATGAGATACCATTATGTATCTAGTAGAATGGGAAAAATAAGATGTAACTGGCAATACCAAGTACTGGTAAGGATGCGGGGCAAATGGAACTCTCATACATTACCGGCAGCAATACAACATGGTATTGCCACTCTCAAAAACATTTTGATGGTTTCTTACAAAGTTAAACAGACACTTACATGACCCAGCCCTTCTACCCTAGTAGTTACCATCTCCAGTTCTGCCATACACATACCAAAAAATGAAAGCATGTGTCCATGTAAAGGCTTGCCACGTGAATGCTCATAGACAAGTTATTTGTAATCACTGAAGGCTAACAACAATGCAAATGTTCTTTAATTATCAAACATAAACTTTGGTAGATCCATACTATGGCATACCACTCAGCCATAGAAAAGGAATGCTTCATTGATAAATGCAGCAATATGGATGGATTACAACGACATTAATGATGAGTGAAAAAAGTCTCAAAACATTAGATTTATGATTCTGTTAACATGATATTCTGAAAAAGACAAAGTATAGGGATGGAGAACAGATCAGCAGTTGCCAAAGGTGGATAAAAGATTTGACCGCAAAATTATCACAAGGGAGCTTTTGGGGCATGGTAGAATCCTGGCTGTGGGAGTGGTTGTGAGAATCTATGCATATGTTAAAACTCATCAAACTGTACATGCCACATACACACAGAGAGAGATTAAAAACACAAAAAAGGAAGAAATAAAATAAAGAGTACAGAATAAATAATCCCAGACTTCACAAGATGCCAACATATCATCCCTTCTTAAAAAGATGTGTAATCTAGCTAAAGAAACAAAATTAACAAATTCTGGAGTGCTATCACTAAAATATACTAATTCATATCATTTATCAAGCATTTACCCTCTGTCAAGCCCTTTACTGATACCTTATGTCATCTAATCCTCTCAACATTATTATGAGGTAGATAAATAGTGTCAAAGCCAAGACTGATCCAACATCCAGCCTACCAAGCAGGTAAAGACAGAAGAATAGTTTCTGTCTCTTTGTAGTCTCTGTCAGAAACTGGAGTTTCCAGAAACACAGTGGCATGCCATTTGTCACAACTGGCTTGTTGCTTATGAAGATGTAAGGATGTTTTTCAATGTGTATTCCTCATCATGACAACACAACGGTCTCAGCAAGAACTTAAGTGACGATTCATATGTGCTCATCATTTCTTGCTGCCACGTGGTACCTAACAGCAAATGGCTCCTGATCTAAATAGAAATTGTTGGCAACTTCTCCCCATGAGAAATGAGAGGTAATTGTCTAGTCTGAAAAATTAGATTGGTGCAATTGGAAAGGTAGTTAAGGCACAGCCAGGACTGCAGAAACTTCCCTGTAGAAGAAAACTATTGTCAACATGCTAAAAGCCAGGGACTATAATGTTACTAAACCCTGAATATAAACTTGGTGCAGCATCTACATTCAGTGCTAACTTTCAGCATCATTTAAAAGCAACTGTTTTCTAGAAAATGGAATTTTCAGGACTAGAATAAGAGATCCAGTCCTCATACTCTAATTTTAAGATGTCATGACCCTGCTCCAAAACTTCCACCCATGACCCTTTGTTTACAAAGTGAAGAGCTAACAACCTTATCTGGGCTTCAAAATCCTCCCCATCCTGCCTCCCCTTGACCATGTAATAGAAAACTCAGCTGCCATCTTCTCCAAGTTTTACTTCTTCCAATCTCAACCCTTAGGGGCATGATGGCCTCCTCAGTTTTCCCAGTTCTTCCCCCCATTTCCTGGGGAAGAACTCTGATTGGCTACCCTTTGGTCAGATAACCATGCTTAGAACAATCAGTTGTGACCAATGAGACCAACACAGCAGTACAATGCTGTGGGAGGAGAGCAGAGGAGACAAAGCAGTGTTACCAATCCAAAGAACACCTGTCTTGAGCAGCCCTACGACTCTCTCCCTTCTCTGAGTGTTTTGTCGGGATAGCTGACATGTGCTGAATATTTATTATATACTAAGCATTTGAGACCATTTTTATTTAATGCTCAGTGAGATAACTGTTATTATGTCCATTTTATATTGAGAAAATGGAAGCATGTCAAGGTTATATAGCTTGCCCCAAATCACAAAGATAACAGGTAATGGAACCAGGGCCTGTGCTATGACCAAGGTGACTTACTGCCAATTTTTGGAAGATGTACTACTGAATCAACTCTGGAAACTAACATACTTTTTAAAGGTATTTATCATTTTGCATTTATTTCTATGTTTCCAGCTAGATTGGGGAGGGAAGCTAGGTTTTCTAGCTTTCCCTGTGCCCCACGCCTTAGCCCCAGACATGCCCTGCAATTGAGGCCCAAGAGTGCCAGGGCCCCAGGTGAGATATGATCAGAGAGCCTGCCAAGGAAGGAACAGATGGGTCTGCTAAATGGTGAAATCAAGTCCCTGCCACATGAATGGCAATAAGCATCCCACATAAAATAATTATTTCCAGTTTACTTGGCAGGTTGGATGAAGTCCGAGGGAAGGTTAATTTATCTTTCACAGCTTTGAGCCTTCAAGCTGTGGTTTCTCAAGTGAAAAGGATTCTTTTCAGTGATTCTTTGCAAGATCCATTTAGTCATGACAGAACTACCTCCTCCTCAATGAGTCGCAAAGTTTATCTGGAGTCCCTTTGCTGGCCAAGGACGACAGTGTGAGGGATGAGCTATTTAAGTCACATGGAGATTTACATGTATAGCAAAGGTCTATGGTACAGTAGATAGGATACTAAAATAGCTTCAAGTTCTAGATGCCAATTAGCTGTACCATGTAAAAACTGTATAAAGATCGTCTCATCTTTGGAATGGGTATAATCATACATAGCTATTCAATTAAAAAATATAAGGAATATTAAATAAGATAAAGGTTATTAAATAAAACTTGGAATGATTAAGCGTGCTTAGAAACTTCCAGGAACAGAATCCAGACATAAATGGAACCTTTTGATCTATGCTCAAATGGCAAAGCTCCCTGTTTTCACTGCCTGTTAATGCTTCTGCCCTTCTTCCTCACCTCTGTTTTTGAGGCCCTCCCTTCTCCCCCTTAGGGTCCTAACTGTTAAGGCTTTTGCATTGCATGATCAGAAGAACAAAGATTTTTGTATGTCTTTCAATAACTGAATGCCTATTTCCATTGAATAGTAAAGGTCTAATGTAGATAAGAATTTGGTGCCATCATTATGAATATCTGACCCAACTCAACTCAGTCTCTTTTTCAGAGAAACTTAGTTTGCTCAGGCAATCCATGGTGGCCAAAGACAGTTAAAGGATTTCATCTCCAAAATGCCTGATATAGTGTTCCAAAGAGACACGCTCATTCTTCATTCAGTCTTGCTTACTCTGCCTGGGACAGAAACTATTCCCCAGTTGTAGCAAAGCAGGTAATTTCATACACCGGGAAGAGAAACATGTAATGGTAAATGTTTTGAGGTTTGTCGGTGATGGGAAACATCCAGAATTCTTTCTTAAAAAATACAGAAACAGTCATAATTGCAAAAAGAAAAAAGAAAAAATATTTTAGCTTGAAAATAACTGTAGCCCTAACATCGTAAGATGACGTGTATTGTTTTAGTAGCCTTACTCCCTTCTGTGAATAGCACTTTCTATGTGTAACCTTCACCCCTCTGTGCATCCCCACAGCAAAAACACATAGTTTGCTAGCTGTAGAATTCATGGTCAATGGTTCGCTGATTTCAGTGCTTGAACAATATCGTATCACTTCATTCTGGCTTCCACTGTTTCAGATGAGAAATTTACTGTTATTTGAATGGGCGTGTCCGTATAAATAATGCCTTGTTTCTCTGCAGTTGCTTTAAAGATTTTTTATTTGTCTTTACTTTTCAGAAGTTTAATTGTAATATGTGTTGGTGTGGGCTTGCTTGTATTTATTCTGTTTGGGCTTATCCCAGCTTCTTGAATACGTGGTTTTATGATTTTTAGCAAATTTAGACAGTTTCCTTATTTTTCCCCAAACACTTCTTCAGCATTACTCTCTTTCCCCTCCTCTGGTACTCCAATGATACAAACGGCAACCCTTTTGTTATTGTCCCACAGGTCCTGAGACTTTGTTCATTTTTCTTTCATTCTATTTCTCTCAGTGGTTTAGATTGGGTAAGCTTTATCGATCTATCCTTAAGTTTACAGAGTCTCTCCCCTATAATTTCTCTGCTATACCATTGAACCCATCCAGTGAGCCTATCATTACCATATTTTTCAGTTTTATAATTTTCATTTTGCTCTTTTTATAAATTTTTTGCTGAGATTTTCCACTTGTTTGTTTCAAGAGAATTCGTAATTGCCTATTAAAACATTTTTAAGATTGCTGTTCAAAAATCCTTATCAGATAATTCCAGCATCTGATTCATCTTAATATTAATATCTGTTGATTCTCTTCTCTCCTTCAAGTTGTGATTTTCCTGGTTCTTGGTGTGATGAGTAACTTGTATTATATCTTGAACATTTTTGTATATTATGAGACTCTAGATTCTACTTAGTCTTCTGTTTTAAGAAGGAAGACCTCTCATGGTGGTGTAGTGCAAGGGCTGGGTGAATGTGTTTGTTCAAGTTTCCCCTGGGTTCCTTCCTTCAACACCATCTCAAAAAATGAAATGATTCATACCGCCTCACTGCAGACAGATGGGGTAAAAGTTTAGTTTTCTTCTCAACCCACTGACACTTTCTGGCAAAAGTAAGGCTCCAATTCAAACCAACTTATTGCTTTTAAACTGAAGTGTAAGCTCAGATCCCTGTTGGGTCCCACTGACACAGAGGGGAGGAAGGAGACAGATGGCTGAAGTGCCACTTTGTTGCTGCAGTGTAAGAATGGAAGCTCTGCTTCTTGCTGGTCCCGACTGGGGAGCAGTGAGGAGTGGAATGCCAATTCGTTCCATCTTCTACCACCCCATTCCATCATACTGATGACAATTGGGGGTGAAGACCCAGAAGAGGGGAGCAGAAACCAGAGTGCTGACTACCCCTGCCTCACACTGCCTCATTCAGTCTTCTTGCTTTAGTTGAGTGTGGGGGTTCAGCTCTCTACTGAGCCTTATTGGCACTAGGAATTGGGAAAAGTGGAAAAGGGGTGCTGACTAGCTCCATTACATGCTACCTTATTCAGTCTCATTGATACAGGGTGTGGGTAGAGATTCAGCTTACCACTGCAGCAGGTCTAACACTATAATTTGACCCTCAGTGGTTTATTTAAGAAAGGACCTAATTAATCCAAGAGAACACATCATTGGGATTTTGTGGGTACAATCGGGAAATATAGGTGTGTTAAGAAGACCTCTCTCTTTCTGCTGCACTTGAACCTATGAAGAAATCACCTGGAGACTGAGGAGACTAGAGACTCATTTGGCTGCTTTACAGAGCAAGCATAAATGCTAGGAACATAGATTTGATTTCAAAGTCTAGCTCAATTATGAGACTGTGGGCACAATATACTATGAGTAAAATGGAGATAATGAGGGTACGTCTCTTACATGATTACTTGAAGTATTTATTAAAGTAATATAGGTACAGCAGTTCTGCCAATGCTTGGCCTGTTGTGAATTCTCACCAAATGGAGGTAATGATGAATAATTGACAATGTTGTTAATAGCAAGCCCATGTCGTCCACTGCCTTTTATCTCTCATAGGACAGAGCTCATGGCTAAGTGCCTAATAATTATACCAGCACGAACCAGTACATCAGAAAGGACCAGAATAAACCCAGCCAACTCAATTTCCTGTCCCACTGCAATACTTGTTTTAATGTAAAGATTAGACCTGGGTGAACAACTGCATTCTCATAACAATCTGCTGTCACACAATGTAACACCACTCTGTCTTCCACATTGGTCTCTCCAGAGAGTCCTGTATCAAAAGAAATTTCCCATGGGACTGACATCGTTATAGCACAGGATAAACACCTTTGACCCACAATGATGTATTTACTGACTCTTTCCTAACTTCTCTTGTCCACTATTTTCCTAATGCTATGTTTTAAAAATATCCCAGTAGAATGTGGGTTTAAGGAATAAAAGTTATGAGAGACAGACAGTGGAGACTTGTTGATACCAATATTAATATTGCGCTTATACATTCATATTAGGGTTTTCAAGCTAGATAAATAAACAGAAATGTAGACAGATTAATGGAACTTTGCACTCACTTAAATAGTAAAAACAATCCCTGCCAAGTTGACAAAACCACAAGCAGAGATAGAGTACTGAAGTGAGTTAATCTGAGGGCAGCATCCATGTTGAAAGAGATTTCTCTAGAATTAATTCCTAACCTCTATGTTTGCTATATAAAGCAGCCAAATGAGTCTATAGTCTTCTCAGTCTCCAAGTGATGTCTTCCTAGGTTCATAGATTCTATTATTCTAAGCTCTAATTGTCAATGTCATTAAAAAATACTGCCTGGCATTCACCTCTGTGTCATTCGCCTTTATCTGGTTAGACGTTTCCATTCCACTTTAGACATAGAAATTAGTATATCTAAAATGATATTTTTATTTGTATTTCTGATCCTTTAGGTATCATGGAATTTCTTTTTCTACTACACTAACTTCCTATTAATCTATTTTGCAGCCTGTGACAGCTTACTTAGTCCCATTTCTATTTCATCCTATCATGCCTTTGTTAACCTAGAGTATGTAGTACTTCTCAACTAGAGGCAATTTTGCCCCTCAGAGGATACTTGCCAATGACTGAAAACATTTTTGATTGCCACACCAGCTGGGGAGGATAGGGGTTGACACTATTGGGATCTAGTCGTAGGGACCAAGGATGCAGCTAAACATCCTACAACGTACAAGATGCTTCGCATCCCCCAACAAAGATGTATCTGGTCTAAAATGCCAATAGTGTGGAAGTTGTGAATCCATCCCTAGGGGCTAAAAACAAGATTATATTTTCAAGACATTCTTGAAGCTAAAGTTCTACTTGTAGTCAATTGAAAAACAGAAGGGAGATAGATGAGAACACAGTTGTAAAGTCCTCCTACAAACTCATTGACAGAGATGTTTAGTTCTGCCAAAACTGTAATTCTATTTCTAGTACTTGGTCCCTAGTGTCTGAGTGTTCAGTGTTAGATAACAGCATCAAGGTTTCTACTGAGAGTATCCCACCTTATGTGATTCTTTTTTTACTCGGTTCCTTTGCTCCCAGCTGTGTGCCTTTAATCTTGTTTCTCTGGCCCTCCTAGAAATTTTTAATGATCTATAATAAATCCTTTTCTTCTTAAACTGGAGTGTATTGTCTGCAATTAAGGACCTTAAATGATACAGTAAATTATTATAGGCAATCAGTCTTCAAGAAAATGAGAGTAAGAGATTGATTATAGGACCATGTTGAGTTTGAAGTCAATGCAAATCCAGTTAGCATTAGAAGATGAAACTCTTGTAAGGTTTTGGAGGACTAAGTGTCAGCTGCTATAGACTACTGCAGGGCGCAAGGAATGACAAGACACAAAGTGGATTGGTGCGGTGGATTAAAGATGGCCACACACTATTCATCACTCGCCATCTATTCCTTCATTCCCTTGAAACTGGGCATCCCTGTTACTTGACTCAATGAATAGAAATATAACAAGATTAATTCTTTGTATCTTCAAAGGCTGAGCCTGAAGATATCTACAATTTCCATCTTTACTTCTTGGAGCACTCCTTTTTGGGACCTAGCCACCATGCTATAAGGAATCTCAAGCAACCATGTTGAGATGCTATAGGAAGTAGAACCAAGATATCCTTAGCTGACAATCTCACCTGAACCCTTAACCAACACCTACCATCAACTACCAGACATTTTTTCATTTATCTTGAATATTTCAGCCTTTGTTGGTCCTCAGATGATTGCAGTACCAGTGGTCACCACTAAGTCCAGTCAATACATAAAATTGTGAGAGAAGAACTGGGTGTTGTTTTAAGCCACTAAGTTTTGGAGCAGTTTGTTACACAGCACTGTATAAGCAAAATAGCTGACTACTTTTCATTGCACTGGCACACTCAAAAAATAAAATGACAAGTTCAGTTTTAAATTTTCTATTCAAGGCACAATCAGAAAATCAGAAGGTTTCTATGACTAACCTAAAAGAATGTGGACACAAAAATAAGATGCTGTAATTCTAATCCTGTGGGTTGCTTAAAATTCGACATAGATTGAATGAACAGCCCCATTGGATGACTTGAATACAGGCTAGAGAATTGTTTGAGAAATAATGGGATGCTGAAAACAAGAATCATGACATTTGGGGAAGATCTGAATAATTCTGAGAACCCCTAACCTTCCAAATCTGACCATTTATGTAAACAGAAGCAGCCCCTCTTTTCCTGTCTGATGAAGCTGACCCTGACTCCTAGAATAACCAATACAGAAGGCATGGAAGATATTTACTCTCACAGGAATATCAATTACACTTTTGCATCAATGTACTACCTCTTATAGGATCCAGACCTAAAACTAAATAGAGTCAGATCTCAACATGCCCTGGGGCATCAGTTACAGAATAAAACCGGGACAGAAAGAGATGCACTAAAAGAACTGAAAGTTTATGTTACATTAGATCAGAAAAAAACTTGAAAAATATGTGTGGTAAGATCATAGATCACAGAAGGAATGATATAATTTTGAATGAGGCTGATTTCATGCTATTAGTTTATTTAGCACAGATTCTAAAGTCAGTGGGCTCACTCAAGCAGATAAGAGTGGTTCCACGCAGCCGATTGAAATCTTGCCTCAGTGGTGGCCTATTATAAATAAAGTTGATAGTCATGTAATTCCTTGGTATAATGTAGAAGGAAAACCCCAAAGACAGAGATAAAGAAATGTTTGAGCAAATTTGTTATGTTTCATTTACTCACCCATTTTTCAGAGGGTTCAAAAACCCTCTGTTTAGCAAACCATTGAGAAATGCATGGATGAAAGGAGTGGCAGAACTCTTAAGAGGAACTTCAGTGTCTGCACTCTGTAAGCTAAATCTAAAAATTCAAGATACTGCCATTGAAATGGGCTTTTTGATTTCAGTAGAGAAGATAGAATGACAGAACAACCAGAAGCAAAATGGGCATGATTACAATAATAGTCACTGTCTTCATCTATTTTGTGTTACTATAACATAATACATGAGACTGGGTTACTTATCAACAATAGTAGTTTATTTGGCTTGTGGTTCTGGAGGCTGGAAAGTCCAAGAGTATGGTGCTGGCATCTGGTCTGGGCTTTAATGTTGCATAATCTCACTGTGGAAGGCAGAAGAGTAAGAGAGTGCAAGACCAAGAAAGCAAGAGGGGGCCAACCTTACTTTTACACGTCTATTCTCATGATAACTAACCTACCTCCAGTAATGACATTAATTTATCTATGAGGGCAGAGTCATGTCCTAATTGCCACTTGTCAGGTTTTACCTCCCAACACTGTAGCTTTGGGGATTCAGTATCCAACACATAAACTTTTGGGGATACATTTAAATCATGGCAGGCACCATGACTGAGGGGATGATCAGAGTGGTTTGATTCCCTGAATCTCTAGCAGTGACTAATTTATCATTGGGTTCTTAAGATAGTTCATTAAGATCCAACTTGATCTGTATCACTGAAAAATTCCACATCTAGCATTAGAAGCTCCTCTTACATTAGCATGACAGAAGATAAATGTTATGACCCAATTATGTGGTCTAATTCTGGTTACAGATCCAGGATCCTTTGAATAAAAGAGAAACCAAGTACACTTGATGAAGAAGCCTACAATTATATCACAGCTATGTATTGCAAGTCTTACCTCTATTGTTCCCCAAAGGAAACTCTGGCCTCACATTATACTATGCAGTGGAAAAAGGAAGATATACAGACCCGTGCAGCAGCATTGGACTGAGTTGTTGTGAATTATTATGAATTGCTGAGGACTAATTGTGGGCTGAAGCTGATAAATAGAGTTTAGGCCTGAGCCATCTAACAGTGGGTTCATTGGATACATTAAGCCAACTTGGTTATTTTCCCAGTTCTTGAGTTCATAGTAGGAAAAATATTCTCAGAATGCCTGTGGAATGAGAGGTTTATTAGAGAAGAACCAAAGGGAAGTTCCTAGAACTCTCTGCCATACAATAATAGGTAACCAAAAATAGTAGCAATTCCTACTAGAATGCAAAGATTAGGGCCACCAACTAAATCTTAGAAGATCTGCCTTCTTATTGTCTCATGTACTTTACCTGTCTAATCTGTGCAGAAGATGGATGGATCTTGAATAATTAAAGTGGATTATTCTAAACTTAATAAGGTTTTGACTTCAATTATATCTACTATTCCAGATGTAGCCTGTATTAGTCAAAGCTCTCCAGAAACAAAATCTATAGGATATATTGTTAATATTACATTATCATATTTAAGTTACAAGATATGAGTAAGTGCAAACATAACTCATATACTTTATCATACTTTATCTACTCTTTTGGGGAAGGAGTTCATGTGTTTTCGGTTGCATGCAGGATAGTTGTATCATGTTATGTGGAATTATGACCTTATTATGGCCTATTAGGAGACTACATGTGATGTAAGGGATGCATATGACTGCCAAGTTAACAAGAAGTGGACTTCTAAGAGTTAATTTTATATTTCAAGTTGACTAGATTATGGAATGTTCAGATATCTGGTTAAATATTATTTCTGGGTCTGTGTGTGAGGATATTTTCACATAACATTAGCATTTGAATTGGTAGACTGAGTAGCAGTTTGCCCTCCTAAATACAGGTGGGCATGATCCAATCTGTTGAAAGCCTAAGCAGAATATGAAGGTGAATGAAGGGAGAATTTGCTCTTGCTCTTGACTCTGACTCTGTCGCCCTAGTGCTTTAGCTGGGGCTTTAATCTTCTCCTGCCCTTTGCACTCACGGTTCTCAGGTCTTTAGACTCAAACTAGAATCTGTACCATTGGCTCTCCATCTCCCAGGCCTTCTAGCTACAGCATTAGCCTTCCTGGGTCACCAGCTTGCAAAGAAAAGATTGTGGGATTTATCAACCTCTATAATCACTGAAGGTAAATGTGAACAAATATATGTGAAAACACAGTCCCACGCACACACATACACACACACACACAAACACATACACACACACACTCTTCTATTGGATCTGTTTCTCCAAAGAACCCTGATAAATACTGATATTGGTACTGAGAAGTGGGGTGGTGATATAGCAAATACCTAAAAACGTGGAATCACGTTTGGAACTTGGTATTGGGTAGAGGCTGGAAGAGTTTTGAAATGTGTGCAAGAGAAAGCCAATATTGCTATGAAAGGACTTTTAAAGTAATTCTGGTGAGGGCTCAGAAAGAAAAGAGTAGAGCTGTAAAGAAATCTTCCATCTTCTTAGAGAATACGTAAATAACCACGTACAGAATGTGGATAGAAATATGAACAGTTAAGGACATACTTTGGGATCTTGATAAAAATGAGAAGTGTGTTATTTGACAATGGGGAAAAGGAGATCCTTGTTATAAAGTGGCAAAGAGTTTGAGTGAATTGTGTTTGAGTTCTAGTGTTTTGTGGAAAGCAGAATTTGCAAGAGATAAAATTGGAAATTTAGCTGAGATTTCTTAGCAAAGTGTTGAAAGAGCAGCCTGACTCCTCCTGACTGTTTATTATAAAATGTGAGAAGAGAGAAATTTATTGAAGACAGAATTGTTAAACAAAAAGAAACCAGAACTTAAAAATTTGGAAAATTCTCAGCTTGCTCATATTACAAAAAGTAAGAAAGTGTGTTCAGAAAAGAACACCAAAGGATTGGCTGATTGACCTTTCCATAGGGAGATTAGCATGGGTGTGAACCAGTAACCTAATCAGCCATCTCAGGAGGGGCCAGGAACAGAAATGGGATTATACCAGCAAAGACACTGTCCATTTGAACTAAAGGGGACAGAAAAAGCAGAATGAAACAAACAAACAAAAAAAAAAGCTGTCACAGTTCTTAAATTCTACAGGACCAGACCACAGGGATATTTGGCTGTAAATATTCTACAAGACAAGGGAATAATAACCTTGAAAGCAATTCAGAGATCATCAAGGCTGTCACTCTCACCACAGGCCCAAAGTCTCATGCCTTGGGGAAGTACAGGTGCCTCCACCTCAGTTTCAAAGGACAAGACCAACACCCAGCAGAGCTGTGTGAGTTGGGCCATCACCTGCATCCTAACAGATCAGATGGAGAGGTCCAGGAGCTGTAGAGATGGGACCACCTGGAACCATGGAGCAGAGCAACAGGCATGTGATCCCCACCCAGCAGAGCTGTGGAGGTGGGATTGCTGCCAGTGGACCCAGAGGACAGAGCATTTAACCAAAAAGGATTATTCTCACTCCTCAAGATATAACGGAATTTATCTTGCTGAGTTTCAGACCCTCAGCCCATAATCATCTTTTCTTTCTTTCCTATTTTTCCTTTTTAAAATGAGAATGTCTATCTTATGCCTGTTCTGTTGTATTTGGAAGCGCATAATTCGTTTGGTTTTACAGGTTCACACCTAGACAAGGTTCACACCTACGCCTCAAAATTTTGACGTAAATATTATTTAAATCAGTTATGGGTGAGACTTGAGGTCTCACCATTTAAATAATATTTAAGGAGAATTTGTACATTCGACTTTAGAGTCACAGGGCTGTTAAGATAGGATCAATGTATTTTGCATGTGAGAAGGACGTGAATTTTGGGAGGCTGAAAATGTTATGAACTGCATCTTTGGGCCACCTCCCAAATTCATATGTTGAAATTCTAATTTCCAAAAGGATAGTATTCAAAGGTGAAGTTTTGAGAGGTAATTAGGTTTAGATAGGGTCATGAGAGTAGAGAACCCATGAGAAGATTACTGTCCTTATATGAGGAGAAAGAAATAAGAGCACATTTTCCTGGCCATGTGAGTTGATTGTGCATCATGAAATATGGAGTGAGAAGGCAGCTATCTACAAGCCAGGAAGCAGACCCTCACCGGATACTGGATCTGTCAGCATCTTCATCTTTGACTTCCCAGCCTCCAGAACTATAAGAAATAAAGTGTTTATTGTATAAGTCACCGACTATATGGTATTTTTGTTACAGCAGCCTGAGCCTACTAAGACCAAGTCATTTTAGTGGAATAAATCAATACAGCTCCTGGCACCTATTGTGCAGATATTGATCTGTCTAATGCATTTTGCTCTATCTCAATTAGCAGAAAATAACAGAAGCAATTACTAAGTAACTCATAAAACTGACAATTTAGAAGAAGATTCAGAGCAAGAGAAGGCACTCCAACTTGTCCAGCTCAGCCAGTTAAACTTTATGATTCTGCAGATCCAGTCATGTTTGATTTGTGGTTGATTCAGGTGCTATATAAGGCTTGAGTCAAGACATGTTAGGAGAATCACGGTTGCAGCTCTTAGAATCACAGTTGTAACAAAGACAGTCTCTGTTTTCAGAAAGTAGATGCTCTCCTTGTAAGAAACATTTCTTTCTCAAAGCTCCTAAATGCCAAGAAGCCTCACAAACTGAGCTGTCCTTCATGAAGCAGGAGCTGTCAGCTCCACCAAGCTACAGTATCAAGCAGACTCTTCTCCATTCCATCATCCAGTAAATGTGGTACCTATGGAATTGGACTTGAGCAGATCTTTAAGGCATATATTATTCACAGGAGCCTCACACTTCCAGTATATTCACTCCTGCCCATTGCAGCCTCAAGACTCATGAGAAATCCCTATAATCAGTTGGCTGAGGAGGAAAATCGAGCCTCATCTATGGTGCCAGTGAGAAATGAATTGCTGTGGTCTGCATCCCAACTCAAGGATGGCCTTGAAGGACAATGGAGAAAGGAGAGTTTTCATGTAGGTAGGGTTTTAAGTAGTCAGTCTCATGATGCAAGGTTCAGGCATTCAAAAAGAATATGATTACAGGATCAATAACAAGGAGGAGGTTTTAATGAAGAATGGGTATCTCTAAATGGATCCAGAATATGAAAGTACTTGTGTCCCATATGAAAGCTCAGCAAAGAGCCCATTGTAGAGGAGATTCTCAATAGTCATATGGTAAATCAAACCCCTGTAGATATCTGTCAGCCTCTTTCCAGACACTCTTTTGAATGGGTTCATGGATAATGTAGCCATGGTGGCAAAGACAGAGGTATGAACAGGTTCAAGAGCACAAAGTTAGTTTCAGGGATCACCATTACTGAGTGTACCAGCATCCTAAACACTACAAAACTGCCTGGGGATCAGCCTACAGCCTGATGGCAATTGATTATCTTGAATCCTTTCCTTTGTTGAAGGAACAGACATTTGTCTCTGGACTAGATACTTATTTTCTATACGTTTTGTGTTTTGTTCATAATGTCTCCTACAGCCCTACCAGGCATGCAATCACTCAATGCTTTGTTCATGATCACGGTAGTACACACAATGCTGTCTACTCATTTTCTAGCATGAGTAGTAAGATAATATCTAACATTCATGGCATTTACTTGTCTTTCCCAATACCTTATCACCCAGAAGTAGTTGGTCTTACAGAATGATGGAGTGGTCCATGGCAGTATCACCTGTTAGAAACAACAGTCTCTTGGGAGTTGAATAAAATTGTCTTAGGTAATATGTGTTCTGAACAAACCACAGATCAATGTATGGTATCATTTCTCTCATAGCCACACTACAATGGAGCAGGACACAGTGGATGGGAGGGTATGTGGCTCCTCTCACTATCACAACTCACAATGTAGAGCAGTATTTCCTTTGTATATACACAATTCTGGACTTTGCTGGCTTAGGGGTTTTGATACCTAAGGATGAAACACTTTCTTCCACAAAGGTAATGATCGTTCCATTGAATATGAAGGGAGACTTCCTGCTGGTTACTTCATGGTCTTCAAAAGACAGAAAATGGCAGAAACATGAAATTAATCATACTTCCAAGACTCAAACCCCTAGAAATGAATGACCCCCCTTTCCCCGCCGCAGATGACTCCAAGAAGCTGGATGCTGATAGGGGCAAAGGAATATGAAATAGGATGTGGAAGAAGGAAGCTTTAAATGGCAACCAAACCTCATGACCCATCTCAAAAACAAACACTGAATAAGTTATCTACATTTTTCACTTGTCCTAGTATCTTGATATTTATTATATTAACCATTTTATATTCCCCTACTGTTCTTTAAATTTTTTTATTTAAGTAATTAATTTATTTTTATAATACTTTAAGTTCTGGGGTACATGTGCAGAACATTCAGGTTTGTTACATAGGTATACACATGCCACACTGGTTTGCTGCATCCATCACCCTGTCATCTACATTAGGTATTTCTCCTAATGCTATCCCTCCTCTAACCCCTACGCTTTGCTACCCATCCCTTAGCCCACTACCCGCTGACAAGCCCCAGTGTGTGATGTTCCCCTTCCTGTGTCCATGTGTTCTCATTGTTCAACACCCTCTTATGAGTGAGAACATGTGGTGTTTGGTTTTCTGTTCTTGTGACAGTTTGCTGAGAATGATGGTTTCTAGCTTTATCCATGTCCCTGTAAAGGACACGAACTCATCTTTTTTATGGCTGCCTAGTATTCCATGGTGTATATTTGCCACACTATCCTTATCCAGTCTGTCATTGATGGGCATTTGAGTTGGTTCCAAGTCTTTGCTATTGTGAACAGTGCTGCAATAAACATACATGTGCATGTGTCTTTATAGTAGAATGATTTATAATCATTTGGGTATATACCCAGTAATGGAATTTCTGGATCAAATGGTATTTCTATTTCCAGATCCTTGAGAAATTGCCACACTGTCTAATTTATCCTCCCACCAACAGTGTAAAAGCATTCCTATTTCTCCACATCAGTTCCAGCATCTGTTGTCTTCTGATTTTTTAATGATTGCCATTCTAACTATAGTGAGATGGTATCTCAACGTGATTTTGATTTGCATTTCTCTGATGACCAATGATGAAGAGCTTGCTTCTTCAACAACCTATGTTTGTTGGCTGCATAAATATCTGAGAAGTATCTGTTCCCTACTGTTTCATTTGGAATGTGTTCTTGGTAATTACCTTTATAAATTACACTTTAGCTTGCCATAATCAAGATAGGATTAAGACTAGAGAAAGTCTATAACATAACTTGGAAATGGGTGTGATGACTGATAAGAATGAGACTCCATCTCAAAAAAAAAAAAAAAGAGTCTTCCCTTTTTGGAAGTAAGGTTGAGGTTTTTTGTTCATTCAAGAGACAGATTTAATTACATTAAGCAAGAGCATGTTATTGATGCTATTCTTATTTTCTGGAAACTTAAGGGAATAGTAAGAATAGGTAAAAAAAAAAAAAAAAAAAAAAAAAAAAACATGATAGAATGAGACGGAAAATGCAGAATGGCTCACTCACTACTACTCCAAATGCCTTCTACATTCCTTCTTCACAATAGGAGACACAAAGCTAAAGATGACATTCCTTAGCTCTCTTGCAGCTGCAGCTCTGCAAGTAGCCTTAATTCATCAAGTGGATGCATCATTATGAAATTAGAAGACTGAAACAAAATCACACGTCCAAGGACACTTGGCTTTTCTGGCATAGTGTAAACAAATATTACTTCGCAGTAGTTGTATCAAAGTTTCTTATGTTCACTCCCTAGCTTCATGGGTGCTGAGCTTAAACCAGTAGCAGAGGCAGCTGGAATAGCCATTTGGTAGGGTAGACAGATTATTTGTCCCAGTGTATAGCAACCATGCCTGGTTTCCAGGCTCTCCCAGACTCAGACCTTAAATAAAATACTTCATACCATGTACTGTATCAGAATGGATCTGTTGTATGCAACAAGAAATCTCAAACATTCAAATAGAAACTATTATCTTCACAATATTTTTCTCTAGAAAGGCTCACTTACCCTTCTTTGCACTCAGTGCCTGCTGTATTCTCTCATAGTTCATCATTTTTCTCAGTGTAATATTTTATGTTATTGCTCAACTCTCTCTTACCTCACCCTCTACAGTGGACATATTCTGATGACAGTCCCCTGTAATTTATCTGTATTCTGATAAAAGTATATCGTATTGCCTTTGGGAAACTACGCTCCCCTAATCTCAGTCCAGGTAGTTAGGGTGTGTGACCCAAACATGGCCAATCAGCATACTCTATGATCTTGGTTCAGGAGTAAACTGTGATGCAGGGTCAGACCAAGGAGAGTATGCTTGGGACTTTATGTTAGAACTATCATGAACATGGCACTCTTGCACTGGGCTCCCTAGGGTGACAGAACATAAATCTTGGATATTTTGCCATATTAGTATCATTTGAGAAGACATTGAAAATGAAACCAACATAAAGCAGAACTCAGTGGTGGAGAAAGAAATATTAATTCTGATGTCATTATTTGACCACATTTTGGAAAAAAAAAAGTACGATCAAAACGTAAACACCTGAAATCCTACCATTCAGAGATAATCTAAGTTAACATGTTTATGACCATGCTTTTATATATCTCTAAGTAAAAACGTACACATATAGTTTTTCATAAATGCAATCATATTATGTACTATTTTACCATAAATATTTTTCATTTTATTTTATAATTTAATTTTGTTTACCTCTTGCTTTTCCCTCTTCATCTCCCCACTTTCGTTTCTCCACCCAACCTTCCAGCAACAAATATTAAGGGCCTAGTGTTTTTGTTTCTGTCTATTTCTTCATGACCAAATAAATATAAATAACCATTAATATGCTTATTAGAATTATATTGTTATTGCTGTTTTTTCTTGTTATAACAATGATATTATACTGTATACCTACCTTTGCATGTAGCTTTTCTCCTATAGCAATACATTCTGGAATTATTTCAGGTTAAATGACACAAATTTAATTCATTACAGGTACTCCTCAAATTACAATGAGGTTATGTCCTGACAAACCCATCATAAATTGAAAATATTATAATTCCAAAATGTACTCAATAAACCTAATGTACCAAATATCATAGCCTAGCCTATCCTACTTTAAACATGCCTAGAACAGTTACATTAATTGATAATTGAGCAAAATCATCTAACACAAAGCCTATTTTATAATAAGGCATTGAACATCTCACGTAATTAGTTGAAAACTATACTGAAAGTGAAAAACGGAAGGGTTGTAAGCAGCAAACCACCTTGCCATGTATGTACCTATGCAACAACCCTGCATGATCTGCCCATGTATCTCAGAACATAAAGGTACAATAAAAAAAAAAGTACTTGAGATTGTGTTTCTACTGAAGGTGTATTGCTTTTGAACCACTGTGAAGTGGAAAACTCTTAATTAGAACCATCATAAGTCAGGGACTGTCTATTTTTAATGGTTGCAAAATATTACCTACTGTGGATGTACCATGTTTTATTCAGCCCTTCCTCTATCACTTGGTATTTAGTTTGTTTCATTTCATTTGTTTCATTCTTTCCTCTCTCTTCCACTAAAAACCATGCTAAAATAAAGATATCATTATATCCTGGTGTCTTTTTTTTATCAGCCAAATTCCCAGAAGTGGGATTGCAGGGTCAAAAGATCTATAAGTTTCACTTTAAAGGCATATTGCCAGGTTGCTTTCCAAAGGGCTGAAATAATTTTCATTTCCATCAGCAATGTGTGATGCCTCTTTCTCTTTGGCATATAACCGGGTCTGAGTGATGATACACTTAAACTATTTGCACTGTATCTTTAAGTAGAAATGTCCCTGATTACTATTGAGGTTAAGCATCTTTTCATATGCTTATTGACCATTTGGATTTGCTCTTCTCTAAATAAACTATTCGTATACTTTTCTATTGCACTGTCGTTTTATTATTAATGTGATGATACACAAGATGCAATCAAAATCACAAGATACTATTTTAGGAAAATATGCAACATACATATGTATATGTATGTATGCATGTGTGTAGGACAAATAAATGGTTAATACTTATACTAAGAGGGTCTTTGTGATTCTAAACTTTTACCCTTAGACAATAGAACATGACATGGAGAAGAATAAAAAAGCTGGTTGATTTGCTCAAAAATCTATAACTGTTGTCACAGCATATTTGAGAAAAATTTGGAACCCCAATGAAAAGCCCAGTGAAAAAAAGAAATGTCATTCCAAAAACGAAAACAGAATAGAAAATGTGAACTGAAAATGATGATGAGAAAAAAGAGGTTGCAGCTTTAAATAATAAATGAGCCAAGCAAGTCGGTGTTGTTCAGGCTCAAAGTCAAGGGCAGGGGTGAATCCCAGTCTGATAAAGGTCACCCTGACCCTTTTTTTCTGTGCCTCCTACGCTGTTCACCACTGTTAACCACAGTGGGGACATTTCATCAACTACACCATGCAGAGGCCCAGGTCTTCATTTGCTTGTTATTCCACAGCAGATCTAAAAAGTAGAGCACCTTTGTGATCTGTACACTTGGCAAGAAGACCAGAGTCACAGAGGTGTTTGCAGTGACTCTCAGAGCCTGGCCCACCCCCTCTATAGCTGCCAACATTTGGTCATTGCTGGTCTGTCTTACATTTTTCAAGTTACCATGACAATATACTGTTCTTCAATATAAAGATAACCTTACTGATCCACCCTTCTTAATATGGCAGTTTAAATTGGTTTCCTGCATGTAAAATGGGTTGTTGAGACATAATCACAGAATATTTGATATGAAAGAAACTTAGAAACCAACCAGGTCAATGCATGGCATGTGCATACACACACTCTTCCTGTCCATATACATGGCAGACATTGCCAATTGATCACAAAACTCTCTTTTTTGGAGCCTAAATGTAGCTCCAAATTTCTCTTTCATTTTGTGCTCTCTAAAAATGCATCCAACTTTGTATGTGAGATAAATACAATTTGGTAAAGGTGAGGATCAGGGGAAAATGCCTAGTAGCACGAAAGAAGTAAGCAGTAGAACCAGGGAGAATGGCATAGGGAGATGTTTGGAAAAGGAAAAAAATTCAACTTCCTGAGTGCGTTAGTGCCATATTTATTGAGGTGTTGTGTTTGCTGCTTTGAATATGTCATCTCAAGGTAGAACACAGTTCTACTCTGAGTGTGCTGCATTAGTTACTCTCTTGATCACTGTCCTTTATGGACAACAGCACAGATATACAAGACAATGTGCCAAGATCATGAATCCAACTGTGGCCAAGGGCTGAGTGATGCTAACTAGGACATGAGTGCAATGTGATGAAAGCCATGACCTCATTTCCCTTATCTCTGTGCTCCTGTCACCCATTTCCACTTTAGCATTATGACTTTGAGCCTATGCCCAGAAAGAATGGCACTTTTAAAGGAAACTGATATGCCTTATCCAATGATAAGCTCAGCCATGTACATATGTGTGAGAGCCAATTCGCTTGGTCTAGAAAAACTTGCTCTAGAACACCATGTTGTATTAATCACAAGTACTTTATTTTCCACTTTGGCCAAGAACTATCCTTTATCACAAAAAGAGCCAAATAAGAAAATGAGCAGCTCAGTATAACTCCTCTGCTCTACCAGACACCATCTAATCCTCTCCCTGACACAAAATGCTACCACCATCGCCACCGCTGATATATAGCAAGATTATGGCATAGATATAAGATTGCCATTGGTGATGACATTAAAGTTATCTAACACGTAGGCACTCTGCTGCTCCATTGTTCATAGAATTTAATCACTATTTGCTGTATGCTTTAGAGTATCAGAGAGAGAGATTTAGGGAAGCAAATTCAACAGCTTATAGTCAATAAATATGCATGGACTTTGAAGCCAGACAGACATGGGTGTACATCCTGACTCACTTAATTATGTGACCTTAGATAAGTTACTTAACTTCTCTGAGTCTCAAGTGCTTCAACTATAAAATAAAATGTAGGTAACAATCAGACAATGAAAGTAAGGTATGAGGCATCATTCTTGGCATATAGTAAACTTTTCATGAATGCTTAATATTATTAAATATTTTCGTATTGAGAGTAAAAAGTAGTGAATAGTAATAATTTCTACTACTGCTACTAGTAATAATAATAGACATTTGCTTATCTCCCTCAGCCCCCATAATTACTTACCTTCACTACCCTTGCAACTCATTAGTCTCAAACTTTCCCAAATTAGCTTTAGTTCATTCAATTTCTCAGGGAAAGGCCATCTTTCCTCCAGCTAGCCATAAGAAAGAAGTGCCAGAGGGCACGGTACAGAAGATCAAAAACAAAGGGCATCTCCTAGGTAGTGAGAGACAGCTTCCCAGAAGATCTTCTGTACCATGCTCTCTGGCATTTCTTTCAGTCCATATATGCTTATAACATACCTATGTTGTGCTAAGCATTGTAATCACACTTTCTGCTATTATGTGGGATTGCATCTGGGCCTTGATTTGCTGGTCTCTAATTGCTGTGTTTTACTGCCCCCCCCCACAAATTCACAGGGTTGGATCTTCTCAGTTTTGCAGATGTCAGGTCAAGTGTTGCCTCTGCAGAGCAGCCTTCCTTTATTCTGATCGTCCAGTAGCATTCCTTGTCCCTCCACCAGTTACTCTTCAATTGTCTTTTTTTTTTTTTACTTAGTTATTTACTTTTTAGAGACAGGGTCTGGCTTTGTTGCTCAGGCTGGAGTGCAGTGGCACAATCGTAGCCTACTGCAGCCTTGAACTCCTGGGCTGGAGTGATCCTCCCACCTCAGCAACTCAAAGTGCTAGAATTACAGGCATGAGGTATTGTGCCGAGCTCAATCTGCTTTATTCATTTGTTTTCATTTTTACATATTTCTTTCCTATTGGAAGGTAAACTTTATTAGAATAAGAATATTGTGAGCTGGGCATGGTAGCTCATGCCTGTAATCCCAGCACTTTGGGAGGCCAAGGTGGGCATATCTTGAGGTCAAGAGCTCAAGGCCACCCTGGCCAATACAGTGAAACTTCATCTCTACTAAAAATACAAAAATTACCCAGGCATGGTGGCACTTGCCTGTAGTACCAGCTACTCAGGAGGCTGAAGCAGGAGAATCGCTTGAATCTGGGATGAAGACTTTGCAGTGAGCCAAAATCACACCAGTGACTCCAGCCTGGGCCATACAGTGAGACTCCGTCTCTAAATAAATAAATAAATAAATAAGTAAAAGAAGAAACTTCTCTATCTTGTTCATTGCTGTACCTGTACCCCCAGCATGTAGAACATTACCTAGCACATAGAATGTGCTCAATAAATAGTTACTGGATAAATAAATAATTTTTTCTTTTTCCTTAAATATTATTAGAAGCTTCAGGACAATATCATCTGGAACAGATATTACTTTGAGAGTCAATTTACTGTACTTGAGAGAGTATTATTCAACAGTTGAATAAAATAGCTGCCAATAACTAAATTCAATGGGAAGTATTGTTGGGATATGAATCCTTGGCATATCCCCACTAGATTATAAGCTCCTTGGGGGTAAAAGTCAACTCTTCTTCATTGCTGTGCTTCCTGTAGTGCCCAGCAAGCATCATGAAATGCACTTTTATAATAAGAGCTTAGCTATCGCAAATGGAATTGAACAGAATAGCACAAGCGTCTGCAGAAATGTTCAAACATCCACGAGAGGCAACAATAAAACTGCAAACTCATACCCTCTTCCTCTGCAGCATTGGCTCGGATCTTAGAAAAGCACTATCTATAATTAGGATTTTGTTCTTTTTATATCTGCAGGATAAGAAAGGAGCTCTCACTTTCTGGGTGGCTGGAAAAACAGAAAATAAACTGCTATGTAAAACAAAAATGAAGATACTCGAATTATTTTCATTTTATTACCAGATCCTTATTAAATGTGCCTGCCTGCATTCCATTATTCTTCAATAGACCATTTTTCTAATTTAAGCCTTGTTATACCTGACCAAATATATCTTTTTCCTCTGGAAATTTGGGCTGATAACAAAGATAAGGTAGATTAGTGTATAGGAAGCATCCTGCGGTTGCTGGGGCTAATGACCTTCTCATTAACTCATAACTCATCATAAGGAGGAAGGTGGTGGTTTCTGTTTTTTAAGTGCATACTATATGGCCAGTGCCAATAATATGGTAAGTGAGCCACGTGTATTAACCATATAGTATTTTACATATATTAAAAAAGAAAATGCCAAATCTGAAACTGGTGAAATCTGAATACTGCCTAATAATTTGGCTGATAGTATTCTACCAATGTAGGTTTCTGGTATTGACAACGTACTAATTTATCTAATATATTGCATATTAGGAAGCTGACAGAAAGGTGAAAGAAAACTGTCTCTTCTCTTCTTATAACTTTCTATGGGCCCCGAGCTATTTCAAAATAAAAAGTTTACTTTAAAAAGCAAAAAAAACCTCCTGGGACACAAGGAGGTTAAATAGCTTGCCCAGATTACAAAGCTCAAATGTGAAGGGGCGGGTCCCTTTGAACCCAGGTTCACCTGGTGAGAGCCCATGCCTTAACTAGCATTACAGTATTTTACAGGCCATGCTTTCAATTTCTCAGCCTTACTCCTCTCAGATAACACAAGCTCCTTAGCTCCATGTTATGTTGTTCCTCACCTTGGCTACCAGGAAGCTCAGAGCTAAGTGATATTAAATTACAGCATCTATTGACTATTATTCAAATATCAGTTTCATTCCTCTTGCTTGGGTCAATTTCCTTTTATCATTCACCTAGTTTGGACTTTCTTAGATTCATTTTTATTTTTCTATATTTTTTTATTATTTTTTTGCTTTTGGTAAGTCACAATTCCTTTGAAAAGAGATTCCAGACTACAAAGTTAAGGCTCTTTCTCCTCAAGCTGTAACAATACTCTTACCTTCAAGTTTGTTTCTGAACCTAGAGATCAATTCCTACCACTCAGTCAGCATCCCACAGTACAGATCCTAACACTGGAAAGGTAACCAAGGCAAAAGATTAGGTATAAACCGATGGCCTTAAGATTGCAAAAGGTGATAGGCCTTTCCTATCTTTATTTTATTTTCTCAAAATTAAATACTTGGCAGGGTTTTCCTTGAGCTAATTAGCATCTCTTCTTAACATTTTAAGTAACTGCTCATTTAGAGCAGTGAATGATTGCTCTGAGATTAGAGTGTAGGGAAAATCTTTCTGTTGGGAATAATCTACTTATGCGGCTGTTTGTTTGAAGCAGAGATAAACAGAGATTTTTTTTCCTTCTCAACATGCCAGGCATAAGAGAACAGGGTGATTAATGAAACTCTGCTCTTTGCCAATACATTTCTGACTTCAGAGACAAGCTCACAGTTGCCGAGTTTTTTGAGTTAATAAAATTTTTTTTAACCCATAGGAAAAAGAAAACGGCACCATGTAGATTCTAGGGCCCATTTAAATCTGTTACATTGTGATCTATTTTTGGTTCTTAAAATGGTTTAGGTAATTTTTCATTGGCTCTACTGGGAATGCCACTTTGTGCTCTGTTATTTATAATCTGCAGAAATTAATTATGCTGCTAATTAACAGCTTGCAAACAAATTATTGCTCAAGGAGTTATTTATTCAGTTATGAAAGCACAACTTCAGGGTTCTATGTAGATCCTTTCTGACAGCTCTTTTATTTCTTGCCTTTGTTTCTGAATTTTTCTGCTTCTAATATTTGCTGAAGTTCTGCTTGGAGGGGTGGGGATTAGTCAGGATCTCGGCAGCCAGGAAGTGTGTCAGCTGCTCTACTGCAAGGAGTAGAAAGGCAAGAGGGCTGCACAGCCTGCCTGGTGTGTGCCCTGGAGTTGATAAAGAAATTCCTTATGTGAGTGGTGGTTCCTCTAACAACCACCACAAGGCTTCACACCTCCACTTTCGCATTTCCCAGGCTCTCAGGAGAGTTCTGGAGACAATACTGGCATCAGATAAGGGGAAGGTAGAAATGTAAATATGTGCCATATGGGTGACTACACCCCATGCACATGCTTATGACAGAGAGTAACCAATTAGATTCAGCTTCAGACTCTGAATCCTTCTTGTTACAGCATTCCAGGTAGGCATTACCAACCATTGCTACCTCTAGTAGGAGGAAGGCACCAGTGAGAGTAGGTGGCTTGATATTTCTAACTCATGCAAACAACTCACATCCTTAACTAGGCATGAGATTGACCAGTGGGATGGGGAAAGCTCTAGATTAAAAAGCACTTTCTCTCTTGGCAAGATCTTAGAGGGACAATCAGGATACTGCTCGGCTCTAACTGACCCCCCCCTTGCCCAAAGAGACACGAAATTATTGGGTACTGGCAAGAACATGAAGAGTTGGTATTAGTCCATTCTCACATTGCTATAAAAAAAACCAAATGCAGCAAAAGAATGAACATGGACTGAATTTGAACTCTGTCCCTAACTGGATCAGCTGCCTGACATCAGACAACTTCCTTAAATACTTTGAGCCACAGTTTCCTTTTCTGGAAAATGGCAACAATAAACTCTTACAGTGCACAGAGAAAAATGTACAAAGATGTTGGTTACAGTCTTGTTTACTGTAGTAAGGGTAATTTATAAAGAAAAGACATTTAATTGGATCATGGTTCTGTAGGCTACAGAGAACATGATGCTGGCATCTGCTCGGCTTCTGGGTAGGTTTCAGGAAGCTTACAATCATGGTGGAAGGCAACAATGGAGACAGCACTTCACACGGATGAAACAGCAAGGAGGGGAAGAGGAGGTACCATGTACGTTTAAATAACTAGATCTCACAAGAACTCGCTATCGCTGATGACAGCACCAAGGAGGATGGTGTTAAACCATAAGAAACCACCTGCCCTCCTGATCCAATTACTCCACGAGGCCCCACCTCCAACATTAAGGATTACAATTCGACATGAGATTTGGGTGGGACACAGATCTAAACAACATCAGAGCTAGTCCCAGGAGACAGGCAAGTGGAACAGGCCATGACCCTGCAAAGGGCAAAAAGGCCACAAGAAAAAGTAAAAAGAACTCTGGGCAGGTGTTAGTCTATCTGATTCTGAGTCCTTGTATGCCATTCAGTGGCTGTGAGATCCGGAGTAAGTTACTTCCCTATATGGCCCTTAGTCTTTCTCCCTCTTCCAAATGAGGGAGGTGGGCTCAGGGCCCACCTGAATGTGAATGTTTCAATGCTGCTGCAGATGTTGGATGTACCTGGAGCTACCCAAAGCCAAGCCTCTTCCAATCAGTAAAATGAAGATGCTAGTACCGTTCCAGCACTTAGCTAAGGGAGCACAGAGCTGGACTTGTGCATAAAATTGAAGAATGCTGAGGACAACAGGAGAAAAGCAGGTGCAAGTGTGAAGGTCACCATGTTGTCTTTGATGGTTGGCACACACCTAGCAGCATTTATCCCCAAATTCAAAGGAACCAAATGCACCTTGTGGCCCTGGAGATACTTAGTCTCTCAAACTCCCTTCATTTCAACATCCCTCAAAGCACATCTTCCTCTTTCTAACTAACCAGCCCACCTTTCTTCCAATCTAGAACCCAAGACCTCACTCATTCTAAGCAAATGGATTCACTGCCTTTCAGCATCTGTCTTAATGCTAAGAAACAAGGACCCACATTCACATTATCAGAAAAGCCCAGAACCTTGGTCACTTGTCGCTGCAGTTAGTCACTTCCATGCTGCCGGGACCAGAATTCTGCCACAAGCCAGATCGGACGTCCCTGCAGCGTAAGCCATCCCCTCATACCTCACAGAACTCAAAGCTGCCAGTCCCTGAGGCAGCACCCCCTTCCTGCTTTCAGACCTTAACTCTCCATGTTCAAGGAAACCAGATTTACTCCGGTTTGCCAGAGTAAAGCTGACCTTAAATTTAACATATTCTCTCCAGCCTACAGGTGACAAATTGTCAAGAGTCCAAAACTGAGTGACATTTTCTGAATTCCCACCTACAGATTTAACAATGTCCACAAATACAGCACACTTTCGTCATAAAATTTTCCCTTGCACATTATCTTCCTTGAGGCTCACAACCAGCCTATGAGCTGCGATTGTTATAATCCCCATTTCAGAGACGACTTTCAGAAAGGTGAAGCAACAGGCCTCAAGTTCCAAAGCTGAGAGGTCGCAAAGCTGAGTCTTGACTCCATGACTTCTGAGAGTCAGTTGTCTCCTGGCCCCACACCATAGGCCCCTTTATGTGTCATTGCTCAGTGACTGGCTCTGAGAAACAGGAGTGAATTTCAGATCAATGAAGCATCCATGAAACTTCCTTTCTCAGATCCCCCACCAAACAGTATCCCCCCTTGTCTGGAGGGCCTTCCAGCCTTCCAGGAAGCCAAATGCTGCAAAGGAATGAACATGGAGTGGATTTGAACTCTGGCCCTAACCTGATTAACTGCCTGGTATCAGACAAGTTCCTTAAATGCTTTGAGCCACAGTTTCCTTTTCTGGAAAATGGCAACAATAAACTCTTACGGTGCACAAAGAAAAGTGTACAAAGATATTGGTTACAGTCTTGTTTACTATAGTGAAAACAGGAAACAATTTAATTATACATCAGTAGGAGACTGAACAAATAGACTGATGTTTAGTTATAAGATGGAATACTTTGCCACAATTAAAATGAACAAACTAGATAGTTGTTAGATAGGTAGGTAGATAGATAGATAGATAGATAGATAGATAGATAGATAGATAGATATGATAGATACAATTAGGTGGATGAATCTCAAAAACCAGGAGTGAATACAGCAAAATGAAAATAATAGAAGGTATAAAATATAATATATGGCATATATCCCATATTTTAATGTTTATTTGTCTATCTACTAAAAGAATAAAAATATGGTTGGGAATGATACTCAACAATCTACAAATATTGTTTCCTCTGTGGAAGGAAAAAGGTAAAGGCACCTAAGTAGAAATTTTGATGTCTCTGATATAAGCACTACACGATTGCCTTTAGGTCCAGTTCATGTTTCTAGTAAAGTTTCGGTAATTTGGGATTTTTCATGCTGAATCTTATTTTAGATGTACCATGTAAGATCAATATTTAAAAGAACCTTTGATAATTTTAGACTTAGCAAAGAATCCTTCTGTTATGTAATTAGTCAGCTCCTAATTCTGTCTATAGTTTAGATTAATACTTAAAAACTGTTTTCCAAAAGATACTCATTTAGTCAACGTCTATTTCATGAAGACAAACTGTGCCAGTCACTGGGTTAGGAGAGGCATACAGAGATAAATGAAATAAATATGGGTCCTGCACTGAAAGCTTACAGTGCGGGGAAAAAATAAACAAGTAAACAGATTGTGCTAAATTCTGTGAAAGAAATGAATACTGTGTTATAATTTTATATATATATATATATATATATATTTAACATGTATAATTTTTGGTGGATAAATCCCAAAAACTAAGAGTGGGTAATGCAAAATGCAAGTAATAGACTTGCATAATACAACATACGGTAAAATCTCATATTTTAATGTAGCAGAGTCTCAGTTACCTATTGTGTGTAATAAACACCCTCAAAATTTAGTGTCTTAAAATAGCAACTTTATTATTTCTCACAATTCTGTAGGTTAACTGGATCTGCTTTCTGTGATGTTGGTTAGGGTGTGGAGATGGCTGGAAGGCCCACACTGGCCTCACCCATAAACTGGGCAGGTAGTGCTGGCTGCCAGCTAGGGATTCAACTGGGTCTACCAGTCAGGAGCCCCAGTTTTTGCCCACAGACACCTTCCTATGAAGCTTCCCGAGCTTCACCAGCATGGTGGTTGGGCTCAAGAAGGAGTGTTCCAAGTAGAAAAGATGGAAGCTTCATACCTCTTAAGATCCAGCCCCAAAATGACACTGGGTCAATTTTGCCACATTCTATTTATCAAAGTAAGTCATGGGCCCAACCCAGATTCAAAAGTATGGAAATTCAGCTCTACCTGTTCATGGAAGGACATGCAGAGAATTGAAGGCCATCTTTAGTCTACCACATAGAGCTAAGGACTGCCTGTAGTTAAGGAATGCTGGGTACCATGTCTTTTACTTAGACACTAACCGTGTTTATTATCAAAATGGAGTTTCTAAAAAGTCCTGAAGTAAAGATTATTATTTTACTTACCTTTATAAAAATATATTTAATCAATTTCAACCTCTACATATTTTTTACTTTTATAACCCAGTGTTTTCCAAAGTTAGTTGAAAAAGGTGCTTTTGTTTTTCACAGAATACCTCGAACTAGCATTTTTGCACTCAGTTTGAGAAATGACTGTTTTAAATGAAATAGATTTTTGTAGTTTAGAGTTGCTTAAAGCAGGGTCCAAATGAGGGTATCTTGTGTTCTTAGGAGTAAAAGCTCTGCATAAATCAGACAAATTAATAAACACTGCGACACAGTCTGTATGACAAAGCCCAGACCTGAGATAGGGAGGGGCCTTCAGCAAAGAGGGCAGAAAAGGGATCTGGGTTTTGTCACCTGCTCAGGCCTCCCCAGACTTTCAGCATTTCTCTGTTAATTCCTCTGGCCTAGAAATGGCAAACTCTATAATTTAATTTGCATCTGGAATAAAAATCTACAAGTAAAATCCCATCAACCTGTAATACTACAACCACCTGGACAATTATTAGAGATGAACTGCTTTGAGTCACATGAAAGACCACTGTACCCCTCTTGAACGCAATCCAGCATCCAGCAGACAGGCTGTGATGTTCGGCAGCCACAGCGGCCGTGTTACAATTGAATTACAAGGGGGAAAACAGCTCTGTGCTGATTTCATAATTATCATGATCTACTATTATGATCCATCACCAACGGAGCGGTTGGCAAAGCCGCAATAAATCATCGTTATTTATATTGCAACAAATCACAAGGAAGTATTGTTGAGAATCATAATTCACAGTCACTTCAGATTGTAATTACCTATATATGACTGTCTAGGTATGTCATGAATGTAACATAGGAAAAAAAATTATAACCTGTGCTGTCTTGAAGACTTGGTTTCTCTAAACAAGCTTTTACACTTTGCAAGGAGGAGAGTAAAGTCCTGCTATTTCTTCCCCCCAATATCTTTCCTGGGTTTCAGGGGATCACATCAGAAGTGTGCTGAGTTCTAGGATCCACCTTTAAAATGAACATTTGTCAACATTACAAGCTCTTAGACTTGACACTATTCTTCTGAAAAACAGCTAGAGAGATTGGGAATATTTATCCTGATGGAAATATAACTCACAGAAATGAAATATTTGGAGACTGTCCCACAATTGTGCTCACTTAAGAGGAGTAAAGCTGTGTCCCCACCAGTGTGCAAGTGGCGGTTAGATGGGATTACGGCTCCAGATAAAAGTTGGGTTTGATGAAACAGTTTCACTTATTTTTTATCCACCAAATTATCAGTATCAGTAACAGTGCTGTGCTGGCCATATTGGAGACTGAGGAAAAAGGAAACACCAATAATACTGATCTTGTCTTCACTTAAAATATTACAAAAAGAATTTGATATTTTGTTCATCTTTTTGCATAAATTTTAACTTTTAAAAATATTGCAGTAAAGTATTACTTATCTAAATTACTGGTTTTGAGGTGCTCCCTTAGATTTTGCAACCTAGGTGAGTGCCACAGCTATTCATGCTAGTCCCACCCTGTTGAGTTTTCTCAGCAATTCCATGAAGTAGATACAACTATGATCCCTACTGTAGAGATGAGAAATCTGAGGCCGTAGCAGGTGAAGTGACTTGTCTAAGCTATGCTCTGTACAGGGTTGAAAGCTTGCTAGAGTAAGAGCAACTCAGGGACTTCTTTTGCCTCCTCCTTTACTCCTACACTATATTGTTGAATAATGAAGCTGAATTGGAGTGATTTTCAGTCTGAAGGCAGAGACCTAGAGTAACAATGGACCATAAATGAGAGGAAGAAATTGGCCTTATGCGCGGCTCACTTCATTATTCACCATAGAGCATGAACACCTAACAAAGGGTCTACTACCTTTCCAGGGTCCAACAACAAATAACTCCCCCAGTGTTATCTAAAAAGGTGTCTCTCTGTGTGTGTGTGTGTGTGTGTGTGTGTGTGTGTGTGCGCGCGCGCGTGTGTGTTGGACAGAAGGGGTCTATAGGTGTCATCAAATTCTCAAAGGGATCCTTGACTTCCAAAAGTTGAGAATCAAGCTATAAGAATTTGGACAACTTTCATTATGAGGTCTTACATTAAATGATCTGAGGCCGGGCGCAGTGGCTAACGCCAGTAATCCCAGCACCTTGGTAGGCCAAGGCAGATGGATCACGAGGTCAAGAGATCAAGACCATACTGGTCAACATGGTGAAACCCCATCTTTACTAAAAATACAAAAATTAGCTGGGCGTGGTGGCATGAGCTTATAGTCCCAGCTACTCAGGAGGCTGAGGCAGGAGAATTGCTTGAACCTGGGAGGCAGAGGTTGCAGTGAGCCAAGATCATGCCACTGCACTCCAGCCTGGCACCTGGCAACAGAGTGAGACTCTGTCTCAAAAAAAAAAAAAAAAAAAAAAAAAAAAAAAGATCTGAAAACAATCTTCAAATTGTATCTGTCACAACCAAGGTGTCTCCAGGAGAGCAACATGCAGTTATTGGAACCAAATATTGTTCTCTCTACAAGCCTGGTTGGGCGTAACTTATTAACAGTCCTCCAATAAAATAACCTTAGAGATCACCTAGTCTTAAAACTCAATCTTAAATTCATTTTATTTTTATGTCAATAAAATGAGGCTCAGATAAATGGTATGACCTGTCCCCTGTCCCAGCTGGGTCATCACAAGGCTGAAGTTAAAGCTAAATCTAGACCCCTGAGTCCCCTTCTCCATTCAAGCATCTGGCTTCCTCTGGATGAGCACACCTAGAACCCAGTTAACTCAGGTGTGACTGACCAACAATACTGGCATGCTTTAAGGTCTGAGCCACTGGTGCACATAAGCTAATGCTTTATGTACCTTAGTGCCAACTCACCTGGGACTCAAACCCTAAGCCTCCACTTCTTTGCATCTGCTTTCATATATAGACAAATGTAAAGCTTTTGTGAGGACCTTCTGCACTAAACCAGAGACTCCCTCTAGTTTGGGATTTGGAACCAACTACTCTGTAATTGGCACCACTACCCAGAATCTTATGACTACTCTCTCTGGGCCTAATTTCTAAAGAATTTCTCTCTGAAGCCAAAATGTGTAGTGGTGATTATTCTTTAAAAATAAAGAGAATCTGGCTTCAAAGAGTCCATGTGAAGCCTGGTCTCAGAAATGGTAAGTGATTTCATTTGGAAATAAAATGGCTTGATGGCATGGTTTTCTAACAATTAAATTAAGGAATGCAAAAAGAAACAAAGCTGAGGATGGCAGGACTGGACAGTTAAGCTTTAATGGAGTCTCAGGCCTCAAGAAAGAAAAACAGTTTAACAAGGTAGAAAAAAGGTATCAAACAAAAATCACTAATAAACATTATCAACAATCTGTAAGCTGTGAAGTTCTTGTATACAGTAGCCTGTCGTGTGTTCAAGCTCACTGTGAGCCCAAAACTTGTGGGCACACTATGGGACACAGAGAGAGAGAAGAAATAGCCACTGTTGGCTGGGCATAGTGACACATGTCTATAATTCAAGTGCTTTGGTAGGCCAAAACGGTTGAATCACCTCAGGTCAGGAGTTCGAAACCAGACTGGCAAATATGGCAAAACCCCATCTCTACTAAAAATTCATTGTTGGCCGGACATGGTGGCAGGCCCTGTAATCCCAGCTACTCGGGAGGCTGAGGCAGGAGAATCACTTGAACCAAGGAGGCAAAGGTTGCAGTGATCTGAAATCGTGCCATTGCACTCCCACCTGGGCAATGAGAGCAAAACTCAGTCTCAAAAAAAGAAAAAAATCAAACAGGCTGGGCATTGAGGTTCATGTCTGTAATCCCAGCACTTTGGGAGGTCAAGGTGGGAGGATCACTTGAGCCCAGGAGTTAGAGACCAGCCTGAGTAACATAGCGAGACTCTCATTTCAAAAAACTAAAAACAACAAACAAACAAACAAACAAAAAACCCAAATAACCCCATTAATAAGTGGGCAAAGGACACAAATAGACAATTCTCAAAAAAAAAAAAAAAAAGGCCTAATGCTGTATTTTAACCTGCACGCAGCCCTACCTAGTAGAATACCCTTAGCCTTATAACACATTTGTCCCTTTTCTGGACTTTGGATATATAAAAACTGTGATTTTGCAAGTGCTGGGATTACAGACATGAGCCACAATGCCCAGCCTGTTTGATTTTTTTCATTTTTGAGTTCCTTGTATATTCTGGAAATTAGTCCCTTGTGAGATAAACAGTTTGCAAATATTTTCTCTCATTCAATAGACTGAAATGATAAATACTCAAAGTGATAGACACCTCAAATACCCTGACTTGATCATTACAGGTTATACATGTAACAAGGTATCACATATGCCCTAGAAATCCATGAAATACCATGTATCAATTTTTAATACACACAAATTTATCAGGCAGTCAGAGGTATGTTGAATTTCTTTCTCAGATTCTTTGAGATAATAAAAAAATAGAAAGTCAGCTGTATACGTGGAATAGAATATTGCACCAGCAAATTTCTTTTCTTTTCCTTTCTTTTTTTTTTTTTTAAACAGGGTCTCATTCCCATTGCCCAAGCTAGAGGACAGTGGCATGATCATGGTTCACTGAAGCCTCGACTTCTTGGGCTCAGGCAAGTCTCCCACCTCAGTCTCCCGAGTAGCTGAAACTACAGGCTTGCACCACCATATCCAGCTTTTTTTTTTTTGTATTTTTAGTAGAGATGGGGTCTCACCATGTTGCACAGGGTGGTCTTAAACTCCTGGGCTCAAGTGATCCACCCTTCTCAGCTTCCCAAAGTGTGTGAATTATAGGCATGAACCACCATACCCAGCCACAACATATTTCTTGAAAGTGACTCTCACATTCACACCTAGAAGTAGAAATGTATGAACAGGAGGCTGGGAGAGCCATAGACATGACAGGAGGGTTGAGGCTACCACAGCTGGAGGAAAATTAGCAAAACTAGGAAGGAGGAGACATTGGAAAAATGGAGAATTCTAGAGGAAAGAAAGACTTAAAAGGACAGAGAAACTAAAAAGGGAGAGAGGCATAGAAGGGAACTCAACAGGGTATGTGCTGGCTTTAGGTCTTGGCAGTGAGGTCACTGTGACTTCACAGAGGACAAACCAGATCATGGGTGAATTGTTGTCCCCTCTACCAAGCCATCTTGTCCCTTTGTGATGTAAACTTTTATCACTAGAAATATCAACAAGTGAAGAGCTCTGTGAACCTCTGTTTTTGTGTCTGTGAGGTATGTGCAGCAAAAGTGATGAAAACAAAATAGCTGAAGTTTTTTTATTGAGTTGAGTGAGTGCTTTCCAAGAAATAACTCATTGAATCCTCCTAGGGATCAGCTAAGACAGGGGGCCAATCACTGCCTCTTTCTCCATCAATGATGAAAACTTGAGACCTCTTTAATGGGAAATTTGGGGGAAAAGGGTTCACTCTTACAAGAGCCTCATCTAGTAATAAAGAAACAGCAAAATGATGACCTTGTTTTCCTTCCTTACTCATCTCTCTCCAAAGCATCCCCACCAATAAAGAAAAGCTTTAGAATCCCTATGGCCAAATAAGGAGACTGGTACCAAATTAAACTCACAATTCAAGCCCCCTGCTCCAGTTGTGAAACAGCGTAAGCATTCCTCCAGTTTGTGACACAAACAAACCAACAAATACTCCCATGATTGAGACATACATACTTTGTGAAAATATCATTGACATAAGCTCAAGTTTCCTTTGCACGTGCACACACACACACACACGCGCGCGCGCGCGGGCGCGCTCCCCTTATTGAATAGGAGCACCCTCCAGCTCTTGGAAATTTACTCTGTAGCTCATCTTTTCTAATACCTGATCCTTCCCAGAGTGTTCCTTACAGTTACCTTGCAGATGATGCCAAGACCTTACCAGCCCACTCCAAAGTAGTGTCCCAGTCACCTCATCTCTCATCCACATCTAGAGATACTCTCGGCCAGCACTGGGCACTGCACAGTCAAAAATGAGTACAGTTCATGTTCCTGACCATTGATCTGCCATCAATTTTTTCCAAGCCCGAGGCATGCGATTATCTGCAAAGCTGACTTACAAGATAAAATCCCCAGGCCTCTCCCCTCCCCCTCCTCCTCCAACAAGCAGACATTGATTTTACACAGAATGTGCATGGCTTTGATGGTGTTATTGCAATCAACATGAAAAATACCACCACAGTGCTTATCCGGACGTCTCAGTTGTTTTGCCTCATAGCACAAGTGATTGTTTAAAGAGGCTTGACACTGTTGGAGTCTTTTGTTTTATGGATTTTGCAAAGCATTGCTCTTTGTCTTTTGGGCTAGCAGAGGAGAGAGCTCTTTTTTCAAGGCAATGGGCAGTGCTTTTAGAAAATAGGATCCAAGGTGTAAGCTGCTTCAGGGGGTCTCTTTAGCTCACACATTTATGTGCAAGTTTTCCAAAGGAAAGGCTACACCTATCTGTTCAGTATCTTTAACTTCCTTCCTCTGGCCAGATTACCTTCTGAACCTTTACCCACAATTGTTCACCATGGTGTTCTGCCATCTTTATTCCATGCTGATCCTAAGCAACTAAATCAGCTGTCTTTGCTCCCCTCTCAGTTTTACCTCTCTACCTCTTTCTCTACTGCACAGCTGAGCAATTATCTGACTCATCTGATCCCTAACAAGAGTGAACAAAGAAACTTGGCACAAGCACCATTCACGTGCTACCCCTCCCGTGCAGGCAAGAAGCCAGAGGCTGAAACTCCCCCATCTCTTCTCTGCCTGTACCAACACAGGCACCGGTACCATTCAGTTCACCAACCCCTCCCATCATAATGGGACCCCCATAAGGCAGAAACTGCTCAACATGTTTTCTGCCCTTCCCTTGACTTGTTGCCCAATTAGTACTGACTTTGAATTACTGGGAGAAATAGGGTGAAGGTAAGGATTTAATTGGAAAATTATGAGGCCATATATCTGAGAACAATTGCTAAATTCTTAAGAAGGTTATTTCAACGTAGGCACTATTGACACTTAGGACCAAACACCTTTTTGGAAGGATGTTCTATGCATTATAGGGCATTTTATTAACATCCAAAAATGTCTTCAGATTTTACCAAATATCTCCTAGGTGGCAAAATCACCCTGGTAAGAACCACTGCCCTAGAGCATCATGGGCTTCTGAAACTGCCAGTGTTAATACCATGTTCATGAAAAGACATTAACGTTAGGAGAAAATAAGCTGCAGAGTTTCCAACATTGGGATCATTTAACATCATGCCTTTCCCTACTCTGGTCCCCACAGGACTCCCTACCAAACCCCGTAATGATTTTGACCCACCCTGTCATCCCCGCTTCTGAGAATTAGCATGAAACCATGCATTCCTATTGACCCATTGAACATCAAAACTTCCAGCTTTAAATTTCATCCCTGAATTTACTAGCCAATGTTTGGGTCCAACTTAGGATTCTTAGTTTCTTAGAGTGGGTACAGAGAGTAAAGCTGGACATTCCTGGGTAATAGTCTTAGAGAAACAGATCTAAGCTTAGAATTGAGGCAAGTGGCTTTGAGGACCAGATCTGCCCCTGGATGCGAAGGGGCAGCTCCTCTTCTCTCCATCAACTAGGCTTCTTTAGCTTTCATTCCATGAAAAAGGGTGGAAAAAGAAGAGGATGGATCAGATCAAGAGTCTGATAAAGGTTATCTCAGGAGCCACATTAGGAGATGAGAGAAAACATGAGATGGAAGATTCCAGGCTACCCTTGAATGCTAAGCCAATCAGAGCAATTTTCCTCTTACTTATTCTACATACTGGGCTTCTGGGTTCAATTTCCTCCCCACCCAAAAGAGTGTTTTAAGATCAAACACGTACTGTGTGTGTGTGTGTATGTGTGTGTGTGTGTGTGTGTGTATACCTATGTTATTGTTATTAAAGTTTTAGAACCACTAGACTTGATAACCTCAATGAATCCTTCTAGTTCCAATATTCTAGAAAAACTCTCAACATAGAAATAATTTTATGTACAAAAATACTTCAATGGCCACTAGAAATCAGACTTGGGGGTGCAGGAATTTGACTCATTCCCCCTTTACTTTAACTGTGGCCACGTAATCCCAAGATGGCGCCATGGAAAAGGACCAAAAATTGGGTGCATTTTGGAAAGCCTGAATTTAAAGAATAAGAGAGAGGGCAGTGAGGGGACAGAGGAAGAGTTGAGGGTTTAGCATATTTTTCTCCTCCACCACAGCCTCCTCTCCCCCAACCACTTTGCCTGTTTGCACAGAGCTTGCAGCCTCCATGTAGTAGTGCAGGCAATGTTTCAGCTTCCCCTAGCCCCTCCGAGCCTCTGAGGAGGACTGGAGCCCTCGGACTTATTTCTGAAGCCTGAGCCCTTGACAGCAGGCCAGCCAGGCAGCACTGACTCCACAGACTTCTCCCTGAACCCCGCAGTCTTCCTGTTTTATTAATACTGCACATAATGAGCAGATGTAGCCTGAGTGGCAGCTACAAAGACACTCGTCTCCTAAAACGTGATATTTGATCACAGGAGGATTTTGTGGTGGGATAGCTTATAATCCTAAATTTAAATCCTTCCCAAATTTCAGAGGTTCCAGTATTAAAATCCTTTTAGGATTTTTCAAAGTGTGTAATCTGTTTAGAATTTTTTAAGAACTCTCTGGCCCATTCTTTCTCCAAAAATAGGCCTGCTACATTTTTAACTTCCTTAAAAAAGAAAGAAAGAAATGTCTTTTTAAAAAATTATTTTTGTTGTTTATTTGACTTAAGGGGCAACCGTTTCTAAGACATCCAATGAGATATTCTTGCTAAAATAAAGTGAAACTTCTTTCAGTGACTGCATATAAAACTAGAAGAAGCATTTATTTTAAAAGGGATTAAGGAGAGAGAGAAACAATAAGTTATGCTAAGGGAAAACAAAAAATAGAAGTACACCAGAAAAAAATACAGAACCGCCTTCTTCCTTTCTCTAAAACTCCTCATAACACCATGGAAAAGAGCAGGCTGGTTGCTTATTATAATTTAGATGAGACTGTGCAGAATAAGGGTTCCCTTGAGTCTAAGAGGTGCTGAATGAATGAAAGGGAGGAGGAAGTGGGGTGGAGCACAGAATGAAGATGAAGGGAGAGATAACCAAGGAGACTAGGCAGGTATTGCCCATTCTTAGCTAACTGAGCAAACTTCCACCCAGGATAGACCTAGTCCTGGCTGCCAAACAAAGGTTGAAGTTAGAAAAGTGTCCCCAAAGACAGTCTACAGGTAGAGATTTCCTCAGAATGGCTGAACCTCGTGGACAAATTTTTCCATGTGATTTTTATTCCATTTTCATCATCTGTTATAACATAAAATTTCATCAACTGTAAATGTCAGTTCTTCCCTTTATTATTTGCTAATGTCATAAAAATCTGAATTGTTTGCTTTGTTAAAGGGCTTGCTGGGCATTGACTTTTCCTTATTTGTACTTTACTACCCCAAATGTGTGGGGTTTATTTATTAAAAAAAAAAAATAACATCCCTTTTGAAATGGGATTTAAATAACAGAGCAAAGTTTGCCATTATCATAAATGTATAAAGTGCTTTGTGAGTAATAAAATGGATCATGGATTCAGGATAATTCAAACTGAAATGTTATGTTCAGTATCAAGATTAGATTACGTTAATGCAGTTCATTTTAAATGGTTTAAAGGCCATCAGATGCATGTGAAAAGAATCTGTATCATAACTTAGAATAAATAGACTGAGACATTTGTTTATAATGTCAGTGCTAAACAAATCTATTACTACATTTCTGCATGTAGCGTTATATTACCACTGCTATTAAACAAACAGAGCATGAAGATAAATTATAGCTTTAATTATAAACATTACCTTTGCGTATTTATTAATTTAAAATGGAACAATGTTCAATAACCTTAGGTTATTTATATCAGCTAACATTTTAATTAACTTTGTTGTATTTATGTGACTTGGTAATTGTTGCTACCAGGCACATGTAGCTCCTTGAATAATGGAGGCAATCTAACCTATCCCTGTGAATATTACCCATTAAATGAGATGGTAACATTGTAACTCCTGCCAGAGAGTCAGACTCTACTGCCTAGGCTCCCTGGGTGAGGAGCCCTAAGGCTACAAAATTTCCCTTTCTCCTTGGAAACCACTGACAGGGAGTACCTTGAATTCCTGGACAGACTGTAAAGAAAGGTGGCAGAGGGGACAGACTGTAATTATCCTGTGAATTAAGAATAGTAAGCATCTTTCACAGAGGTGGAACAGGAGAACCATCCTCATTGAGCAAGTGTCTAGAGACCACGGTCCCTCCGCAACTGTGTTCCAATTAAATATACCCATTCCAGGCATGAATCTCAGACATAAACCTCAGACAGGCAATGACTATAGCAATTCCTTATTTTTCATTAATCATCTTAATTTTTTCCCCTAAGCCCTCACTGCATGATTGATGGGCAATCCTTTCTCAGCCTTTGCTGGAGTTGTACCACAACTCCAAAAGCAGAACAAAAAGTGGGGAAGCACTTAGACCACACCCCACTGTGTTTTCTGCTGATAATCTCTTTGCTTGCATTTCCACTGGTCTTTTGGAGCCTGGTTGCTACCCACTTTCGTGCCATGAAAGGTCTGTGAAAGCCATACAGTGACTGAGAGCCCTCTTCTCCCTAGTGAGACCCTGTACAGTCACACATGGCACAAAGGTGTTTCGGTTAATGATGTGCCACATATATGCCAGTGGTCCCATAAGATCATAATACTGTATTTCTACTGTACCCTTTCTGTGGTTAGATATACAAATACTACAGTTGTGTTACAATTACCTACAGGATTCAGTGCAGTTGCATGTTGCATGGGTTTGGAGCCTAGGAACAATGGGCTACACCACACAGCCTAGGTGTGTAGTAGGCTATACCATCCATGTTTGTTAAGTGCACGCTGTGATGTTCACACAATTACAAAACCTAAGGATGCATTTCTCAGAGTGCATCCTCCTTGTTAAATGACACAGGACTGTAGTCATACCCTCTAAGGCTTGCCCACTCCTTGAGGGCTTAGTCAGAGAAGCATTTGGGTCAACCCTTCCAGGCCTCATCCACAGCTCTCTCTTCCATCCAAAGCCAGAGGAATCTCCACTTTCTCCTGTATTCCCATAGCTTTCTACCTCTTTCCTAAAACATGCTTTCATTTTGTCATTCTCATGATAGATGCATCAGCCCATTGAATGCAAAGACCAAAATATTAAAAACACAATAATATGTTCCCTGTTCTCAAGAGAAGTGGGGGCTTGATGTTTTTATTTTTTAATTTTTAATTTTTTTTAACTTTTATTTCAGGTTCAGAGCACACATGGAGGTTTCTTATATAGGTTAAATTCATGGCACTGAGGTTCATTTTCCAGATTATTTCGTCACCCAGGTATTAAGCCTAGAGCCCTATAGTTATTTTTCCTAATCCTTTCCCTTCTTCCACCCTGTACCCTTAGGTTGGCCGCAGTGTCAGTTGTTCCTCTCTCTGTGTCCATGTGTTCTTGTTATTTAACTCTTACTTATAAGTGAGAACATGCGGTATTTGGTTTTCTGTTCCTGCATTAGTTTCTAATCATAATGGCCTCCAGCTCCACCTGTGTTCCTGCAAAGGACAGGATCTCCTTCTTTTTTATGGAAGGCTTAATCTTCATATGCCACCTAAAACTCCAAGTAACCAGAGGAGAGAAGAACGTATGACTGCAGTTTATACATACAATGAAATATTATTCTGCCTTAAAAAGGAAGAAAATTCAGGCTGGGGGTGGTGTCTCATGCCTATAATCTCAGTACTTTGGGAGGCCAAGATGGATGGATCACCTGAGGTTGGGAGTTCGAGACCAGCCTGACAAACATAGAGAAACCCCATCTCTACTAAAAATACAAAATAACTTGGTCATGGTGGTGCCTGCCTATAATCCCAGCTATTCAGGAAGCTGAGGCAGAAGAATTGCTTGAATCCAGGAGGCAGAGGTTTCAGTGAACTCAGAACTCACCACTGCACTCCAGCCTGGGCAACAAGAGCAAAACTCTGTCTCAAAATTGAAAAAAAAAAAAAAAAAAAAAGGAAATTCAGATGTATGCTACAACATGGACGAACCTTAGGAACATAATGTTAAGTGATATAAGGCAGTCACAAAAAGACAAATACTGCATAATTGCACTTCTATGAGGTAGTTACAGTGGTTAAATTCATAGAGACAGAAAATAGAATGGTGGCTGCCAGAGGCTGGAGGGAGGGAAAAATGTGGAGTAGTTAGTGTTCAGTGGGCAGAGTTTCCATTTTACAAGATGAAAAGAGTTCTGGAAATCAATGGTGGTGATGATTGTACAATCTTATAAATGTATTTAATACCACTAAACTACACACTTAAAAATAGTTAAGATGTTAAATTTTATGTTAGTGTATTTTATCACAAAAAAATAAATTGAGCTCCTAATTCTCACCATATATGAAAATAAACTACATAAAGACTTAAAACTATGAAACCACTAGAAGAAAACATAAGGGAAACACTTCATGACATTGGACTAGACAAGGATTTTTTGGATAAGACTTCAAAAGCACAGGCAACAAATGCAAAAATAGATAAATGGGATTTATCAAACTAAAAAGCTTCTGCACAGCAAAAGGAAGAATCAATAAAATGAGACACAACCCAAAGATTGGGAGAAAATATTTGCAAAATATGCATCTGACAAAAGGTTAATATGCAGAATATATAAGGAACCCAAACAACTCAGTAGCAATAAAGCAAATGATCCAGTTTTTAAATGGGCAAAGGACTTGAATAGACATTCTTTAAAGAAGACATACAAATAGCCAAGAGGCACATGGAAAAATGCTCAACATCACTAATCATCAGGGAAATGCAAATCAAAACAACAATGAGCTATCATCTCACCCCAGTTCTAATGGCTATTTTTAAAACAAAAGTCACAAATGCCAATGTGGATATAGAGAAAAGGGAAGCCTTATCCGCTGTTGGTGAGAATGTAAATTGGTACTACCATTATGGAAGACACTAGAGAAGTCCCTCAAAAAATTAAAAGTAAAACTACCTACATATGATCCAGCAATCCTACAACTGGGTATATATACAAAGGACATGAAATCAGTATGTTGGCGATCTATCTGCACTCATGTTTACTGAACACTATTCACAACAGCCAAGAGATGGAATAATCTAAATGTCTATCAATGGATGAATGGATAAAGAAAATGTATTATATATAACAATGGATTCTTATTAGCTATAAAAAAGGAATAAAATTCTGTCATTTGTGGTGGCATGGATAAATCTGGAAGACATTATGATAAGTGAAATAAGCTAAGTGCAGAAAGACAAATATCACATGATCTTACTTTTTGTGGAATACAAAAAATTTGATCTCATAGAAGTAGAGAATAACATAGCAGTTACCGGAGGATGGGGAAGGGAGAGTGGAGGTAAGACGGGAAGAGCTTGGTCAGTCAGATAGGTTCTGGTGCTCTATTACGTAGTAGTGTAACTACAGGTAGTAACAATGTATTGTATATTTCAAGTTTGCTTAGAAAAGATGATTGGAAATGTTAGCACTACAAAGAAATAATAAATGTTGAAGGTGATATATATGTCAACTACCCTGATTTGGTCATTACATGATGTAGACCTGTATTGAAACATCACACTATACCCCACAAACATGTACAACTATTATGGGTCAATTTTAAACAAAATTTTAAAAATAATAATAATTTTAAAAAACATTAATGACTTCCACCACAGGTATCAGTTAATCTTGATAGTGTAACATAATCTGCAACAAGGTCACTGTCTCCACCTTCAGAAAACAAGTGGGTCAGTCGTAAAGTTCAGCACATCCCAGTGATCAGTAATGGTTCTCACTCTAGTCCTGACATTACAATAATGTCCAGGGCCAAAATGTCCAAAATTCCACAACAAAATTGTGAGGAGATCAAAATGAGATCTCTTATCAAAATGAGATCTCTTTTAAAAGACACATACAAAATATTTAAATAAACAGTCTTCTCTGCCTAAAATATCTCTTCATTCCTTTTTCTCCCATCCTTATAAAAAATTCAGGCAAATGATGGAAATGCATACACATTCACACACAATCCAGTTCTCTCCTCCACCCTCCCACTTTCCCTGTTGACTTTATTTTCATTACCTCCATCTAGAAGGTCTGAATTTCATTTTTTCTGCCATGACCAATTACGCAACCTCTGAACATCCTCAGTTTTCTAAGATTCTATTTATTCATCTTTGGAATAAGATCAGTAATGTAAATCTTACCCCACCTTTACAGAAGGATCACTGTATCCAATGAAATGTGACTATGAAGGTATTTGGGCAGAAATAATAATCCATCTGAATAAAAGCAGTTATTTTACCAAAAACAAAAAATCTTTAGGAGGGCTCCTGAACAGAATTAGGAAGCTGAGGCTTTATGCTGAATTGAAAATTCTTATTAGAATTGAGAAGTTTTGGAAAGACTCAGTGTAGATTATCCACTGGTTGTTATTTATTAAAGATTCATTAATTTCCCAGAAATAATTACAAAATCAGGATCTTCAAATGCTCCCCACCCCATAAAGTTTTGTTTTTTTCAGAACACAAGCATTGGCTCTTGCTAATTGGTGCCTCTTGGGTCCATTTGCCTGCTAGTTGTAGTGTATTTCTAGCTGTGATTGACTACTCACTGCTGCCTAGCTTCACCCAGCGGGAGACCCTGGAGGCTACAGAAGGGCAGGGCAGAGAGAAGTCAGGATATTCCCTACCTCTAACTCTGCTTTCAGTGATGTCTTCAACAGGGGATGCATCTCTCTCTATGGCCCTAGTACCCAGCTGGGCAGCCTCTGCCATGGCTTCAGCCTCCATAAACAATCCTCGTTCTGGGGTTTTGGTACTGCCACCTGCTCCCATTATTCCTCTAGCCCTAGAAGTGGTGGCAGTTTTCTGTTGTTGTTAATCTCTGGGTTGTCTCAACTACTCCAGTTTGTCTTTGATACTTTCCCAACCCCCTTAAAACCAGTTGCCATTATTAATATCTTCTGTTGGACTATGTGGCATTGGTTATATTTTATGAATGAATCTTGAATGTCAGATTCTCACTTCTGAGCAAGAAGGGAAGGACTACAAATGCAAATTGGGGATCGCTAATATTACACAGAAAGAAAAGGGTTACACAGAAGAAAGGTGGCCCTGAAAGGACATGGAAAGGGAGCTATCAACAAGGCAGAAGAGAAGCAGAAAACTCCATTAGGTGTTCCTGTGATTCGTCCTCTTTCTCCCACAATAAATTTATATTTTAATCAATGCCTTCAAGAAATATAATGTTTAGAAGCCAAACCAATACAAAGCAGGATGGTAGGGAGAAATTTGGAGGGTGCATCTCAAACCCCATCGCATGAACATGGCCATCTGCCAGCACCCAGGACATTAGCTGTCTCTTGGAAACAGGCGACCCTCAGCCAGACATATTTTACTCAGTGGCTGGGCCAAGCTGTATTTATAATCTTAATAACACAGCAGCTTAATCAAGTCAGCCTTACTAACTTAGCTATCATTTAATTGGCTGTGGTTTATATCTTGCATATTCAGTGGTTATGTGATTGAAAACTTAACGACTGAGCCACTTAAGAAAGGAAAAAAAGTAGACAAATATTAACACACATTGCATAAGAAATTCAGATTAAATAGGATAATTTTACATTTCATCAGCTTTTTTTTTCCAAACTACTGTATAAAGGTTGTGCACACATGCTGAGGGAATATTCTTTCCAACCCGAGCTTAACAGTGTACTTTTCTGCCGTCAATAAATCTGCACAGCAGTGCTTATAAAATCATCTAACTAAGTGCACCTAATTAACCAATATTTATCTGTGTTGAGTACCTGGTGATCGCTGATGTTTCTAGAATTCGTTATCTCCTTCTAGGTAAGTCTGAAAGAACCCTGGGCTGCAAAAACTTTCACAGATCTGTTGACATTTCCAAAGGATTTTAAATTCCAGTTTCCCTTTCTTGACCACCAGTTCCCAATCATTTTACTTGTTTCTCTGGGAGTTCCAAATCATTTTATCTTTGCCCCCAAGCAGAATCTATGGCCTAACATACACATTTGACTTCCCTAGAACTGCCCCAGAACTTCTGCAGCCCATCAAAGTGTATGGTGGTCTCCACGACAGATGATGCTTGCCATAGTCAGGGAGTATAAATTAATTGTGCTTTCAGAAACTGTGAGGTGACAGCAGGCTGAACAAAAGGCAGAGTCCATGAAAAAACACCCACTGGCTCAGTTCATGGCCACTCAAGCTTCCTCGGTGGTATTTATGACTGACTTAGCAGGTGAATGCTCCATGAGAGGAGGGGCCCTTTTTTTTCCCACAGTGCTCAAACATCACTCATTGAATGAATTAATGAAACTTAAATAGTACTAATGTAAAATATTTAATGTCTGAATGGGAATACTAAACACAGACTACAAACTTTCCAATCCAAAGAGACTCAGAAATCATCTAGGTCCCTACCTTCCCTTTGAAGGTAATTACGGCATCAAAATTAGCCTCTGGAATCAGACAACTTGTTCTAAAAGTCATCTAAAAACTATGACTCTGAGTGTATGAGTTAACTTGTCTAAGATTCAGTTTCCTCATCTGTGAAATGGGGATGATAATGGTAGATATCTTACGGGGTTGTTGTAAGAATTAAATGATACAGCATATATTAAGCAAAAAGAAGCAGTGGCCATCCCTCAATATCTGTTAATTACTGTTGCCTAGGTCTGGGAATTTGGTTTGATTTAGTTTAAATTTTGTTTTTAAACATAGAAACTTATTTTTCCCAGACAAAGTCTTGATAGAGAAAGACCTCATAATATGAAGCAGATTGAAGCAGAATTACCTGGTAGATACCATTGCGGGTGAGGAGGCTTAGAACACTAGTTAGTTTCCTTCACCTCAGTTTCCTGAGGTGACCCCAGGTTCATTTACAGTAAAACCCAGAGGAAAATCGAATACTGTATTTGCCTGGATCACTCTTCTCATTCCACAGACAGGGACACTGTTGCCCAGAGAGGAAATGCTACCTGCTTAACATCAGGTGAATCTTTCTATCCACTTTCTACCACCTCCAGAATCTCAGAGCTGGCAGGGCCTTTGAGAGTGGTACAATGTGGTCCTCTCCCTCTGTAATATGCCTTGTTCATTTTGGATGAGTTCACTTGGATGTCTCCCTTATTAGGAATTCTCATGCTAGAGAATTCTGGCTGAAATCTGCCTGACTGCAAATTTGCTCATATGCAGTTATTATTTCAGTACATTATAACAAGTAACATCCTGAGATGTGTAAAGGTAAGTCAATACTGCACATCTAGCAGTGAGGAGACATCCAAGTCCAATGTGAGGACCTGCCCTTTTCTAGGGTTTGTAGTTATGCAAATAAAGCAAAATGAAAGAGTCACACCCAAGTATCCATTGACAGATGAATGGATAAACAAAATATGGTAAATACACACAATATTATTCAGCCTTAAAAAGCAAGCACTTTCTGACATAATCTACAGTGTGAATGGACCTTGAGAATATTATGCCAAAAGAAATGAACCAGCTCCAAAAGGACAAATGTTGTATGATTCCACTTACATCAGGTACCTAGAGTAGTCAAATTCATAGAAACAAAAAATAGAATGGTGGCTACCAACAGCTGGGGGAAGGATGAAGTAGAGAGTTGTTTTTTAATGGGCACCGAGTTTCAGTTTGGGAAGATGAAAACATTCTGGAGATGGATGGTGGTGATGGTTGTACAGTAATGTAAATGCACTTAATGCACTGAATTATACATTTAACAATGGCTAAAATAGCAAATTACATATTATGTGTATTTTACTACAATAAAAATTACTAAGCTTCTTTTCCAATCCATATCACTGGAGTACACAATGGGAGAAAAATACAAGTGCCTCTCCAACAGTAAATCAACTATAATTCTACCCATGATGGCAATAGAGGTTGGATGAAATGGGTAAGTATACTAGCTGCCCCACAAAGACTGACCACTGCACCTTTCACCAAGTCAAGTACCCATGAGGAAGGAAGAGCAGAAAGAGCCTGGTCCACTACTAAACCACCAGAAGGCAGATGCGAGGGTCACAGTTTCTCCCCAAGCAAGAATTGGGGCTACTTGTTTCTTCCTTGTGTGTAAGATGATTTTTACCATCCCTGGACACATATGGAGGAGCTGGAACAGCTCAACTGGTAATCATTTTTCAGTGTTCATTATTGTAAGACCATTTCTCCAGAAACAACACCAGCCCCAGCCCTTGTTGAACTTCTCTAGAGTAGCATGGTATGATTGTACACCCTCCCTTCTCTAAGTCCAACTGATCTGTCAAAGAACTTCTAGAATTTAATCATCTAGAATTTTTACCATCCCTGGACATATGACTACGCAGGAGCTGGAACAGCTCAACTGGTAATCATTTTTCGGTGTTCATTATTGTAAGACCATTTCTCCAGAAACAATACCAGCCCCCAGCCCCTGTTGAAATTCTCTAGAGAAGCATGGTATGATTGTACACCCTCCCTTCTCTAAGTCCAAATGATCTGTCAAAGAACTTCTAGAATTTAACCTCTTCCAGGAAATCTTCCTGGCTTAATCAGAAGAAAGCATGAGGCAAACCAGTGAATATTCAATTTGCTTTTTCTCCCAAGTTGCAATAATGCCTCAGTTAATTAGATTCTTAAAAGTTGTGCCATATCTGGGTGGCCACTGGGGCTAAAACATAAACAATACAAAATTTCTACCCCTAAGGAGGCAGGTTAGAAAGAAAGGCAGGTAAATAAGCTATTTCTACACAAGAGATTTTAAAACTGAGCTAAGGAGCTAAGGGGACGAAGCACCTCATAGCCCTGCCTCTAAAAAGGAATTCGTGATGGAACATCACAGACGTCTCATACTGACTCAGTGCTGACTACGGAGTAGAAGCTTGGTCAATATTTGCTGATTATTTCTTCGGCTACCTTTAAGTAAGTTTAGAGTATGTCATCCCCTTAAGTGAGTCTCCGTTTCAAAAATTTAAATGGCTGTTTTTCTAGGTTTACCTTTCCCAATAATATATAGTATCACCTTGAGTCTTCCTCCAAAACAATATACACTCAAAAAGGTCTTATTGGTATTTTCACTGATATTGGATGCAATATATGGACTAATGTGGAAGCAACTGAACACTATCATTTCTTCTCATTAAAGAGTCAGGTATGACCTCCCATTTATTCAAATTTTTTCTAAACTACAAAGTTTCTATGGTAATAAATTTTATGGTTTTCTTATAGGGATGTTGCCTATTCGTCATTATCTTTATTTCTTGGTGTTTATTATTTGCATAAGTGTGGTTAATTATTGCTATTTTAACTGATTATTTCTCGAATTTAGGAAAGCACATAATTTTTTTATACTAGTCTGATATTTTTATTGAACTATATTATTGGTCTTGATAGATTTTTATTTGCTTTATATTTGAGATGTTTTATGTATATAATCATATTACATTATGCATATGTATATATGGATGTTATACAAAGGATTATTCTGTTCTTTCCAATATTTATACCTCATTTCTTTTTCAAATCTTATTTCATTGGATAAGATTCCCAAATATTGAATAATAATGGCAATTGCCAACATCTTTATCTTATTCTTGATTTTAATGGAACTATTTAGTGTTTTACTGTAAAAGATCTATTATCCATTGTTTGTTTTAAAGCTTTCTAAATATTTGAATGTATATTACTCAACTGTAGGAAGAGAAAATGATGTATAGAATTTAGAGCAATAACACTATAGTAGCCTTAGTTGTCTGACAAGGACATAAGTTATGGGTATTTCCCTGGACTTGCCAAGATGAGAAAATAACACATACTCCTTAGAAAACATTTCAAAAATAAAAAGTTAAAAAGCAATAGAATTTTCCTATTTAATTCATATCCTTATTTAATTCAGAAATTTAAAATTTGTAGAATAGCCAGCTGTTGATGCTGCCAAACAAACAGGAAAATCTTGTTTCCTTGAGCAAATTACTGATTCTCTGAATCATAAAATTTTCACAACTGAAAATTAGTACTATTACCCACCTCTTATGATTGTTTTTAAGATTAAGTGAGATACAAGACATTTATATATATTGCTCATACTAAGCACTCAGTACATTTTAGCTCTTTTCCTTTAGTCAAGGTTCTTATACATAATAATCACTGTATAAATATGTACAGAAAGAGATAAAATTTAGCATTCAATACATTTACTCTTAACCTAGACAGACTTTAATTACTTACCATCCTTTTTTTTTTCTACAGTAGACTCAAGATTCAATACACACATTTTGAGCAGCTGTTACATTCCAAGTGCACTGTGCTAGTCCATTTTACATGTGTTCTCTAACAAAAACCTAACAGTAGATTTTAGATTACATAGTTAGAGAGGTGTATTAGTACATGCTCATGCTGCTATGAAGAAATACCAGAGGCTGGGTAATTTATATTAAAAAAAATAAAAGAGGCTTAATTGACTCACAGTTCTGCATGGCTGAGGAGGCCTACGGAAACTGACAATCATGGTAGAAGCTACCCCAGGGTGGCAGTACAATCATGGTGGAAGGCACCTCTTCACAGGGAAGCAGGAGAGAGACATGAGAGCAAGCAGGGGACATGCCAGATGCTTATAAAACCGTCAGATCTCATGAGAACTCATTCACTATCATGAGAACAGCATGGGGAAAACCACCCCCATGATTCAATTACCTCCACCTAGTCCTGCCTTTGACATGTGGGGATTATTATAATTCAAGGTGAGATTTGGGTGGGGACACAGAGCCAAACCATATCAAGAGGTCTCCATGATTCTTCCTGTATGTTGTTCAGCACTGACTCATTTGCAAGTAAGAAATCAGTGCTTTTTGGATGACAATAATGTGGAAATCTCAGAGAATCTGAATTGGATGAATAAAAGACTAGAGGGAAGGGGAGTTGCCCCCATTGTATCATGATCCATGTGGGTGTTAATAAGTGTCCATTTTTTTACGTGCAAAAATACATTTATTAAGCATCTGTCATTTGTTATGTGTCTGGCAATGTCTAGACACTAGACATGTAGCACTATCCAACAGTGACAAGGTTCCTGCTCTCTCAGAGCTTAACTCTTGTGCAAGAGACATTCAAAAATGCATAAAGAATTGAACAAGATTATCTAGATAGTGATAAATGTTATAAAGAAAGGAAAACGGGGTGATGTAATGAAGAGCGCCAGAGAGATGCTTCATGAAAGGCGACTTAAAGACTGCAATCCAAGCAGAGACCAAGGAGAGGACAATAATTTGGAGGGTTCTGGGGCAAGTGTGACTCAGGCAGAAAAACAGCACACAGACCTTAAAGAAGGAAAGAGACTGGCATGTTATAAGATTACATAGAGGTCTTTAGAATGAGAAATCATTATTTGCAACATGCCTGGGCTTTTGGCATGTCAACTCAAGAGCTGTATGCGTCATAGGTCAGACTGTATCAATATTCTGCTTATAACCCTCTTAGAGCACCTTCTTTCCTCAGGGTAAAGGCCAAAATGTTTCAATGCTCTCCATGTGAGTTGCTCCCCTGGGAACTCTTTGACCTCGTGTCTACTGCTGTCATCCACCAATTCACACGACTCTAGCCACACTGGCCTCCTTGCTGTTTTTTGAGCATGTCGAGCAAGCATCTACCTCAGGATCTTTGCACTTCCTTTCCAACATCTAGAGATCCCTTCTCCAAGACACTTATTTGGCTCTCTCCTTTAGGGTCCTTGAGGTCTCTACTCATTTTTTCAGAGAAGTCCTCCCTAGTAGTCTGTCTAGAGGCCAATATGTCTTGATCTGGTCCTCGTCATGGGTCTAACTTTTTTTAACACACTATTGGTTCATATTAAACCTATGGGCAGCCAAAACTCCAGGATCTTTTTTCATATGAAGGACTTACCTAATCAGTTTGCCATCCTCCACTCTGATTTTGGGGACTGGAAATAAAGTTAATACATATGTCAGTCATCTTGATTTAGGCTTGCCTATACATCTTCATTCTCTCATCTAGCACACAATGCCTTAGTCCAAGTGGAATGTTGGTCATAAACCTAATGAAAAAAAATTCTCTTCTCTCTGCCAAATGATTAAATGTGTAGAACAGAGTAGTCCACTAGCAGAGTCCTGGGATGTCATTGTCAAGAGTTAATCCACACTCTTCAAAGACAGATTTTTCAATGGATGATGAAATCACCAACTTTAAATATTATCTTTATGCCAGAGTCAAAACTATATATCTCAAATTTTGGCCTCCCCTGGAAAATCTAGATTTGTTTATCAAGATGTTTATGGGTTATTTCCACCTGGATGTTTGGGAGACATCTCAAACAACATGTCTACAAACCTACTCCTCCCCCAGTGCTCTCAACCTCTATAAAAGGTATTTTTGCCACTTTCTCAAACTATAAAGCTGAACATTACCCTTGATTCCTCTCTTCTTCTAATTCAATCCAATCCATCTACAAGTCTTGAGGGGTTCTACCCCCAAAACATTCCAAATTTCCTCACTTCTATTCATCTCCTCTGCCACCACTCTGGTCCAAGCTGGCATATCTTCCTTTATCTGGAAGAGCATCCCCACCTGTTACTTCTTTTTTGTCCAGTTCCAATCCACTTTCAACACAGCTACCAGTATAACCAAACAAAAACAATACAGACAAAAAAATTCAAGTGATTATATTGCTTCCTTGCTTAAATCTCTTTCATGGCTTCCCATTTGCAATTAGATTAAAGTGTAAATCTTTACCTTGGCTTCACAGCCCAACCTAACCAGAGGCCTGCATCCTTCCCTGCCCTCATGTCGTTCCACTTCCTCCTTTTCCATCTACCCTGCAGCCTCTTTAATTTTCAGACTGCTCCTCAAGACTTCCTAGCTCATTACCTCCATATGGGTCCTCTATGTAGATTTTCTCCCTATTCTTTACCTGGCTAGCTCTTCTTAGCTTTTAGATCTCAGATTTTTTTTTCTTTATTTCTTCTTTTTTCTTCAAGAGAACTTCCCTGAGCCAATTCACTGGTCTCTATTACCTTCTTTAATTATTTTCAGAGGAAATGCTATATTCATGTGGGATTGTCCATTTGTGTGTAAACTACCCATCTTCCCCAACTAGAATGAAAGAACTTTGGGGGCAGAGACTTGGTCTGACTTTGTCTGCTATACCCCAGATTCTGGAGGAATGTCTTTCTTGTAGCAGATTCTCAGTAAATATTGATGACAGCAGAACATTCATCAGCCTTCAAGTACCCACCTTGTCAAGAAACCAGGTCAAGGGATGTTAAGATACACTAGTCTATTGCATTCTCTTAAATTACCCATCTAATAATTTTATTTTTAAAAGAGAGACAAATAAATGATATTAAAAGAGAGATAAAAAATGATATTAGTTCTGCAAAACTTATTAGCTCCTGATCATTGCATTCTTTACTTAATGCTAATAAACTAGCTGTTTAGTAATGTGTTTTTCCTTGTTTTTAAAATTACAAAAGCAATGCATGCACATTGAAATAAATTCTAATAACACAGAAGCGTATAAAGAAAATAATGAAGTCTATTATTCTCTCTTTCTCACTTCACAGATGTAACCTCTGTTAACAGCTTGATAAATAATATCCTCCTTTTTTCTATGCATATATACATATATATGCATTTAGAGAGATATATACTCCTATACATATGTAGGTTTAAGACAAAAATAGTATATGTGTGTCTGTGTGTGTGTGAGGTTATGTGTTTGTATTCACTTACCATATAGTAGGCATCTTTCTATGTCCATACAGATTGATCTACTTTATATTTAATGACTACACAGAATTGGGTTGTATTAAGTAATTTATTTATTCAAATTATGCTAAATTATTCTGTGAGCAAAGACATAAAAATGTGGAGGTATTGATAAACAAGAATAGCAAATATTGATAATTATTACAGCCTAGTGTTAGACACATGGAGCTTACTATTCTACTTTTATGTATATTTGAAAATTTCCATGTTAAATATAAAAAGATATATTTAATAATCCTCATATTTAATGGTGAATTACTGAACACTTTCCTCTGAGACCATAAGCAAAATAAAGATGCCTTACATCACCACTTCAATGTTCTAATGAAGTTTCTAAGCACAATAAGGGAAAAAATAAAGGCATAAAAATAAAAAGAAACGAAACAGCCATCATTCATGGATGGCACAACTTCATATAAGGAAAATTCAAAAGTATCTACAAAATGTTAGAATTAATTAGAGAATTGAATAAGGTCTTATGACACAAGGTTAATACATAAGACCTAATTGTATTACTATATGCCAGCAACAACGAAAAAGAAAATAATTTTTTAAAGACATTAAAAATACCAGGAATAAATGTAATGGGAAATAAATAAGACTTCCATCATGAAAATTACATAGCACTGAGAGAAATTAAAGATAATCTAACACAATTACTTACTAAACACTTTTATGTTATATGCCAGGCACTGCTAGACTGAGGATAAAGTGATAAGTGAAAACAGACACAGTCTTTGCCCTTCATTAGGTAACCATGTGAATTAATGTAATATTGTAAGTGTAGGAAGGATTACAGGGGATGCACACAGGGCTGTAAGAGCTTTGGAAATGGAATTTGACCAAAGAACCAGGGAAGATTTCTGGAGCTGAGCCCCATAGGAAGAAAAAGAGTTAAACAGATGAGAAAAAAAACATTCCAAACACAGAAAAGAGCACATGGAAAGAATATGGGCAAAGACCAAATATGAACCATAATTGAATCAACCATTCTTGGTACTGATGCTTATTTAGGTTTTGTGGGAGATGTCTGCCAAAGAGTTTTCACCAACCTGATGCTTTTGTAAGAAAATAAAGAAGAAAGAAACAAAGAAAGAACGAAAGCAAGCAAGCAAACAAGAAAGAAGTTAAAAGAAAAGAAACGAAAGAAGGAAGGAAGGAAAGTTGAAAAAGAAAAAGAGGACTTGAAAAAGAAAAAGAAGCCAAAGAGGCTGTAAAGATTCCCTTCCCTTGAACAGTACCCTCTTGCATGGACTCTGGGCTAGGCCACAGGATTTCTTTTGGCCAATGAGATTTCTTTTGGTGCAAACAGACAAAAAATGCTGTGCACATTAATGGATTCTCTCTCTTGCTGCACTTAGACCCCTGGGATTACCATGTGAACAAGCTCAAGGCTAGCCTCCTGGAAGATGAGAGACCACATGAAGCAGAGAGAAGCTGTCCCAGCTAAGGCCCCATACACTCTCCAGTTTGCCAAACAACAGACACGTGGGGAAGCCCATCCTAGACCATCCGGCTGCAAGCCAGAGCGTGAGCTGACCTTAGACACCAGAGATCCAAACAGAGGTCAGCCAAGCCAGTTCAGACCAGAAGAACCACCCAGCCAGTTCATAGAATCATGAGCTAAATAAAATAGTTACTGTTTGGGGCTACATTTTGGGGGTAGTTTTTACCAGAAAAAGCTAACTAAGGCAGGTTGACTGAAGTTTTCTGGTCTTAGAAGCAGTGCTTTAAGGAATGTGTTTGCATGTATATTCTGGTGCCCCTAATAGATAGCAAGTCCTTGTAACTGGCTGGTAGTTGTGATTAAGATAAACTAGGAAGTTGCACAGGTGAGGGAACTGAGACACAGCTAAAGTAAACAGAAATACCAAACTCACACATGGGGAAGAAGATATTTGGAATTACTAACCAGGTCTTCAAATCCCAATTCAACATTTGTTCAAACGTAACATCCTCTTATTGATGGAGAAAAAGCAACAGATTTTTCAAAGTCAAATACTAAAGTCAGCCATAGTGAACTTATGCCTTTAATCCCAGCACTTTGGGAGGCCGAAGCAGGAGGACTACTTGAGCCCAGGAATTTGAGACTAGCCTGGGCAACAAAGCAAGATCCCATCTCTACAAAAATAAAATAAAATAATGAGTCATGTGTAGTGGTTCACACGAGTCCTCCCAGCTACTTGGGAGGCTGAGGCCCAGGAGACCTAGGCTGCAGTGAGTCATGATCACGCCACTGTACTCCAGCCTGGGCAACAGAATGAGACTTTGCCTCAAAAAAAAAAAAAAAAAGAAGTTTAAATTCAGTTTGCTGGGTTACAACAAGCCTACATTTTTTTAACCTGTGTCCTGTAATCTTGACAAGAAACTTGAGATGGCCAGGTTTTTAGGAAAAGAGTTCCAACAAGCAAGACCACTGGGAAGGCTGGATTCAGTTTCAATACAGAAACATTGCTGTCCCCTAGGAGCAAAATGTAATCGACATCATTTCCCTGACCTGATTGCTCTAATACTGGCCACACATTATAAAGAGTTAAACAAGGATTGCCAGCTCTCTTCAGCAGGGGATGGTAAAGTTTATTTATTTATTTATTTTTTGCCCAGCCTGAGGAAGTACAAAAATATTATTTTCCTGGAACTTGGAAGAAGAGTTTGGCAGACAGTATGAATTTCAGGAAAATATTTTTGCCATTAATTATGTCATAAGCAAAAGAGTAAAATAAACTGTTTATTATCACATATAAAATGCTTTTGATCAGTCAACTGAAAAACTAATTTCATTTTCTCATTACACTGCCTCAGGCATGCTTTAACGTCAATTTTTATTATAGCAAAAGCAAGGAAATTAAAATGATCAGTATGGTACAGAGAGAAACATTTGCTTCAACATTTTTTAAAGTAAGAATAATAAAGCACTGAACTTCTTTATCATTGATAATAATCACAACTCATCTGGAGAGGGAGATATTCTACTCCAAGGGTCTAAAGGACCACCTCATCATAACCCTCTTTGAACCTCAGGGTTGGGCAGTACTGAGACAGATGCTAGGAGTCCTGTTATGTGTCTAGAAAAAATGGAGCTAAATTTCCAGCCCAATTGGGCCTCTATAGATGGATCAGGATAGAAGGGGGCTATATTAATACCCAGAGAGGCTGAAGAAGAATGCTATGCAAAGGGTTGAGGAAGGATGGGCTTGATGTCCATCTGTTGGCCTGGCAGTTGATATTATGAAAAGATAAATAATCTTGAAAAGAAAAAAAGTTAGGTGACAGGTTTTCCAAATTTGGCCTGGTCCCCTAAAACCTCTGTGGGGTGGGCGGTGGGGGACATTCTCAGACTAAGTGTCCTGGCTCAACACAGTGTTCTGAAGCACCAGCAAGGCTATGTACGTGAAAGCACTTTGTAAAGTGATAATCAAAGACTGTTTAACAATGACTATTTCGCATCCTAGAACACCTTGGCTGGGTGGACCTGGGACTTGCCTGCTTCTTGTGGAAAACCGTTAACATTGAATGGCTCTCTTGCTTTTTATCTATAGGAAGAGGAAGATATTCTGGTGAGGGGGATGACGGGAAGGGGAGAAAGAAGTCTTTGATAATGGTGTGACGGCAGAGTCTCTGGCACCTCATCAGCCTGAACGATCTCATTGAGAGCCCTATGAAAGAAATAATAGGGAAAAGCTAAAAGAGCCATGGCTCCATGAGACGTGGAGTGAAAGTGCTAATCCAGGGCATGGATGATAAGGTTGTTAAGGGTCCCTAGTCCTTTCTGAGCCACTTCTCCATGCATACTGTGGACCAGACAGCCTGATGTGTTGTCATTTCATGAAACAGAGGTGGTGATGGAAATCTTGAGAAGATGCCAAAGGCAGGAAGAAATCAGTTCACTTGTTCTTGATTACACAAACTTTCAGCCCCAAACCTGGGCATGCCCTAAAATGCTCAGGTAGAGTTATCTTATGACTGTTATGACTGTTAGAGGGGGAATCTCACCTAAGGCCAAGCAACCTGCACACTCTAGCTACCCACAGACACGGTGAAGAAGGCACTATCTTCTGCAGTGAGCATTGAACAGGCCTTCCCACTTTCCCAAGAGTCCCAACAGAGATAAGGGATTTCAAGCCTGTATGCCCTAAGCAGCTCTGCATGCTAGGTGAGAAAAAACAAATCTCAAATAGACTTTGCTTTCAAGGATAAGCCAATCTACCAAGAAGTCCAAATGTAGAGAGCAAAGAGAAAACACTATTATATCTGTGTGGTTCCAGGTAAAAAGAAGGAACAATTTGGGGGAGGGTCTTTCAGAGGAAATTTGGCTTAAAGAAAAACAAAGCAGTTTCCAATATGTAACAGCTTATTCTTTCTGTTTCTGAATTGTTTCACTTAAGATAATGACCTCCAGTGGAAGCCATGTTACTGCAAAAGACATGATTTCATTCTTTCTCGTGACTGAATAATATTTCATTGTGTATATACGCCACGTTTTCTTTATCCAGTCATCCACTGGTGGACATTTAAGTCTACTCTAATCTTTGTTCCTGTGAATAGTGCTTCAGTGAACATACAAGTGCATGTACTCGCACGTCATAAATTTATACAAATAAAACTTAAAAATCTGTATGTACAAACTTTTCCAAATAAATCCAAGGCAGAAAAAAAAACCCTATTCTATTTTTGATAGCAATTTATTTTATTTTCCTTTTGCCCCACTTGCCCATAAGAAGCCTGTGTTGATTGTACTCTTACCCTGAACTCTAAAGAGGAACTTGCCAGTGAGTCACTAGATCCAACCAATCAAGTGATAAGGCCAGCTAAGTGTCCTTATCTCTCAGCTTTGTCTTCCTCACCACTGGCTCCATTCTTGGGCAATGTCCCATGTATAAGTAAGATGGCACCAGGAGTTCCAATATGCCATGCTTTCAGCATCAAGAGAAAGAGGGTTTCTCTTTTCTAACAGTTCAAATACAAGTTCTAGAATCCAGTCTCTTTGGGCCTGGATGACCTTGCATGGGTGCTCATAAAAACTAATTGCTAGTTCAGGACAACATGATATTCTGATTGGCCAGGTACAGCTCACCTGACCTTTTCTGGGCTGGGGTAGAGTTGGTTCCTCCAAAAAATCAATAAAAAGATGACCCTATACAACTGACAATAAAATTCTACACAAATTGTATGGAGGAAAAATGGAGAAAATGTTCAATGGAAAGATGGCATCTGAAGAAGGCACCCATCGAAGGCCCTTCTTGCTAAATCAAGCCCGTTCAATGACAGCTAATTGCCTGGAGTTCAGGGTTTTATCTAAGATCAGGTCAAGACTCAGATCTCCTAATAGTATCATAAACCCTACTCCTTAGGCCATTTGTGAACAATTAGACACTATTATTTAGCGGTAAACTAATGATTCACGGGAACTGTTCTCAAATTTGGAAGTGCTTGGGTTTGTCTTGTCTTACTAGTTTGTCATGATACATATGGACACACATGGACTAAAACTGAGAAAAAGGTGGTTCCTCAAGAAAAGTAAGGGTGCTCTTACTGGGAAGGAATGGCATAGATGCAAAAATCAGCAGATGGTTCTGTAAGCACTGACAGCTATGTTTAACCTTTTCCAAGCTTTCCTTATGGCTTGGTTTGGAGCAGGGAGGAGGTCTCAGGGCAGATCCTGGATCTCTTCATGTTTGTGGCATTTGACAGGCATGGGCAGGTACCAGGTAAGCACAGGACAGCCCTGTTTTCCTCCAGCCAAGATAACCCAGCCAGATGAAAGGGCAATGTATCCAGCTGCCTCTCAGTAATCCCCCAGCCCATTTGGTAACCATCTGTCCTTCTCATTTCCAAATTTGGCCCAAATTAAAGAGGCCTGTATTTGCTTTTTTGGAAAATGTTATGATTTTTTCAAGTAAACAGTAGAAAGTGTATAAAGCCATGAGATTTATCGAAACTGCCAAACTGTCTGGACTTGATCAAACTGGTTTATGCTGGTTTAAATGTGTGTTCTATTCTCTCCATTTTATTATCATAAACAACAATTTCTATTTATTTACACAGGGCCAGAATTTCTCTTTATGTGTTTCACATATTATTTCATTTGATCCCACATGTGGAACAAAGGTCAATACTACTGTCAGGCCCGGTTTATGGATGTTTTGGCAACCTAAGTGATTAAGTGTTTCCAGAACTTGATTTGGTGGCAGACATGCAGAGTTTTGAGCCCAGCTCTTGTGGTAGAAGACTGTGTTCCTTCTGGTGTATCTTGTCATACTGGGACTCAGCTTACAACCATAACACCACTCACACACCCTCTGTCCTCATTCTTTAACAATTCAATGTTAAAAAGAAAGAATAAATTTTAAAAAACTCATTCACTCATTGTCCACACCTGGGATTTGTGTTACTTACAACCTGGACAGCCAAAGTCATTATATTCAATTGACAGTTTTCTTCCTTCTGTGGGAAAAAAAAAAACAAAAACAAAGAAAAAACCCACTGTCTTAGATACTCTGTCAAGTAACACAGATGAATAAGAAATGTTACTTATCTTCAAAATCTTGATGTCTAGTTGTGGACACAAGACTAATTTGAGAAAAATATTAAAAACCTAAAGAAAATTTAAAATTTTATTTTTAAAAATAAAAATTTAGATAAGTAGATAGACTGATACATAGATACACAGAGAGAGGTAAAAGAGCTTATGACAAAATAAATGAAATGGTGATCCTTTATGATTTGTGATAAAATCCCACACAAATTTTACAGAGGAATAATGGAGAAAGGGTTCAATGGCAAGATGGCATCTGACAAATCCACCATTAAAAGGCCTTCTTGCCAACAAACCTGTTCGATGACAGCTAATTGCTTGAATTCAGGGTTTCTCTAAGACCAGGTCAAGACTTGGATCCTTCTAAATGCATTATAAACCCTAGTCCTTAGGTCATTTGTGAACAATTAGACATTGTTATTTAGCAGCTAGCTAATGATGTCCTGGACTGTTCTCAAATTTGGAAGTGCTTGGGCTTGTCTTATTAGTTAATTATCAACCTTAGCAGTTCAGAAACCTTGTTCTCTATCTTTCCCGCCCCTTCTCACCATGCCTAGCAAGAGTTTATATTCATAGCCAAAGCTAAATACTATAAACTGGTATTAGTATTTATTGGAAGTAAAGTTAATTTAGCTAATGAGCTCTAAATATAGTATATAGCTTCTTAACCATGCAGTGTTTAGGAAACACTCCCTGAAATCCTGACATAACTGAGAACTAGATGGGACCAAAGAGAACATTGTAAAAGATGTGCTGGGAAATAGCACATAGTTAAGTTCAGGATACTCTCAGAAGCAGATTCTCATTTTTCTTACCTTTGATTTTCCACCTAGTAAACCATGGATTACCATAAAAGAAAGGGAGAAATGAGTAGCTTGGTAAACTAGAGACTTACCTCAGACCCTTAGGGTTGGGAATATACTTAATAGCTCTCTGTGACCTCTATTCTACCCTAGTGACCTTTGCTTCATGGTCATTTGAACCAAGAAAGGAGCCCATTTCCCTTGGATAGGTAATTTGAAACAGTATTGAGCACCATGGACTCTAAGAAGATGCATCTGAATGGGAACCAGCACACAGAATAAATAAAATAATTGGAATTTTTTAAAAATTTGTGCTTCAAATATTTCAGTTTTTTCCCCCTCTTCTGCCCTGTTAGAAGCTTCCACTTGTGCTTGTAAGATTCATGACTGAAACTCCTTAATAAGTTATTTCTCTTCCAAGCAATGAGTTTATCCAGCCTTGTTTGGTACATCTGTTATAACACATCACAGACTCTCATAATTATTCTTTTATTTAATTCTACACATTCTGATTAGCTGTGTCTGTTCCAGGCAAGCACTAGGAGTGTGCTAAGTGCCCTTCATTCAAAAAGAGTTCTTCAAAACTGTATGAAGTGAAATTAATTATGAAGTCATAGAAACTAAACACAATTCCATAACAGGCAGAAGGCTGGCAAATAGCTGGCACATTATGGTCAGAGAAATGTGTTCAGAGCTGCTTTCTGAAATAATTCCTGGTATCGGGCTCTTGGTAATGATATGGAGTAAGTGAAGGGGAAGAAAAACAGATTTGAGGGCTACTTTAAGATTTAAAAGGAGCCTTCTCCTCAACACTGATGGGGAACTCAAGAAGAAGCAGAGTTCAAGAATAAGAGATGTGTGCAATATGATGTCTAGGTAAGCCTGTCTTCTTGGGCTCATCTCTTTAGCTCTCATGCATATTCTGTGGGCCAGGAAGCTTTTAGTATAGAAAAGACAATTAAATTCCAGCTTTTCACCATTGTATCTCTTGCACCAGAGTGAGCAATAGGGCATAGTGCAATAGACTTAAATTAGATTGCAGGAGAACATGTGTATTGACCTTTTCTCAGAGCAGATCTATTTACTTTATAATGCAGTTCAACTTGTAGGAACTGATGTACTCCTAGCTGGAGTAAAGGTTAAGAAATATGTGTGTCTTAATTCATCTGGATTTCAACTCTGCTTTAGTCTTCTGCTTACTGTATAGACCAACATGTGTTGTTCCCAACAAAACGAAGAAGACAACATCATGTTGATGTTAATAATACATGACCCCCTCTATCGTTTTGTGCAGTGGTTTTCAAAGTATAGTTTTAGGCAGGAGTGTCAGTGTTACCTGGGATCTTGTTAGAAATGTAAATGTTGAGGTCCTGTGCATCGGAAACCCTTTGTTTCAACAAACCCTTCTGATGAATGCTAATATTTGTGAACTCTGTGTGTGTGTGTGTGTGTGTGTGTGTGTGTGTGTGTGTGTGTGTGTGTGTCTTCCAGGGGCTTTTGATGTGTATCCAGAGTCAATAGTCACTGATGTCATTTCCTGTCTCCTAAAAAATGGAATACAGCAGGTACCACTGGTGACACACAAATGTTAAGTGGTAAACAAGTAACTTTGCATGATCTGGAATGTGTGATTTAAAATGGCAATGTACTGTAATTTTGAATAATATTGAATCTCTTGGTGAGAAAGTGAATCTTTTTCTACCCTTGTCACTGTTCAAAAAAACTCTGCTTGTACGAACAGAGACTCTATCATCTCTCTAACTCTTGTTAATCTCCCTTTTAAAATAAAGACAGAGCAGGACCCAAGCTCAGAACCTCTAGTATTCAATAGCATCAAGACATAATATAATTAATATTGTTAAATGTTATATGGGTTTTGTTTATGGGTTATTTTATTTATGTCAAATGACACTGTTTTCCATTGTATGATGGTGATGTGTATTTTTCCTTTTAATTAACTTTTTCTCAAAGAAGTATGAAACAATTTAAAAATAAATATTTAGTATGTCATTCAAATAATATATGGCTGTCAGGAACTCACTTACAGGACAGAGAGGGAAAGCAATTTCCATGGCAGTGCTCAGTCAGTACACATCATGCCTAATTTCCAGCACTGGCTCAGTCTCTATCTTCAGGACCTGACCTTCAGAAAGACGACCTGAAGCCTGAGACATTTGCCATCAGTGAAGAGAAATTTCATTATGGTTACTACACAATTTACTAAGATAGAAAAGTGACTCATACATTTCAGAATAATGTGTCATCACAACATTTGAAATCAAAGGTTTCTGAATAACCCAGATAATTAAAATGTCAAAAATAGCTCATTTCTCAAAATTCAGAGTAATTGAATTTGGGTTGATCTTGAAAAGAAAACTTAGATTTTTTTTCATTTTTAAAAAAGTAATTAGATTTTTCAATATGATATTTGGAAAAAATAGAAAGAAGAAAAATTTCACATCATCTGTAGTTATATTCCTTAAAGAGACAGTTGTACTATTAAGATTTTGGCCAATTTTCTTTCAATCTTTTTTTCGCCATTTAATTGTGCTACACACACACACACACACACACACACACACACACTTCTGTGCCTTACTTTAGCATGATAGCATAACATTTTCTTTTATATTTTAGTGAGGGTTTTATTGTATACATAATAGAAGAATAAATAAATCACGTTTAATAAGAGCCTCTATGTCCACAATTTCAATACAAAAAGTATATCTCTTAGGTTGCTTTTGGCTGCAAGTAACAAAAAACCCAGCTCAAATTGGCTGAAACAATAAAGATATGTATTATCTCACATAAAAGAAAACCAAAGTAGAGTAGGCTGTGGTACAATGACCAGCTTGACAGTGACAATAGGGCCTGGCTTCCTACATTTTCCTAGCGTGAGCTCTATCCTCAGACTGGTAGTAAAAGGGTTCAGCAGCTCTAGGTATCAAGGCCAGCTTCCCATGGGAAAAGAAAAAATAATAGTTTTGTAGAAAATAATACTATTACAGAAAAGAGAAAATGTTCTGCAGAAATTCCTCCAACAGACTTCCCTTTACCTCTCATGAGATGGAGTGGGGTCACATGCTCACATTTTCTGACCCAGTCTTGGGTCAGGGAAAAGAACTTAACCTGATTGACTTACTGCAAATTCCTTAGGAGGGGAATCAAGTACATTTCCCTCCAAAAAAAGGAAAACAGGGAGGTCTTTATAGCATATTGACATAGCAAATAGTGTGGTGCAATGTTTAAAGAAGATATTTAACATTTCTCAATGGCTAATTGATTTTACATAGTTCATAAAATCTAATGAGCACTAGTTTAACTCCTACTCCCTCTGTGTTTTAGTCCATTCTGCTTCTCTATCTTTATTTACTCACCATTTCCAAGATAATTTTACATTCTAATCAGCCACTAGTTTCCCTTCTTTCATAAGTACAGTGTTTTTTTCCCCAGTGATGTCCTAATCAGATTTTACTTCAACTCCCATTTCATATCCAACTCCTGATACTTTCTTATATTTGTATAGCATCTAGGGGTAAGCAGAATTTCCCCTCTGCATTTATTGGCTTATCTCCTGTGGTAAACGTATCTTGCATTTGTCTTTCCAACTTCTAATCCCCTAGTGTCTTGCTGATGGCATCCCAAATTTCCATGGAGAAATACCCCTCCCCTACTTTCAATCCACATAACACAAATCTCCAGTCAACAGAGAATCATGATCAGACAGCAACAATGAATACTTCAAGGATGGACAATTGGGTCAATTGAAGTCTATTAGCCTGAATTCCAGGACTTTTAGAACTGTTGGGAAAGCACATTGGCTTTTTGTTTGGGTTGCTGATGGGAATTAAATCTGGAAATCTTGGCAGCCATCTTGTCACTGAAGAGGCAGCCTGCCTGGAAATGAAGCCAACATAAGGTAGAGAAGATGTAAACCAATAGGTGAAGATGAGACCAAACTCTCAGAACAACACTGGATCCCATGGAGCTAGCCATGCCTGAAACACAGTCACCTCTGGACTTTTCAGATGTGAACCAAGGCTTTCTCTTTTTCAGTAAAGCTATCTTGAATATGATTTATCTCATAAACAAGAGAGTTATGGTTAATATGGCTCCTCCTTCCTCATTCTAATTATATTTATCCTTCATCATTCTATTTATCTTTAAAGGACCAATTCAAGTGGCATCTTCTCTAAGAAATCTTCCCCAGCCACCCATCTTCACTTCTCTCTGTTTTCTGAATGATTTTATCTATTTATTGCCTATTTAGTTTTTTCAAAATTAGTTTCAACTCTAAGTACAACGTCCCAATTACGTGCTAAGTTTTATGATTCTTTTTTATTCACCTCAAAACCTGAAACAGAGCATAAAACATAGTAGGTACTCCCTAATTTATTATGTGATATTTCTCAAAAATATGAACTAGGGATGCTTATTACGCATAGAGCACTTAGGAAGGGGTCAAAATGCTATTGAACTTTGAAAATATCATGTTGTGAGTTTCTGTCATTTGTCTGCTATGACCCAAGAGGACACATATATTATTTGGGTCTCTGAGGGAGATTTCTCAAACCAGAATCCCTCAAACCCAACTGAGTTCTACATACTTTGAAAAAAACAAAGAAAAAAATGAAGGCCAAAATGTCATTCTTTAATTACTAGAGACCATCATGGAAGCTGATCCATCGGGAACGATTGTCGTATGAGCTTACTAATACTGAATCCCCAGATTAGGAAGATTTAATTTCCTAGTCTTGGCAGCACTGAACCAGGAATGCTTCACCTCCCCACTTCTTCTAGGGTAGAAGGAGAAACAGATAAATTATGCTGTCTGTGGACAGCTCACTTCCAAGATGAATGAAGTCAGAACAGAGCCAACTCTACCCAGTTATTCCATTAGTATTTACAATCAGATGTCATTCCACCTCCCAAGCATAGAATAGAAAGCATAAGACTGTAAGTGCCATACTTAAGGAGTTCCCTCTCCCTTGAAGGAAACATCAAGAGTAGAGAAGAAGCATTCCCATCTCTCAACATGTACTCCCAGCTACTCACTCCAGTAATACCTTACAGGCACATGACTGATGGTTGCTAATGGTCTCCTCTTATGTTCCCAGTGATTAAAAAAAAAAAAAAAAAGAAGCCACAAAGGTTGTGTGGAAATGATCTGAGAGACTGGGTAATATCATTGAGGAGAAGTAGACATGGTGTTACTTTATAAAAAGAAAAAATTCTCTTTTTTGATTATTTCAGTCTTGACTTTTTTTTATACAAAGTTTATTTCTAAATCTTTTTTTTTCCTCATGTTTTTGGGACTATGCTGAAGTGGAATTTTATGCTTCAGGAAGAGAGTTGATGATTCATGGAAAGTGTAATTGACAAAGAATTGGCATGTTTTTCACTCTTCTTTTTTCTGCATCAACTGAATAAGATTAGTGTCTTACATGGATTATTTTTTCAATAATAGGGAAAGCTATGTTGGCAACAAAAATTGCAAAACAGCAACATCATAAGCTTGCCTAACCATCCAGTGGAAGAGAATTTTCAACTTGAAAAACACTCTTGGTCTAACAATTCAAGGACCTGAGTAACAATTACAACTGAAATCATTAAGCATCCACGTTTTCTCCTATGGAGAGATTGGATCCTCTAGGGTTCTTAGAAGGAAAAGCAGAAACATTAGAGGAAGACCTTACATAATAACCTTTCTGTAAAGCTTGGATGGCACAAATGATTTTGTAAGACATTCAAGTCACATGTCATTAATCAGAAATGACAGTCTTTATTCACATATATTTGACTGAGCTGCATAATTTTAGACTCCAATAGGTCTAGATAAATGACCCTAAGTATTGTACTATTTCAAATTGACAATGATTGATGATGGAGGAAAAAAACGAATGCTGCAAAGGGACCCTGAAGTAAACATTGAAAATCAGTTGCCCCACTTTGGGGAAAAGAAGTTTGGGAGTTTTCCTTTTCAGGACTTCTCCTCTTCCTTAACAACCCTATCTCCTTAACTCCCAGTTTAATCAGTTAGATATCATCCGGATTTCAAATCATAATGAAAAACACTCATTTCGTTATTTTTGTTCAAATAGGCAGGAAGAGAAGATCATGATTAATAAAAGTATGTCTACTCTGAAAATATTTCCTAAATCTTTTATATGTCAGGTACTGTTCTAGGCACTAGGGCTTCAGCAGATATAGTTTTTGCTCTCTAGGAACCATCATCTTAGCGGAAAGAGACAGGCAATATCCAAGTGAACAAGTAAATGAATCAGATTATTTCAGACTTATATGTTATATAAAGAAAATAAAACAGGATGATTTAATAGAAAATGTTGGAGATGGAGATTTCATTTGGGAGGTCAAGAAAGAACTTGCTGGCTGGGCACAGTGGCTCACACCTGTAATCCTAGCACTTTGGGAAGCCAAGGCAGGCAGGTGGCTTGAACCCAGGAGTTCGAGACCACCCTGGGCAACATGGCAAAACCCTGCCTCTCCCAAAAATACAAAATTTAATCAGGCATGGTAGCAGGTGTTTATAGTCCCAACTTCTTGGGAGGTTTAGGTGGGAAGATCACCTGAGTCCAGGAGCTTGAGGCTGCAGTGAGCCATGATCATGCCACTGCACACCAGCTTGGGCAACAGAGTGAGACTTTGCCTCAAAAAAAAAAAAAAAAAAAAAAAAAGAGACAGAGAGAAAGAAAGAAAGAAAGGCCTTGATAAGTAGATGACATTTTAGCTGAAAAGAAGCCAGTTTTTCAAAGAACATATTATGCAGAGGGAGCAGCAAATGCAAAGGCCCCGAGGCAGGGACAGCTTAGTCCATGGAAAGAAGAGACAAGAGGCAAGCAGTCCCCATTTCTTGGTAAGAAGGGAGAGGTAGTAAGCCAGGACAGAAAGGCTGCCCGGGCCAGATTATATAAGGCCTTTCAGGTCATTTTAAGGAATTCAAATGTTGGGCTATGTGAGGTTTTAATAAAGCAGAAGGAAACCTTAGTTTCACCAATGTAAGTAAGACCTATAATCCCCTAAACTCTCCTGAGCAAGGCATTGTGTCTCATATACTTCATTTCTTTACACAGCCTCTTTGCAAAGAAAGTTATTGTGTTTTAAAGATAGGGAAACAACAAGCTCTGATCAAGTTTGCAGAGCTAGTAATAAAGCCCAGATTCAGATTCAAACCTCAGGCCATCTATTTCCAACTAAAATACTGCCCACCACCTCCTCATCATATTTTCTTATTTTCTCAAAATATTAAAGAACAAATGCACAATTATATCATATTATTGGCCCCAATGAAGACATGATAATGTTTACTAGTAGGACATAATAAATTCATAATGTCTATGTCAAATGTTTATGTGCATTTTGATCCTTTTTAAAATTTTCTTAATAATTGTGTGAGGCTATTTCTTGCTAACTCTCCCTGGTGAATAGCTTTCCTTAGATATAGCTTCTTGAGTAGAAGCCTGTGATTGGTAGGTGTTATTCAATAACTATTCATTCAATCACTCAAAGATTCATGAGTGGCCACTATGATTCTACACATTAGGGATATAATAGTGAATAGAACAGCAAAAAATATCTCTCCTCATGAAGCTACACTCTAACAGAAGAAGGATCTATGTGTCATAATAAAACTGAAATTACTTTTCCACTGAAGATTGTCATGGTGTTTGTGTTCCCCCTTTCTATCATTTCTCTGAAAAAATATTTATCTGCTAAACATCCTGGACTGAAAACAAAACAAAACAAAAACAAAAAACTATAACAATATCAAAAATCCTTACCTGATAGAGGCAAAATACTCATTAAAAAGTAACAAATTTGACTTATCAATTTTCTAATACTGTTACTAAGCAAAACAGGCTCACTGCCAGATGCTCCGGAAGCCAGTACAATGACACCAGGTTTTTGAGAAAAGAAAAGATTTTTATTGAAAGTCAACCAACAAGGAGAAAGGAGTCCAGCTCAAATCTCTCTCCTGGTGCTGGCTTCTAGGCAGTATTTTTATTAGAATATGTTCAGGGGCGGATGCTGGGTTTAGCAGGTGATTGGGGAAAGGAAAGTCCTCAGGCATGCACAGTTACATCTTCATGCCTCCTTGTGAGTCACACGTGTAATTTCAGGAGAAGATAATATGAAACATGTGGTGGGAATTTGGGCTGTGATGTCAGCAAGCTCATTCTGCATAGACTCTAGTCAGCCATATTGGTTCCAATCAATTTCAGCAAGATTTTTTTAATCTTACAAGCAGAGAGAGTTCCATCACTTCAGCAAGTTGGTTTTTTATCTGCCATCCTACAAACTCAAGAATCTGTTAGGCATTTATTTATTTATTCTTTGGAGTACAGTTTTAATATCAATTATAAATTAACATTTTTAAAGCACATATTATAGCTAAAAGTGCTACAAAAAGTTACAAAAAAAATGAATAATGCATAGTCTTTGCCTTCCATGAGCTTACAAATCCACCAAGAATTGGAAAGAAAGAATAAAAAACTGAAAATATCAAGGGTAAGGTGAATATAGGAATTTCCAGTGTCAAGATTCCAAATCAGTACACTGGCATTATTTCAAAGAGGAGCAATGTTTCAATCTCACTGGGTGGCATAGTCAAATACAGAGAATATTACCTGGATTACATGGCATAAAAAAAGTAAGCTCAATAAAAGAAACAGAAGTCAAGTAAGATAGAGAGATATGGTCTTAAATTACCTACTATGAGCACCATCGATACGGATTCTCTTAGCTTTTATTTGGCCTACTAATCTTTGTTTTCCTTCATTTTTGAAGAGTATTTTCTCTTGATAGAGAATCCTAGGTTAGTGGGGAAGTTTTTGTTTGTTTGTTTGTTGGCATTTTAAAGATGTCACTCTATTGTCTTCTGGTCCGCATTGTTTCTGATCAGAAGTCAATATTCATTCTTACCTTGGGTCCTGTATATACAGTGCATACATTTTTCTCTTGCTGCTTTTAAGATTTTCTCCTTAACACTGGTTTTCAGCAATTTGATTTTTAGTGCCTTGATGCAGTTTTCTTTGCATTTATCCCGATTTTGGTTTGTTGAATTTCCTGGATCTATAAATTTTCAACAGTTATCAAATTTGAAATTTTCTTGGCATTGTTTCTGAAAATATTTTTTTCTGTTCTTTTCCATTTTCTGAGATTTCAATGACACATTTTAGGACTTTGTATATTGCCCCATAGGTCAATGAATATTTCTTATTTTATATTTTCTTCTTTTTTCTCTGTTTCAGTTTGGTTTTTTTATATTGCTGTATCTTCAAATTCACTAATATTTTTCATCAGTGACTAACTAATGAAGCCAATTCATTGAATTTTTTTATTTTCATAATTGGTTTTTCTTTATTTCAATACATTATGTTCTTTTTTATATCTTTCATTTCCCTCTTTAACTATTGCATATTTTTCTCTACATTTTTGGACCTATATATAAGATGTTTTACAGTCTTGTCTGCTATTTCCACCATCTCTGTCACTTCTGAGTCTAATTTCTAATGATTGATTTCTTGTAGTTATGGGTCACATTCCCCATTTTCTTATTATATTTCTATTATTTTATAATTGGATTCCAGAAATTATAAATGTTACAATATTGAGTTTCTAGATTTTGATTGTCTTCAGAGAGTATTGAATTTTATTTTACTAGACAGTTTCATGTAGATTTGTTTGTTCCTTTTGAGATTTGTTTGTAATTTTCGTTATGAAGTACATAGAGTAGGCTTTACTCTAGGGCACATCCCACTTCTATGCTATTGACCCTCTGGGCTTTCTACCAAGTGTTAGTATTCAATGAATTCTCTCCATGTGGTATGTGAGAAGTTGAATGTCTCCCCCAGTCCTGTGTGAGATCTAGGAATTGTTTGGCTTCAGTAGTTTTTCTGGGCTAATCTCACAAAGTTTCTTACTGTGTACATGCATTTTAGTATTTAACCAAAAGACGCAAGAACTCATGAAAATTTTGAGAGCTCTTTCTAAGCATACCCCCATTCTTCTGTACACTGGCCCACAAATTCCAGCTGTGTAGGCCTGTCCAGTCTTCAACCTCCTTCTCCTGAACGAAGGGGGTCTGCTTTGCTTTCATTGGGCTTTCCCATACAGTTGTAATCCATAAAACATCTCAAGCAGAAAGTTTTGGTGATCATTGGCCTCACCACATTTGTCTCCCTTCTTTCAGAAATCACAATCCTGTGCTATTTATTGTCCAGTGTCTGAAACCATAGTTAGATAGCAATTACTTTCTCATGGTCAGAAGTGGAAGTCCAGCACCATTAATATGGGAGAACAGTTTGAAACACAGGATAAATGATATGTGACAGAGAAAAATAAATGTAAAATGATCTCTATGGAAAGTAGTATAGAATTCTGGTTAAGGAAATATCTTTAATGTCTGACAGATGTTGGTTCCAATGCTAGATTTGCATTGTGATGACCTTAAAAAAAATATGTATTATTAAACAATGGGATAAAGGGAGGATTAAATTAGATCATGAAGGCCAAATTTGTAGTATGATATAGAGAAAAACCCAATCAATATTTGTGTGAAATAATAATGAATAGAATAACTGGGTAATATCTGAAGAATGTAGAGCCTTGTGGAATACCTCAAATAGAGACAAAAAAAAAAATTTCATGTGCACATGAAAGAAGAAATTGGCATAACATATAAATTAGAGATGACATTAAAATTTTTTAACTATGTCAGTTTTCCCACATATTGCTTCTGATTGTGTTACTCAGACTAGTGAAATACTAGTGACATGATGTTTCGATCATGAGGAAAATAAGAAAAAGAAAACAGCTTCCTAAGGAGCAAGCAACTGGAGATCAAGAGTCGTCTCTTGTTCATCTGTCATGATTTCTAATTTAAGGCTGGGATCCTATAAATAGCATTTAAAATCTATTCTTTATTCATGCATTCACTCAGTGAGTGTTTAATAAGCAGCTATTCTAACCTACACTACAGACTGCATATGAATAGGCATTCTAATGCTCCTTCACTCTTGTCCAGTCCCGTGACAGAAGTTATTATACAAATGCCTGATCCCAACTGTCCCAGGTCCCCTGGTAGCTGGGTGCAGTCATGTGATAAAGCTCGGATATGAGAGAAAATTAGTTTTTCCCTTTTTCCTTTGGATATTCTCAAAGGAGAACTTAATGCTTAGAGTACAGACTCCATCTTGCAAATCTGAGGTGACAACTCTGGGTATGCAAAACCAAGAAACTATAGATGGAAGGACTGATGAACAGAAAGAGCTAGAGGTCTATGTACACCATTCAACAGCCAAGCCACTTGTGAATCCCTGACCTCTAGAACACTTGTTATGTGAGAAAAGTAAATGTCTTCAGCTTTTAATCCAGCGTTAAATAGTGTTTTCTTTCATTTCAGCTAAAATAATCCACATACCACCAAGACTACCAAGATGTCAAGTCAGTCAGACACTTTCATGGGGACCTTGCAGCAGGAAGCTAAGGAATGCAGGCAAATGGCAATAAAGTTTAAATACAGATTTTATGTAAAATACAGGTTTTTAGGTAAAAAACAAAATGTCCTTCTAGGTCAGGCTTGGAAATGTTAGTGAAATAAATAGAATTTAAGCTACAGTTCTTGTTGAACCTCTAATATAATTCATGCAAGGTAGAAATAATAAGTGCCACAAAGAAGTACAAATAATTCTTTGTAAAGATGGAAAAGGGAAAACTGTGTACTTGGCACTTTCCAAGGCACTGTGAAGCACAGAAGCACTGACCTAGGGCAACTCTAAGCACATACTGGCAGTTTATCAATGCCAGTACATTTGAAGAAAGAAAGATTAAAACACGTGTCAGTTTTCAGAGTTAGACTATGAAGGGTTTATTCCCTTGAAGGTGAGATCTGAGAAGTCAGTTCAACAGTTCAAACTGGGCAGTTTCTGAGAAAGGTTTATCGAGCTGTCAGCCAGTAGTTTCCTGCTTGCAGCCGTGGTCTATCGCACCTCAGTGAACTTCTCTACCATCCGGTGGGGTGGAGCCACATACTCTACAACCAGGTGTGAATCTCTTCCTACATTCTTTCTCGTTCTCATTATTCCTCATTAACCAGTCACCTGACACTTGTGGATAAGCATTTTGTATTAAACCTTCCCAGGTCAAATTACTTTATGGCTTCTGTCTCTTCAATGGACCCTGACTGATCGTCATGCCATTTGATATCCACATCCCCCACATCTTGCCCACTGTGTCACATTGTTTCTTAGTGTAATAAAGGCTCTAAGAGGCAGCAGGTTAATTTTGTTTAACTAAGAGTTTCCTAGGTTTATTGGACCAAAAGACCTTTTTATAGCGAAGTACCTGTTACTCAAGTACCTTAATGTACAGTTATTTAATGGATCAGTTTGGGAAATGTTGCTTAGGAGTACTCATGGCTAATCTAGTTGTTTCCTAAGAAGGTGAAAAGCGCTTGCAGCCTCCAAAGGCACTAATTTCAATTCACTACATTATTGAATATCTACAGTGTTCAGGACACGGCATCACCAGGAAGCTTATAATAAATGGAAATGTGAATGTCAAAAAAATGTCCTGGGGAATTTTAGGATGCTGTGGGAAAAGAGCAGGAGTGAGAAATTAAATTTATTAGGGGAAGTACTCGGAAAACCTTCCTGGAAGAAAGGATATGTGAATTCAATCTTCAAGGATAAGCAGATTTTGATGGAGATTCATATAATGGAGTGGGCTAAGGTAAGAAAAATAGGCAGGCGGGGCAGAAGGTGAAGACATGTGGGCATTAGGACTCCTATGCTACCAATGACAAAAATCCAACTCAATAGCTGAAGCAGAGAAAGGAATTTATTGGCATGAATAATTAAGAAGTCCAATTCATGTTGCAGGCACAGCTGGATCCAGAGACTTAAATTATGTCACCAGACTCACGTTTACTCTTCCATTTCTTGGTCTCACTTTTCATAGTTGGACACCATTTCCACTCATGGAGTGTCTCTCCTAGAGTTAGTTGTTATGTTTGATAAGGTCTGAGCAACCTTAGAAAAATTAGAGATTGTCTTTTTCCTAAGAGATCTAGAAAAAAACCCCACAACATTCAGTTCCATAAACTGTGACTGAGTCACATGTCCATCTGTAACCCTATTCTTGTGAGCAATAAGACGTGACGTTCTCAGTGGCCAGGCCTGGTGCACACATCTATCCTTGGGCCAAAAATGGAGTCAGCAACATCCATGCCACATAAATGAAGGAATACCAGAATGCAGTTACCCTAAGAAGAATGGCTACCAGACAAGCAAAAAGCAAAAGCAAAATGAGAGCTCATAATTCCATAGGGAAAAAGTAGAAGATAGAATTTTATGATGTTAAACTTGATGCTGAAACCAGTGACCCAAAAAATTCAGATTGATCTGGCTTGTAAGTGAAATCATCATTTGATACAAGAAAAATAGAAAAGTTGACTAACTCTAAGGCACACACATTAACCTTCTCAGATTAGCAAAAATAAGTATAGATCTAAAGACAGTTTCCCTAAATCAGAGGGGACATCAGGAAGGACTGGAATTTTCAGTCCTTCCTGGAAAGAACATCACTCTGGTATTTTGTGAGCAACTTCAATGTTCACAAGGAGAGACAGCATTAAAAATAGAACAAGAGATGGCATTGCTTCCTGACAGTGAGTTCATATACCTGATATTAGATACCAATGTACAAAGCAAAAACAAGGACACCAAACATTACCCAATTTGAATGGGGTTTTTTCTCAATTTCTGATTACCTTGGAGATTTAATATCACATTAACCAACTAAAGCTGCCACAGTGCTGCTGGGCCCTGGTGAGGAACTGCTAACAAGATCTGAACATGCTTAATAAAATGACCAACTCTCACTGATTTATAGTCAACTAATTACCTGGCAAATATCCAGGCTGTGTTCTCCCTGTTGGAATTGATAGCAGGCTGTCAATGTGAGAAGGGACAAAAAGGCAGTTCAGAGTTGAAAAATAAGAAGAAAGGTCTAATATATTATAGTGAACACTGTTCTCTCTATCAAGTTATCTTGGGCTGTCTAAAGTCATACTGTCAGCCAAGTGCAAACTGTATTTTTAGGGAAATCTAGAGTAACTTAGAATCCCATCCACATACAAAATACGGGAAAGGGGTGGTGAGGGCTGCTTGCAAAGTTTGGTTCTCAGGAGAAAAAGAAAGAGAAAGCATATTAGGGTTGTAGAAATCAGTTGCCTTATTGCAGAGATTCCCTTCTGTCTTACAAAGAATGTCCATTTTGGAAACTTCTGTCTGTGGCATTATTATTCATATGTAGAGCACTGTATCACAAATCTTCTAATGCTCCAGACTGAAGTTTAAATGAGAGATTTCTGGTTAAATGAAAGACTAGCCAATTCATCCTTGCTGTTCTGTGTCCTCTGCTACTAGAGGCCTAGCCTCTGTGGCCTTGTGGCCTGCTGGTACTGGAGACCCACAGCTAAGACACCAGGATCCCCTGGAAGCCTAGAAATGGTGCTTGAGAAGATATATTTATTCAAGAATTTGTTGAAGACTTCCACCAAGATGGCCAAACAAGAACAGCTCCGGAGCACAGTTCTCAGTGAGAGAGATGCAGAAGGTGAATGATATCTGCATTTGCAACTGAGATACCAGATTCATTTCAATGGGACTGGTTGGACAGTGGGTGTAGCCCAAGGAGGGCTAACCGAGGCAGGATGGGGTGCTGCCCTACCCTGGAAGTGTCACTGGCCTGAGGATCAGGGACTTTACCCCCTTGGCACTCCAGTTCAGATGCTGCTCTTCTCCCATGGCCATTGCAACCCACAGTACAGGAGAACGACTCTGGGCTGAAAAGCAATACGAGTTACCAACACAGATCTGAGTGACAGCTCTGGCTGGCCCAGCACCACAAGTTGTCAGCACAGATCTGGGCAGAAGTTTTGACTGGCGCCCAGAGCACCTCCAGGACAGATCTACCTGCCCTCCAGAAAGAGGGAGAGCTGAAAGCAGGGAGACAGGTGATACTTCTTGGCAGGTCCCAGCGCCACAAAGGTCAGCAAACTGAAGCCCTCTCACTTGCGAGTTTCAAAGCCAGCACATCAGTTCAAGCTCCACCTGGGATGATCGAACTCAGTAGGGGTAATGGCATCTACCATTGCAAAGGCAGGTCTAATCTCACCTGTGCAAACAAAAGCCAGAGGAAGCCTACATGGCAGCCAGGCTGAGTCCAAGGCAGCCCAGTAGCATTTCAGCAAGCAGACAAGGGACAGACTGCCTCCTCAAGCAGCTCCCTGACCCCTGATTAACCAAAAAAAAAAAAAAGTCCCATACAGGAGTGTTCTCTCTGACATCTGGCAGGTACCCTTCTGGGATGAAGCTACCAGAGGAAAGATCAAGCAACAGTCCTCACTGCTCCACAGCCCCCACAGTTGATTCCCAGGCAAGCAAGGTCTGGAGTAGACCTCTAGCAGTCCTACAGTGGAGAGGCCTGTTAGACGAAAAACTAAAAAACAAAAAGAAATAGCTTCAATATCAACAGAAAGGATGTCCACTCAGACACCCCATCTGAAATCACCAAGTTCAAAGATCAAAGGTAGATAAATCTGTGAAGATGGGAAGAAACCAGTGCAAAAAGGATGAACTCATCAAAGACCAGAATGTCACTGCTCCTCCCAGGGATCACAACTCCTCACTAGCAAGGGAACAAAACAGGATGGAGAATGAGTTTGGCAAATTGACAGAAGCAGGCTTCAGAAGGTGGATAATAACAAACTTCTCTGAGCTAAAGGAACATATTCTAACCCAATGCAAAGAAACTAGAAACCTTAAAAAACAGTTAGATAAAATGCTAACTAGAATAACCAGCTTAGAGAAGAACATAAATGACTTGATGGAGCTGAAAAATAGCACGAGAACTTCACGAAGCATACACAAGTTTCAATAGCCAAATCGATCAAGCAGAAGAAAGGATATCAGAGACTGAAGATCAATTGAATGAAATAAAATGAGAAGCCAAGATTAGAGAAAAAAGAGTGGAAAGAAATGAACAAAGCCTTCAATAAATATGGGATTATGTGAAAAGACCCGATCTAAGCTTGATTGGTGTGCCTGTACCTGAATGTGACAGGGAGAATGAATCCAAGCTGGAAAACACTCTTCAGGATATTATGCAGGAGAACTTCCCCAACCTAGCAAGGCAGGGCAACATTCAAATATGGAAGTACAGAGAACACCACAAAGATACTCCTCAAGAAGAGCAGAAAAACAACCCCAAGGCACATAATCATCAGATTCACCAGGGTTGAAATGAAGGAAAAAATATTAAGGGCAGCCAGAGAGAAAGGTTAGGTCACACACAAAAGGAAGCCCATCAGACCCACAATGGATCTCTCAGCAGAAACCCTACAAGCCAGAAGAGAGTGGGGGCCAATATTCAACATCCTTAAAGAAAAGAACTTTCAACCCAGAATTTCATATCCAGCCAAACTAAGCTTCATAAGTGAAGGAGAAATAAAATCCTTTATGGACAAGCAAATGCTGAGAGATTTTGACACCACCAGACCTGCCTTACAAGAGGTCCTGAAGGAAGCACTAAACATGGAAAGGAACAACTAGTACCAGCCACTGCAAAAACATACCAAATGGTCCAACAATGCGATGAAGAAACTGTGTCAACTAATGGGCAAAACAACCAGCCAGTAACAAAATGGCAGGATCAAATTCACACATAACAACATTAATGTTAAATGTAAATGGCCTCAGTGCTCCAATCAAAAGACACAGACTGGAAAAATGGATAAAAAGTCAAGATTCATCAGTGTGCTGTATTTAGGAGACCAATCTCATATGCAAAGACATGCATAGACTCAAAATAAAGGGATGGAGGAAGATTTACCAAGCAAATGGAGAGCAAAAAAAAGGAGGGGTTGCAATCCTAGTCTCTGATAAAACAGACTTTAAACCAACAAATATCAAAAGAGACAAAGGGCATTACATAATGGTAAAAGGATCAATGCAACAAGAAGAAGTAACTATCCTAAATATATATGTACCCAAAACAGGAGCACCCAGATACATAAAGCAAATTCTTAACGACCTGCAAAGAGACTTAGACTCCCACACAATAACAGTGGGAGACTTTAACACTCCACTGTCAATATTAGACAGATCAACAAGACAGAAAGTCAACAAGGATATCCAGGACTTAAATGCAGATCTGGACCAAGCAGGCCTAATAGACATTTACAGAACTCTCCACCTCAAATCCACAGAATATACATTCTTCTCATCACTACATCACACTTACTCTAAAATTGACTACATAATTGGAAGTAAATCACTCCTCAGCAAAAGCAAAATAACAGAAATCATAACAGTCTCTCAGACCACAGGGCAATCAAATTAGAGCTCAGGATTAAGAAATTCACTCAAAACCACGCAGCTACATGGAAACTGAACAACTTGCTCCTGAAAGATGACTGGATAAACAATGATACGAAGGCAGAAATAAAGTTGTTCTTCGAAACCAATGAGAATGAAGACACAACGTACCAGAATCTTTGGAACACATTTAAAGCATTGCCTAGAGAGAAATTTGTAGCAATAAATGCCCACATGAGAAACAAGGAAAGATCTAAAATTGAAACCCTATCATTAAAATTGAAAGAACTAGAGGAGCAATATCAAAAAAATTCAAAAGCTAGCAGAAGACAAGAAATGACTAAGATCAGAGCAGAACTGAAGGAGACAGAGACACAAAAGCCCTTCAAGAAATCAATAAATCCAGAAGTTGGTTTTTTGCAAAGATCAACGAAATAAAGAAATAGGCCACTAGCCAGATTAATAAAAAAGAAAAGAGAGAAGAATCAAATAGTTGCAATAAAAAACAATAAAGGGAATATCATCACCAATTCCACAGAAATACAAACTACCATCAGAGATTACTACAAACAACTCTATGCACATAAACCAATACATCTGGAAGAAATGGATAAATTCCTAGACACTTACACCCTCCCAAGGCTAAACCAGTAATAAGTTGAAACCCTGAATAGACCAAAACAAGGTCTATTGAAGCAGCAATTAATAGCCTACCCATCAAAAATGTCCAGCTCCAGAGGGGTTCACAGCCGAATTCTACCACATGTACCAAGAGGAGCTGGTCCCATTCCTTATGAAACTATTCCAAACAACACAAAAAAAGGGAATCCTCCCTAACTCATTTTATGAGACCAACATCATCCTGATAACAAAACCTAGCAGAGACAAAACTAAAAAAGAAAACTTCAGACCAATATCCATGATGAACATCCATGTAAAATCTTCAATGAGATACCGGCATACCAAATGCAATAGCACATCAAAAAGCTTATCCATCACGACAAAGTAGGCTTCATCCTGGGGATGCAAGGCTGGTTCAATATATGCAAATCTATAAATGTAATCCATCACATAAACAGAACCAAAGACATAAACCACATGATTTTCTCAATAGATGCAGAGAAGGCCTGGGACAAAATTCAACAGCTCTTTATGCTAAAAACTCTCAATAAATTAGGTATCGATGGAATGCATCTCGAAATAATAAAAGCTATTTATGACAAACCCACAGCCAATATCATACTGCATGGGCAAAAACTGGAAGCATTCCCCTTGAAAATGCACTAGACAAGGATGCCTTCTATCACCACTCCTATTCAATATAGGACTAGAAGTTCTAGCCAGAGCAATCAGGCAAGAAAAGGTATTCAATTAGGAAAAGAGGACGTCGAATTGTCTCCATTTGCAGATTACATGATTGTATATTTATAAGACCCCATTGTCTCAGCCCAAAATCTCCTTAAGCTGATCAGCAACTTTGGCAAAGTCTCAGAATACAAAATCAATGTACAGAAATCACAAGCATTCCTATACACCAATAACAGACAAACAGAGAGCCAAATCATGAGCAAGTTCCCATTCACCATTGCTAAAAAAAGAAGAAAATACCTAGGAATACAACTAACAAAGGATGTAAAGGACCTCTTCAAGGACAACTACAAACCACTGCTCAAGGAAATAAGAGAAGATACAAACAGATGGAAAAACATTCCATGTTCATGGTTAGAAAGAATCAATATAGTGAAAATGGCCATACTGCCCAAAGTAATTTATATTCAACACTATCCCCATTAAGCTACCATTGACCTTCATTATGGAACTGGAAAAAAAACACTTTAAACGTCATATGGAACCAAAAGAGAGGCCGCATAGCCAAGACAATTTAAGCAAAAAGAATAAAGCTGGAGGCATGATGCTACCTGACTTCAAACTATACTACAAGGCTACAATAATCAAAATATCATGGTACTGGTACCAAAACAGAGATATAGACCAGTGGAACAGAACAGAGGCCTCAGAAGCAACACCACACATCTACAACCGTCTGAGCTTTGACAAACCTGACAAAAACAAGCAAAGGGGAAAGGATTCCCTGTTGAATAAATGGTGTTTGGGAAACTGACTAGCAATGTGCAGAAAGCTGAAACTGGACCCCTTCCATACACCTTACACTAAAATTAACTCCAGATGAATTAAAGATTTAAACATAAGACCTAACACCATAAAAATCCTAGAAGAAAACCTAGGTAATACCATTCAGGACATAGGCATAGGCAAGGACTTCACAACTAAAACACCCAAAGCAATGGCAACAAAAGCCAAAATAGACAAATGGGATTTAATTAAACTTAAGAGTTTCTGCACAACAAAACAAACAATCATTAGAGTGAACTGGCAGCCAATAGAATGGGAAAAAATTTTTGCAATCTACCCATCTGACAAAGGACTAATATCCAGAATCTACAAAGAACTAAAGCAGATTTACAAGAAAAAAACAAACAAGCCTATTCAAAAATAGGCGAAGGATATGAACACTTTTCAAAAGAAGACATCGATGAGGCCAACACACATATGAAAAAATGTTCATCATCACTGGTCATTAGAGAAATGCAAATCAAAACCACAGTGAGATACCATTGCACACCAGTTAGAATGGCGATCATTAAAAAATCTGGAGACAACAGATGTTGGAGAGGATGTGGAGAAATAGGAGCACTTTTACACTGTTGGTGGGAGTGTAAATTAGTTCAACTATTGTGGAAGACAGTGTGGCAATTCCTCAAGGACCTAGAAATAGAAATTCCATTTGACCTAGCAATCTCATTACTGGGTACATACCCAAAGGATTATAAATTGTTCTATTATAAGGACACATGCACATGTATGTTCATTGATGCACTGTTTACTATAGTAAAGACATGGAACCAACCCAAATGCCCATCAATAATAGACTGGACAAAGAAAATGTGGCACATATACACCATGGAATATTACGCAGCCATAAGAAACGATGAGTTTGTGTCCTTTGTAGGGACATGGATGAATCTGGAAACCATCATTCTCAGCAAACTGGCACAGGAACAGAAAATCAAACACAGCATGTTTCCACTCATAGGCGGGTGTTGAACAATGAGAACACATGGGCACAGGGAGGGGAATATCACACATTGGGATCTGTTGGAGGGTGGGGGTCTAGGGGAGGGTCAGCAGGGGGCGGGAAGTTTGGGGAGGGATAACACTGGGAGGAATCCTTGATGTAGGTGATGGAGGGATGGAGACACAAACCACCATAGCATGTGTGTACCTATGCAACAATCCTCAAGATCTGCACATGTACCCCAGAACTTAAAGTACAATAAAAAAAAGGCTAGCAAAGTAACTGACCACTAAAGTTTGATATTTTTGCAAGATCATCTATGTACAGTTAGTAGACACACCTCACTTAAGTAGGCAGAAGCTAGCTATCAGTGGCTTGGAATTAAGACACTCTGAACAACTCACTGACTGTGTGCTCAAAAGCGAAACAAAATAAAACCAAAAAATCCATTTGACCTGGCCTTTCTTGACCCAGCTGTCCAACAGGGGATCATGGTGCTTTTCCAATTTAGCCTTATTTATCACCTATATCAACATTACATCTAAAGATAACACAGGGCATCTTTGCACAAAAGGGATGTTGACCATGAAGGCCTGGGACATTAGCTGATTTCTGAAGATAAAATGATAGGAAAGAAAATAAGACACCAGGCATATAATACGTCACATAGATCTGCAAAAACAATAACTATAGCTTGTTAATCTTCTTTCATTTTTTTTCTCCTTTCCAGGGAAAATGAATGTAGAGCATATTCTAGTATGGAGTCGTCCCCCTACCCCGCTATGGGCTTTATTCAATTAGCTCATCTACTTCTGCCATATGCATCAAATGGTTTCTTTCCCCTTTAGATTTTAACATGTAATATCCTTTGTCTGGTCCCCCAAGAAATGATATATTTTCAAATTCACAGTATTGTATTTTAAGCAATAGAAATGAACCCAGTAAATAAATAAATAAAGACAAAAGGGGAGGTAATAGGCCTATTTATGGATTGAAGAGTAGAACACTTGCAAGGACTTGGGAAGGAAGTACCAAGCCTGCCTTGGAAATCCCATAGTGGAAATTCCTAAACTTTCTCTAACAGGTGTTCTCCAGGTCAACTTGATGATAGGACTCACTTAGAAATGTTTGTCAAAACACTGACTGCTGGGTCTAACCCACACTTGCTGAATGAGAATTTTGGGTGGAGCGTTGGGTATGCTAGAATCTGTATACTTAATAGAAAAGACCAAGAAACATTGAATACAGTGCCAATATTCACTCCATTGACCCTCAAGCTCTGCTCCAATTGGCAAATTACGGGAAGGGATAATCTGATTGGCTCACCCAGGGACAGGTGTCTGCTCCCAAGTCCCTTAGCTATGGCCAGAAAGACTGTGTATTGAAAAACACTGTCCAGTGTATCAGGGTCCAGTGCCAGAGAAGGAGAAATTGCCAAGAGCAAGGAATCACTGATAAGTAATGTCTATTACCAATAAAATAAGCCAAAGCTATGTACATTTCACTATCCATTCTTTAAATCTCATTTAGTGTGCTGAAATATTTTATCAACTATTTTTTGAAATTATAAAACGAGGCTGTCTGGAAAATTGGAGGAAGTGTCCTGGTGGCAAATCCAACCTGGACTGGGAGATTGCATGGAGCAAGAGGAAAACAGCCAAGAGATAGAGGCTTACGGTGGCAAATACTACATCTGGGACATCTAGGATACCACTTATACTATGGAGGACTACCCCTCTTCCCAATCTCCAAGCCCACACCCTGAAATGTCCCCAAATTGGAGTGCAGTCAAGTCATGAAGTCAGTGTACAAGCTTGGGAAAGCCCCAGCACCCCACTCCTGGCTGGCTCTTGGGGGTTACCATCCAGGTCTCTGCTCTTCCCCGGGAGGCCTCATGGCCACTGATTTCACCAAATGATGGCAGCTTGACAGTCTTCTTTGTCCATAAGGTCTTAGTCACTGTGAAAATTCAATAGATGGTTTTGCTGCAGGCATATTTTCAAATGCCAGGAAAGCATCTGACAGTGTTGGATATTTGGAGGGCTATTGTTAGGAAGATTAAGTGCTGCCCTATGTTCAATCATTTATTCAACAGCCACATGGGGAAGCTAACAAGAGGAGGCAAGTGTGATATGGATGTTTGGTGGGTTTTGCAGAGGAAAGTTTTTCTCCTTATTTTCTGTAAAAAACCAAAGACAGGGAATCTGAACAACATGTGGGTCATATGGCCTCACTTTGAAGAACAGACTATTGGAGTTGACTCTAGGCAATGTCCTCATGTAAAAGGCAGGCTGAGAGTAACAGAGAACACCTTCCCAAAGTCGTAACACTTATTATTTGGGCCTAAACCAAAAGTAAGTTTTTCCTTTTCCCAGACTTCTGATAAATGCTTTGTTATCCACCAACTCTGAAAGAATTTTCTTTGCAAAAATTATGTCATATGCACTGTTAAAGTCACCAGCATCCACTCACTTTTCTTCTGACAACAACAGTGGAGTTAAACCCATCCTCAGTTCCAGAGATGAGCAGGTGACTTGAGCCTAACCAATTAGATCAGTACACTACACTAGCTCATTGTCATTGCTTTATACTTGGGCAGAAGACCCAATTAGACCCAGCTTAACGGAGAGATTTTATTGAGATGGTGAGAGAAGAGATCATTCTCTTTCTGCTGGAAATAGCAGTGAGGATCTTGTGAGCTGGGCTTCCAGAAGTCATTAAGTGAAAACAGAGAATGAAGACAATCCAGTAGAAGTCAGAACAAAGACACAGAGAGAAAATGAGTGCTGATGACATGTTTGCACTCTTGGCACCAGTTGTGTCTATAGCTAGTTATGTCCCTGGACTTCTCAGTTACACAAGCAAATAAATACTCATAATTTTCCCTCAGCCAATTTGATTTGGGTTTTTATCTCTTGCAATTGAGAGTCCTAATTAAAACAAGAATAAACAGAATAATGTGTTGTGTTAACTCTGTTTTATTTTAAAACTATTGAGCATGTACTTTGGGCTTTTGAAGAAGTAGAAGGCATTGTCTTTCTGAGGTGCTAAAGGAAAAGACAGTGTTTACACATGCACAAAGTATAGAATAACTTCAACTCATAGCAATAAAAAGGGCTTGGTGTAGCAAATAAAATACAGAAGGGCTGAGGTGGTGCAAAGAGAAAGGTCAACATGGGAGGCAGAGGTCTAGTTTTCTTGGAGAGAAATAAGCTGGGTCAATGTCAAATTTGGTTATTTCTCCCCTCCTTAGCCAGATGGGCTTGGGCCAAAGGGTTTAGGCTTGAGACAGCAGTTAAGAGTCTTGGCCAACACTGCAATCCTCTTAGATGCCACTGGGAAATCAATCAATTCAGCTTCCCATTCCCACGTGCTCTTTGGTATGTTGGATTTGGCGAGTTCTCTACATGCTCCAAGGTTAGGTCAGATCAGCTACAGTCATCTCAATATCCTAATACCTACAATAACTTAGAAGGTGCACTGTTCTTGAACTTCATGTCATGTTATTGACTTCACATAGAAAAATTATCTAGAAATCAACTAATATCTTTAAGCATCTATTGTGAACCCACCTTGTGATGAGGGGAATGTAAACATTCATGTGTAAGGCATGGACCCTGTATTCCATGGAGCTTTAAAATCAGTAGTGATCTACATAACAAATTAGATTATCAACAAATGCTATATGTGTACTCATTAAAGTCCAATGGTTAGTTCAAAAAGCGGGAGAATCAGAATGTAAGCTCCCTACATGACTCAGCCATAAAAAAGAATGAAATCACATGTTTTGCAGCAACGTGGATGGAACTGCAGGTTATTATCTTCAATGAAATAAACCAAGCACAGAAAGTCAAATATCACTTGTTCTTACTCATAAGTGGGTGCTAAAAAATGTGTACACCTGTGCATAGAGAGTGGAATGATAGTGGAGACTGGGATGCACGAAGGGATGGGAGAGGTAGATGATGAGAAGTTGTTAATGGGTACAACATATATTAATTGGGTGATGATAAAAGTCTTGACTACTACACAAACTATGTATTTAATAAAATTGTACATATACCCTATAAACTTGTATAAATAAAATAATACTTATAGCATTAATTATACATTTTTAAAAGCTACTAAAGGCAAAGCTTGCACCTTAGGCTATTTGTTCCCTGCTAGATCCAACACAGAACGTTACAAAGGCTCATTCCATATATTGTTGGGGATTATACAAGATTTACTGAAGAAGATGTCTGAGAGTAATATTTGGAAGATACAGCCCAGAATTATGGACAATACTCTGCCTCTAAATGTGGAAGATTTCATTGTATGGGAAAAATATCATAACTGTCATTGAAGACTGTGGTTTGATTGGTTTGGCTGGACTTCCAAAGCCTTCTGTACATTCACAGGTGAGTGAAAGATGAGAGGCTAAGTTTCTGTATGTTGGATTCTGAAAACATTTCTTCTTCCTACCCCTCCTAGTCTTGCCCCCTTCCTTAAAAATCAAAAATAAGAGTGAAGATTGGACAAATAACTGCAATGCATTAATTGCTTTGGGTAAAGAAAATCAAAGGTCTTAAAGAACAAGTGACTTTCCGCTGCAATGGGAGTTTCCCTAGGTCATTGCACTCTCCCGCATACTGTATTCTAACCAAGGCCTAAAATATCATTACCACTTCGCAGCACATCATCCTAGCACATTTTGGAATGCCCCTCTTTGCTCGCAGTGGTTGGGTGGATTGACAATATGTGTGTTCAGCTTACCTTTTTATGTGCCCTAAATTCTCTCCTATCACAGTCCTCACCAAACTGTTTTATAATTACTTTTGTCTGTAATTTGCTGGATCTGCCAGCCTCTGCCCTTGTTCCTCTACAGTTTATTCTCAACCCAGCAGCCAGAATGATCTGTCTCAAACAAAAGGCAGATTGTGTCCGTCTACTGTTCAACATTCTCCGTTGACTTCATTTCTCACTCACAATAAAACCCCAAGCCCTAAGAATGACTTAGAAGACCCTATACCAGTGGGTCTCTTACTAATAGGAAATTAACAAAACTTAGAGAGGCTTAAGAGAAACAAACAAGCGAGGAATGTAAATGCTGCACCCAAAACTAATTACATCAATTCCTGGAGCTGCTATGTTTCCAAAAGCTTCCCCAGGTAATTCTTTTAAAGTTATTATTATGGAGCATTTTGAACATACACAAAGTAGACAAAGTAGTGCTTTGACTTCTGTGTATCCGTCACTAGTCCCCACATCTCTCCACCCATGGCCAATCCTGCCCCTTCCACATCCCCATCCAGTTCTCCAGTCTTGTATTACTATAGAGCAAATTCAGATATCTCTGCATTATCTAGATAGTCATTATCTAGATTATCAATATCTATAAATATTTCAGAAATAAATTCCGGATTCATTTTTCTTCCAACATAACCGCAATATCATTGACACATCTAAGGAAGAATGTACACCTATTGTGATCCAGTGCAAGAATGGAGAACCACTGCTCCTCACAGCCTGCCTTGGGGCTTCCCATTCAGACCTTATCCACTGCTTTTTCCCTCCTTCATTCCTCTAGAACCACAGTGGCTGCCTTGCAGCGTCTCAAACACTGCACAGCTGAGAGCCTTTAGTCACCTTTTCTCTGGCTAGGATGATCTCCCAGATAGACACACAGCTTCATTCCCTTGTCCATTGTCACTTTTTCAATGAGCCCCTCCTTGCCTACCCTTTTAAAACTTGTAGCCCATCCCCTGTGCACCCATACCTGCCTTCTCCCCCTCCCATGCTTATTTTTATTCATGGCATTTATTGGGTGCCTAAATGCTTATTGAATAAAACTGCATTCTCCATCAGAATATAACTCCATGAAAGAAGGCACCATGTAAACATTTGCTGAATGAATGCACAAATGAATCACTCAATTGGATATTATTAGGCCTGTATGTAAGCCAATGAGATGATGAGCTAAAAGGTAAAAAGTCAAATAAACAGATACTCTATAAAGCTTAGAGAAAAACAATAACGTTTGTAAACATGGCAAGGTGAGAATAATTAATAGGTAGTGCTTTCACAGTAAGCTATTAATGGAAGCTAGAGTGTTTGAAATAAAATCCTAAGCACTGAGGTTAACATCAGAAAGCACAATGGTTTTCTTTTATTAATAGTCCCTTGGGCTGTTTGCACCATAGAATTAAGCCAGGTTGGTAAAAAGTGGTACTATACAATCATAAAGAAACAGCTGTAATGCATAGGTTAAACTTAGCAGTACATAAATATGTAGGCATGTATTACACCTGCAAAAAATATATATATTTGTGTGGGCAAGTCCAGACCCATGTAGGCAAAACCCCAATCATCCTTGCTCACTAAGCATTCACATTCTCTTTCTCAGGAACTCTGATCCTGGAGTTCACTGGATGTGCTGTTGCTCTCATTGAGTCAGTAGCCTTCTTGGCCATCTTCCAGGTGTAGGAAACAGCAAGATAGCTGAGAATCTCTGAAAGGCTGAAGCTACACACTCAGGCGTAAAAGTACTAAAGCCATACTTCACTGCCCCCATCCTCCAGGGCTAAGGAGGACATTTGGAAGCATTCTCTTTGGAAACCATACCTAAGACAGGTTGTTTCAATTCAGGCTTGGAACATTAAGTCTTGGCTTCCAACATAACAAGAGAGCTTACTCTCACTCTCCCAGGCTGCTAAGGCACAAGATGTCCTGTTTGTCATCTGGCAGACAAATATTCAAGGGCACCATCATGATGACAACAGAAGATGGGCTTGCTTAACGCTCTCCAGCCTGGCGCATGTTCCTCTGCGTTAGGAATCACGGAAATTGGAGAGGGGTCCAGACAATAAAGATGCTTCTCACTTTCAGTGCTAAACACAGCACATATTGGAAATCTCTTGTAACTACTGTGTCATCAAAGCTTAGCATTTAGCCTTGAGGGTAACAGGCAAAAGTTTAGCAATGGTTGCCACCCATGAGTAGGAGCAAAGGAGGGCATGATTTCCATGCCCATTACAGATGTGTTAGAAAACAAAACTATCACAAAGTCATTTGTTCTGAAGTTTGCTTCCTGTGCTCTGCTGTTCCCTGCATGAAGAGCTGCCATGCTTATGAACTCAGGCCTGTTTTGTAAATGCAATTAAAAGGAAATGAAGTTTCACTAAAAATTCTAATGAATTTTCTTTTTGGTTGTTTTGTAGCTTGGGGCTGATAGGGACACAGGCTTTCTTGCTATGAGAAAACATAGGAGATTATGAATATAACAATTAGACACTATAGATAGATTCACTGATTTCATCCAGAAATATTAAAATAAGAATTATGCTAACACTCCAATTGCCAAAATTTGGCCCAGTAGAATTCTCCTTTGCTGGCTTGGAGAAAGCTAGAGAACTGGGTATTTTCCACAGAACATGCCCGTTCTTCTCTTCTCTTTTGTGTCTGCCAAAATATTGTTATCCATATTCATTCATTTATTTGGGTGGTCCAATGCAGTTGGCTTCTCAAGTCCACAGGTGACTAGAAGGGGAGCTTGCTACTGACGGTGATAAGGGCAGCTGATTCCCCTAAAGATGCAAGAAAGAGAACCCGGCCTTTTATATTTGCAACTTCGCCAAAACTTGTGTAAGTTTGTAAACACCATAAAATATGTTACGATGTTTACAGCATATGTCTCTTATTGTTAAGAACTATTGTGGAAGTATGAGCGAGTCTACTTCTTAAAATATTTTTTATATAATAGTTATGGCATTCAATTATACAATAGTAATTGTGAATAATTATACCAAACCCCAGTCTGTTTTATGACTACTTCTCACGCTGAGCTCACATACTCTATATAAACACCATCTGTATCAAACATAAAACTCTTAGTTGTTGTAAGAACACAGGCTTACAAAATGTAGCTTATTAGTTCTGGGGCCAAGCAGTTTCATGGCTATTGCCTAGGCTTCCACAATCCACATGAATCTGATGATCTTCTCCAGCTGTGTTCTGTTTCTTTGACTTGAAGCCTGGTTAGTTACCTTGATAGCTTAGGATCTTGGCAGAAATCATGGCCCACGTGCCCAGAATGTTGACATACCTCTGCAGTTCTGTTCAGCATTAAGTGCACTTACTTTGTGCTACAGACTTCGGCTCATTTCCTATATGTGTGATACAGATTTCGGTTAGGTCCTTAAACTTGGACAACAGGGATGCTTCCTAAATTCCCCTTCACTAAGTGCTAGTAGGGTCTTTTGGTGCCCCTTCCAAGCTGTTCCTCCACAAATCTCCAAATGAAGATTTCCTCCTGAAGAGGCCCCCTCACTACGTAAAAAGTTTTAACAACTGAAGACAATAGCAACTTCTAAAAGATGACTGATCTCTGCACCACCTTTGATCCAAGAATTTACACCTCTGTTGAGAGCTATCTAACCTACTCAAGACAGGCTGACCTTGAGAGAATTGAACAAAGCATACATTTTGTCTCCAATCCATAAGTGGTTCTTCAGCAGGAAACAAGCTCCAGATATAACCTACAAATAAACAGAAATATCTTCACAGAAATTTAACCAAATCTAAGAGAAATTGTACCCATTCTTAAAAACCATTCTGCTCAGACTTGTTGCTTGTCTTAGCCATTGACTGAGCATAATCAGCATATTTCTGGGTGTTTGATGATCTAGAAGTAAATACCATTGTCATCTTTTTAGCATATTTTAGTCTAAAATTTTCCCTATTAGAAGGCCTGATCTCCTTGCTAACTAAGACTTTAAGATTTAAGCTATGAAAAAACATACATTTTCTTCTCTCTTTTTTTGTTGCAAAATTTCTACCACCAAAGAGCATAAGCAATGGTTTTATTTGTTGCATCCAAAAGACTATTGCATTTCCCCCATGGAATTAGTTTCTGATTTGGAAAGAACTACACCTATATTCACATTCTTTGGCAAAAATATTCTTAGCATCATTTCAAAGTTATGAGGCATGCCAGCGTTTGGACACAATTTATAAAAGTGTTATTGTGGACAAAATGATATCATTCCTTCCAGGTAACTGTCCAAATATCCAAAGATAGATGTCTTAATCTGGCATCCAAAAAACACACAAGATGTCAGACTGTGTGTAGGTAATTTCCTCAGATGCTATTATTTGTCCCCTGGGATCCCACATACTCAATACCAATTATAAAGGAGAGAGAACAGGCAAAAAGGGTGAGGGCTGCAACAGCAGGCCTGAATGATTTGGACTAAGATCTTATATCAAATTTGCAAATTACCGATTAAGGCAGGTTTAGAACATGGCATCATTTTCACTCACTGTGACAAACTGGAAATAAAGGCTCTTCCTGCAAGTCAGAGGTATGACAGTAATGACATAACAAGAAATGCTATCAGAGGCATCTTTCCTGGTAACAATACATCCTTAGACACAAGGCAAACTGACTGGAAAGAAAAAAAATAGGCCAACAATCTGAAAATAAACATAAGACCTGGATTAAAAAAAAAAAAAAAAAAACACTACTTAATTGACTCTGGATAAGCCACTCGAATGAATATCTTGCAAATGAAAGCTTCAAATACCAGAATCCTCATATCTGGTAGCTGGATGAATATGTTCTAAACTGTCATTCACTTCTACTCAATCTTAGCAAGTGACCATTTGCAAGGTAGCTTTAGTGCTCTGTTCATTTAAAACTAAGGTAATAATAAAATCTTGTGGACTTGGGACATGTCTCATTTGACAAATGAGTGGTAGCATGCACCCCACTTAGTAAAGGGCATGTGGTCTGAGAAATTGAGTGGAAACTCACGAAGCAGTATACTGTATTGTTACTGCATAATTCCTGGGAAGATACATACCCTATACCTCCTTAGATTTTTCATGCTCAACATTGGAGTGATTCATTGGATTCCTTAAATCATGTATAACAATGAACACCTACCCAATCCTCACTCATCTCAAGCTTCCTTAAATCTTGTTTTTCTTTTTAAACACACAGGATACTATGCTTTCACACTTTGGTAGCACCTCCAGCCATAACACTTGAACCCCACAGTCAAAGCTTTTTGCTTGAATATAGAAGAATGACAGAGAGGTAGGGAAAATAGACTGGAAAGGATTCACACCCCAAAAAAGTGCCATGTGGCATTAAGCCCCACCGAGAACATGGGCTACTTTGTGGCACTCACTCTGCCTTACACTTGCCTCACCATGAGGAAAGCATGGAGTAATGCTTCTGTTCAGTGTTGTGATGGATGTGTCATCTAGCTAGCTACACACACAAACACATATTTACACATCCTATATACAAATATATGATAGGCATAAATCTACATCAAATGTATATGTCATACATACACGAATATTTGAAAGCAAATAAAATAACAAGAGACCTAGAGCCAGGACATTTCCATTCCATTCTGGCTGTCCCTCTTAAAAGCAAAGAGATGCTGAAACAAGCCACCACCCCCTCTGTGCCTCAGTTTCCTAATTTGCTACATGAAGTTAACTCCTGCCCTATCTAGAGAGGGAACCAAATGAAGGAATACACAGAAAACTGCTTTGAAATGTCCAGAGTGCTATACAAATGCCAGGGATAATGATACGTTTTACAAAAGAGCATTATTCCCTTGCTAAGAAGGGTACATCCACATTCACGTTTTCTATCTGTGAAGGTTCTTCTTTGAAATTAAATTGAGACCATAACCAACATCTCTCCCAGTGCTGCCTGAGGTTTTACTCAGCAACAAAGCAAGGGCTTCTTTCATCCTTCATCACATTTGAGTTCAAGCACCAAGAGGTACTTTTTACTAGTGGTGAAAATAGCTTTCTTTTCACAGCAGAAACATAGAAAATGATCTCCCTCTTGATGCTAACGGAAGGATAAGGCTTATTCTACAGTTGCCACCACACACAGACACACACACACACACACACCCCTTGATTTGATTTGGATTTGTTGATGGTGTGTTCTTGCACCAGGAAGATGGGAGTGGCACGAGAAAGAGCACGAAGTGATGGCTGTATTTATGATATGAATAATTAAATATTGAGATACATTTTTAAGTGGTCATCTTTTCCATTTGTCTTTCAGCTTTCAGTGCCTCCTGGACACTTTCTTCCAAAAAATTAGATAAAACCCTTTCGCCTTCATGCATTCAGTCAATTCTGATCATACCTGCCTTACTCGGATGCCTTCAGTGCTTTTGCAGTTCATCATAGTTCCCTGGAAGATCTACAATTGGATCCCACACTTCCTCTCAAGTGTTATTCCTGCTCACCTCCACGGAAGCTGCATGTCCAATTTTGTTTGATTCTCTTTGCTATTTTGAGGTGCCTGTGCTTTCAACCTGAATGACTTTTCTCTGCTCTCCCCTTGGCTGGAGATGTCTTCCACTTCTACCACGATGACATCTATCTTGGCCCATTAAAATCCTACCCAACCTCCAAGGCACATCTTAAATGCCCATAATTTCATGCAGCTTTCCTTAATACTTTAACCAATGGCAATCTCCCTTTCTAAATACATTTTAATTTTCTCAGATTAAAGAACACACTTTTAAAATGGCTCTTCCGGGCACACAAATCATTGTGTCTGGTGGGTGCCTTTTCTACTCCAATAAAAAATGAAAGCTCCTGAAGTTCAGAATGGCTTTGTTATTTCACTGTTTTCTTTTTAACTTTTATTATGAAAAATTTCAAACACACACAAGATAAACAGAAGGCATTGTTTGTTTTTGCATCTCTTTGAGACCTATCACAGTGTTTTGCATGTAACAGAAATAAATTTAAGTAATTAGGGCCTTAGGCAAATGGAATCTGATGCCGTGTCTCCCGGATGTTAAGCATTTCCTCAGTGCCACACAACCCACACACCTGTAGGATCAAAATCTGTGAAGATTAAATCTGCCCACCAGCTTTAAAATTCAGGGAAAGTCTTTATTCTGAGGTCAGTTCAGACCTCAGTAAAGCTAACTATATTTGAGGGGATAGGGAGAAGACATTTATAAAGTTAAGAATATTTTCTAGGAGAATTCAAGTCTGGTTATCTGTTTGACTTTCTCAGTAAGGCACATTTTTACAAATGTGTAATACCTGAAGTATAATGTACAAATATGAGGGCTTTCTATTAATATCAGGCTTTCTTCACTTTGCATTAACATTTTTCAATGTCTTCCCTTCTCCAAATCTCAGACTCCTAAAAGTCTGCTTTAGACATTTTGTTTCAGTTGTGCCTACTTAGCCCAGTTTTTGCTACTACTGATTGTATGTGTGTGTGTCTGTGCGTGTGTGTGTGTCTGTTTGGGAGAGCAGTCAGATCCTTAAAGCGAACCAGAATTCTGGAGTGATAGATTACATGTCCATGCTGTGTCATATCCAATTATCTCAAATTGACTGTACACTGCATTATTCTGTTAGTGCATGGAAGATCAATAAATATGGGGAAAATCCACCCCAGCTCTCCACTTTCCCATCCGATTCTAGTAGGTCTGAGACGGATCATGCTACTGTGATGTGTACGCCACAGCTAAGGCAGGCAGGTGGTGCATAGACACCATTCAAACTTGGCCTATTCAATCCCAACTCCTCTAACTCTCCATTCATGCATAGCAAAACACCATCTGGTCCTATTTTGCCTCCAGCAATCACAGCTGACCAAAAACGATAATAACAGCTGTTGCAAAACAAAAGCCAAACAAAGGGGGTGGGGGGGGGAAGAAAAGGTTATATTGAAGTCCAGTGCTGAAAAATGCTCCATGAAGTGAGAAATGGAAAAGAAACCACTCAGATGTCTAAAGCTTGCTGAATGGACACAGCAGAGGACTTCTACTTAAACTTGAGATATTAATCCATCTGTCTAGAAAGCCTTCAAACCTCCGTCAGGTGGTAATATATTGCAGAAATTATGCTGCACGAAGGCATTTAAGCTTTTGTTTTTTGAGTCAAGAACAAATGACCCCGTGTCAGCTAAAAATGAAAATGCCTTATGTTCTTTCATCATACAGCAGTACAGGTTAATGCAAAAAGAGAACATGTTTAGCCAGAGTAATAAAATAATGTCTACATGGCAGTGAGAGAGACAAGGTGTGTGTGTGTGTGTGTGTGTGTGTGTGTGTGTGTGCGTGCGCGCGCGCGCGCGCGTGCGCGATGAAGGAGGGTGTGTCTGTAGACCACTTAAGAGGGAAGGCATTTGGGCCATTTAGGTTTTGTGAAGCTAATCAGATACCACATTTCTCATGTCTATTTTTCATTATCCTGATTTATTTCTGACCTGTAACAAAAAAAAAAGTGCACCAAGTACTTACTTAAGTCTCAGGAATAGAAACCAGTCACATGTATAAGCTGAACTATAAATTCGTACATAACATGCTTTGTAAATCCTGAAAATAATAATTAGGTAACAAGGTTGAGAAATTCTCTTCATGATTCAAGCCTTTTGACATTTTAAATATATAGATCTGCCTTGTGATTATTTTTGTAAACTGGTAGTCATTAAACTTTTTATTCCTCTGGAATTGACCGTCAGTGGCTTAGCAGCATTTAATCAAATGTGATAAAACCTAAGATTTATAAAATCATTTAATAGATGTTATAACACCTGCTTCTAACTGCAAACAGTTGAAAACAGACTTCACTTGCAATTAAGTCTTATCACTAGTGACATTTTTTTCCAAGCAATACTTCATGGGTTTTCAAAATGACAATTACAGAACTAATACACAATTACTGTCACATGTAGTTTAGCAATTAATTTTGAAGACATTTGTCTAAAGGTTTCACAACAGAATATAAAATGGTTATGTTATGTAATGTTAGTTTCAATTCACAGAAAATCTTTTACCATTCGAGCTGTACTTCTGATGGGTCTGATGCTAGCAGATCATTTCTTTGTGGAATACAATCACCCCCTTGTAGATGTGATTAGGCATCATTCTAAGGCTGTTTGAACACTGATACCTGTCAGCTAATACATCTTATGAAAAGCTTCAATTTAGACATAAATTTTTCTACAGCAAGAAATCCATAAATTTATAATTAGAATCTCTTGCTGTTCAATATTTGTACATAATACAGAGTAGGAGAGGATTATGAAATATTGAAAGCTGAATTCATTATTCATAACCCACAACATACAGTAAATATTCTTTGAAATACAACAACTTTGAGGGATCCATATTCCATTATTTTTGAATGTCTTACACACAGTAGCTATGGTGCGTACCACACACACGCTCATTCTTTCCAGATTAGGATTCTGGTCAGGGTTGACACTTGCTGTTTTTAATTTTCATTTTATCATAAGCAGTTTAAGACTGTTGCCAGTGGTAATTTGCAATTTTTATCAAGACCTCTTCATTATAGCTTCTGACAGGACAGATGCTGTAATTAATCATGCAAGACAACTGGGGATAGTGGTCACACTGCTCTCAAAGAGGAACTGCTACAGAGCAAGGAGAGGGGGAAAGAAATGGGCACCAAAATAATTATTTTGGCTTAAAAATTAGCATTCACCATTTTAATAGCAGTAACATCACGATCCCCAGCTAGTTACAACCACCCCTCCCCCTCAGGAAAAAAGTGATTACTATTTTCTCTATACTTACCTTGTACTTGCATCTTAAAAAAAGACAATTACACAAATATCTGCAAGGGGTTCTTTTGGTTTTTTCAAGGATCTTGATTTCAGGCTGTGCAATGCATATTCCTGGCCATAAATATCACATTTCCAGTTGAAAAATGGAAGATGATGCTTGGGCTCAAACGAAACTTGGTATGTGGCATATTTTCCCATCTTACATGTATTCAAGGAACCAAAAATGAAATCTGACATATCATTTTATTTGAAAAGTGAACAGTTTCCTTGTTGTTGCATCAAAATACAGTCCACAGTTTTTACTGAAATGTGTTTATTCTATAGCAAGATAAAAGCATTTTTGTTTTAGTTAAGCAAAATACAAACAACTTAATTGCTGCTATCATAACTCATAAAAAAGTATAAAACAGCATAAAAACACAATAAGCAACATAGCAATGAATGGTTTATGTCACCAGTGTTTACGTTAAAGCCTCATTTAGGAAAACTTTACAGCACATGATATGAAAACTTACAACTTTGAAAGAAAATATTTACATTGATTATTCAGATGTGGTATGCCTTTTAAATATTCTACTGGTATTACATCATAATAAAAACTCTTGCTTTTTCATTTTAAATCTTAACTTTTGTAATAACTGTCTTCATTTAAGTGCATTTCCCTTTTAAAAATACAGTGTTTATTTTTCGAAACTTGTCACTCAAAACACGGAATATAATATTCACATTTCTTTTCTTCTAATTAGAATGAATATAATGGGCTAACGTGGTCATAGATATTGTTACAACATATACTGTGGTTTGATTTGGAGAAGCCATGGATAAAAAGTGGAAATAAGTCAATAATTGAAGCTAATCACTTGCATTTTTTTTTCTGGAGAGATTTAGGAAAAAAAATAAGAGCTTTGGCAAAAGTCTGTGATTTACATTATTTTTTTTATGACAAAAAAATGCCATCAACTATTCACGTCATACAAATGTTTGTATGAAACTGGATCTTCATATTTCAGGTAGTTACAACTGTGCTTTTTATTTTTAGGGCTTCGGAAGTTCAGATAGCCTGGAAGTGTGGATTATTCACTTCTGGAGAAATAAGGCCATTTTCTATGACTCAGAGAGGCCAGTTTATAGTCATTAATATGTCCCAGGATTCATTAAACAGTTTGATTCACATATTGTAGGTATAGCCTGAATAAATAAAAAAGGCATCACATAAAAGAGCACAGGTTTCCTTGTTTAAAAACAACGTAATTTATAGTCAGCTAAAAGATGTTACTCAGCTACACTGTAGTTCTTATTGCCTATCTAATAGACACTTGAGAGGACCGTTTGATCTGTTACACATTTCTGCATAACCAACACCAACTTACAGGTTTCAGCCACATATGCTTTACCCTCGTATGCCACTCTCCTCGGTATACACAAATCCGTCTGCCACATGGGCCTTCAGAAAATACTGACCTGTGATAATACTTGAGTCTGTGTCTGAGACTGTATTTGCGACTGGTGCTGCTGAGAGGCTGGCTGGGGGCTCCCAATGGCAGGGATGGGGGATGTTATCTGGGAGGCGACGGGGGAGTGCTGCCGAGGAGAAGGCTGAGACTGGTGCTGCATGTGTTGCAGCTGCTGCAGCTGGAGGCGCTGCTGCAGCTGCTGCTGCAGCTGCTGTTGATTAATCTGCTGCTGGAGATGCTGCTGCTGCTGCAGGTGCTGCTGCATGTGGTGCTGGAAATGCTGCTGCTGCATTTGCTGCTGGATTTGCTGATGCATTTGGTGCTGCTGGAGTTGCTGCTGCTGCATCTGTTGCATCTGTTGTTGTTGCTGTTGCTGCTGCTGCAACTGCATCTGATGCTGCTGGGTTTGCACTGAAGGGCTCACTTGGGTGGAGGGTGCTGAGCCAACCATGGTCGTTCCCATGGAGCTTATCAGTGGAGCCCCAATGTTCGAGGGCATGTTGGCTGCAATGGTGACTGATGTGACAATCTGGTTCATGGGGAGTCTCATGGTTAAGGGTTTGGGAGCGATTGACCTAGGGAGGGATTGCTGGAGAGTCTGGGGTGATGCTGACACTGTTCCATGTTGAGACAGTGGAGTGTTGAGAAGGAGGGAGGATGTTAGATTGGTTGACGCCAGGGTCTGCTGAACAGAACGGATGGTCTGGGCTTCTGCTGACTCAGCAGCAGCCTGCATTTTGGGGGAAAAAAATTCCAGAATGTTACAATACATAAGTATTTAAAATATTTAAGCATTTTTAGGTATTATAAATTGATTTTTTTAATGACCATTATTCATGCCTTCCTGTATCTATACTCTTTGACTTGTGACTTTTTCACTCTGCCCAGAGATGGAGTCAAACCCCTACCTCCTTGAGTCTGGGCTGGTCTTGTGCCTTTGCTTTGGCTAACAGAATGTGGTAACAGTGATACTGTCCCAGTTCCAAGCTGAGGCCTCAAGCCTGCCACTGCCATGTGCCCAGACATGTGGCCCAGTTACCCCACTCAAGAGTCAGTTCACTGCCAGCCAACTGAGATCAATGTGAATGAGTCCAGCCCCCTCCAACATGCAAGCTGACCCCAGACGAAGGATCAAGAATATCTGATTCTACCAAGTCTGGTCTAGGTCTGAAGAACCAGTCAGCTAACTGGCACTCTCTCAGGATAAATGCTTATCTTTTATCACATCACTGAGCTTTGGGGATGGTTTATTACATAGCACTATTGTGGTAAAAGACAACTGATGCACATATTTAAGAGCAACAATTCTTTTGTATTTAAGTCTGTAGTAACCACCTTACCATTGAGTACCATATGTTGAAAGACAATATAGTACAGATTGCCTGAGTTCAAATCCAGCTGTCTGACCTAACAACTTTGTGACATTGGGCAAGTTAATTTACTCATCTGTTCCTGTTTTCTTATCTATAACATTGGGTTATATGGTATTTTTCTTGTGCAGAGGCTGTGAGAATTAAATGAACTCACATGTTAAGCATTTTAGGAAAGCGTCGGGTCCATAGGAAGCAATAAATATTAGCTATTTTTATTAGTTAACAATTATCATTACCAGAAAACAGCCACTAAAACACTTGAAAGCCCTGTGATGTGTGATTATTTATAACAATGTGCACTCAAATATAAGAAAACCATTATCGGTTTCCTTAGAGATACCAAATTGAAGTTTTCACAATCTTAGAAAGGTTTTAGTTCATCAACTATTTTTGAAGATTTCTAGAATTTATCAAAGGAGTCATAAATAAGTGGAAAACGTTCAACCTCATGGGACCAAATTGCCTGTTAAAAGATAAACAGCAGATCTAGGGCTCAACATACAGAGGAACTATCTATTACATTTTGTACTAAAAACACTTCACTGCCTCCACAAAAAGAAATTCTTCCACTAACATGACAGTGATTGGAATGATCCATTCCAAAGATGATTTTTTTTCCTCTTATACTTCATTCGATTAGGATATTTTGCAGGGGAGTGTTGCAGGAACACCTAGGAGACATCAAGTGGCCATCCACTATCTCTAACAATTTTGTATTTCTAAATTTTTATGACTCCTATTTATAAAATCTTCCTGTTGGAAAGAAACTGAGATGTTACCCAGTGTAGGAAAAGCCATCTCTGATGGTTTCAGTTTGAACACATGTCATCAATTCAAGGCACTCCCCTTCAGTGGACAGCTCTCCACATTACAAAACTCAGTGGGGCTGCATGTTCCTGAATGGCCATGTTCTAAGGTCTTAGGGTAAGAAGCAGCCTATAAATATTCAAAGTCATCTTTTAAAAAAAATTAAATCACCCATAAAGTAGACTACACAGTAAACATGTACATAATTCTTATACACTCTAGTAGTTAAAAATTAACAAGCTAGTCTTAAGGAAAAAAACACAAAGAAAGTCTGTATTTCAACACCTGGGCAGCTCAGTTGCACAGTTTTGCTATTAAAATGTTGCCTTAATGGTAAGTGGAGATGGGTGGATGATTGCACAGAGTTCTTCCTTGCCTGCCTTCTTGTTCCTTTATGATTTAATAGTAAGCCTCTATGAATTTATTTGGTTGTTGTAAAGATTAAAAGTGATAGCAGAGTTGCATCTTAAGGGAGGAGGTCTGAGGCTCTGCATGCAGAGGCATAAGTTAAATGTGCATATGATGCAACCCTATTGATATTTCTGATGCTGGGGCTGAACTTTTGTTTCCTGTAAGATCACCCCTTGGATGAGTTCTCCTCTCTTGGGCACAAACATCGACTTCATTTCCCTTATATAACGGTCCTTAGATTTGAGGACTAAGATCATATGCCTCCAAGTCCTTGCCTCCCTGATTCTTCCAGTTATTCTAACATGATGTGATTTTCAGTCCTCACCATTGTGGGAAGCAATGCTCTAGAGAGACTTCAACTGATTGCCATCGCTCTTTAAATTGTGGGGTCCAAAACAGAACCAATTCTTTAGAAGTAGTCTAATAATCATGGTACAATTAGATGCTGCATCCTGTGGGATCGCTATATTAGCAGCTACTTCACACTTTTGGTTCAGTTTGAAATTATTCTAAATTTATAACTAAAGACTACTTTAGTTGCCTCCCAGTACTTTGAATAGAGATTTAGGATCCTCTCAAAGTGCATTTACTGAACTAAAAAGCAAACAAAATTCCAGTATTTTAAATTTATTCCTTCTAAATTCTATCCTATTGAATTATTATTTTTTTTCTTTTTGGTGTCACTGAATTCCATCTGGAGATATTTTTCAATCCTGATTCTAGTAGGTAATGTATAAGTTTTAAGTTATCCCTTCTAAGTCAGTCATAGGCTTCACGAGCCTAATCATGGTTAATACTCCCTGAATGCCTTTTGAGATGCTGGATCTTGGTTTAAATCCATATATGGTCAATTATTCATACTCTAATGCACAAAATCACCTATACCTGCTCTGGATAAATGAATGAATAAATGATCCACTTAAGAAGTACATGCACACTATTACTCTATTCACTTCACTCCATCTAATTAACCACCAACTATATTTTAATTCTTAACATCTACAGCCCATACAGTCAGCTGTTTTCTGCCAGTGTGCAAGTCTGAGTACAACATCAGTATATCTTCCAGTATGTGTCTTCCAGCGTCTGAGAAAGAGGCTTGGCTATTGACCTGATAAATCTCTTCCATATCTAATGAAGTGGGAAGTGTCCTAAGAGCTGTCGACAAAGACAGGAGGACCTCTGTTGATCTGATTCTGAGCAGCTGCAAATGATAGATCTTCATACAAATACTTAATACAGATTATAAAGAAGAAACAACTCAGGTGAAAAGAGAAAAAAGGGAAAGAACCCTTTTAAAATGGCTTTGAGGCCCTAGGTTGTACTTGAAACAGCAACAGTGACAAGGAAATGGTATCTCTACTTGTCAGAAAAAAAGTACCTATAGCAAAAATATATTAGATCAAATTATCCTTCCCCAAACCTGTAAAAATATAGAAAGGCAAGAGACAAAACTGATTAAATGTTAATATAATGTAACAACTTATATTCCTTTGAATCAAGGTGATTACAATCTAAAGTGACATTTGCTTGGAATATTGGTGCATTCTATAACACATCAGGGTCCACTGTATACTCTATATATAATACATATAGGCTTTTTTTAGCCTTTGGAGTATAATTTTATTTTAAATGATCATGAGGTTTATTTATTTATATGATACAGAAGAGTTTGGTCAAAAATGCAACACCCTCTGTTATAGTAATGTAACCACCAGAGAATTTACAATATGATGTCCAAAAATGCCTGGCAAACATAACTCCCAGTTTAAACAGAGGACCATTAACACAGGTCCCAATCTCTGACCAAAAGCATACAACCCTACTTAAAATTTGTCTATATGGATACATACACATATATAAGATCAGGGAATCTCAGAAACAATTTAGATTCAGCTGCTTAAATTAACTTGTATTTTCAGATCATCATTTGGGTAATCTCTAAAGAAAACAAGTCAGTTTACAAGTTGTTCAAGATGCCTTTCCATCAACTCTTAGGGGAGCTACAAATTATGTTTTCAATGCTTAAGGGCTGTTTTCCATGCTGTAACTATTTTGGAGACCAGCCGCCCCTGCCCAGGTTTACCTTAGAAACGAGGCTGGCCCTGTATGCCGCCAGGGCCTTCAGGTATTCTTTTTTGGCAGCTTCTGTTTTCCTTTTATATACCTATTAAAAGACCACAATTAGCACCACCTTTAGCGTATAAGTTCTCAGCTATAAAATCACTGCTGCACAAATTAGGTCACATAAACACAACTCACATAAAATGGTTGGTCTCTTTGGCTCTGATTTTTAAATATTAGCACACACCCACACCCACCCCCCCACACACACACACACATACCCACGGACATGAAAACAAAACAAAAAACCTGCCATCCTCACTGGAGCACAATTTTTATATTTATTATTGCAAATAAGAAAAAGATTTCTGGTTGCAGTAGAGATTCCTTGAGAATCACTTTTCCTTGAGAACAGCTGAAAACCTCAAGCTAAGGCAATAAATAAGGTAGCAAGAAAAATAAGCTTTGCTGCAAATGGCTTACTTTATACAAAGTAATGAGTTTCTCCATCTATGGCTTCTTTCCCTCAGATACCCTTCTAAACTACACCAAACCAGAGGATAAAAACAACAGGTAGAATGATGAAGACAGAAGAGAAAAGAGCAAGGCATTTCAACCTTGGAGCAAAATAAAAAGTCAAAAATCATCAAAGATAGGAGATTTCCATCAGTGACACCACTGAGTTACAAAAACAAAATCCCAGCATATTAAAGATGATTTGGGCTTCTCCTTTTCTTAAGTCGTCTGATGGCTGGGTGTTAGATCCATGTGCAAACTATCTTTCTCTCCAGAATTTAAAAGTTAGGTGCAGCACTTTCCCAGTCCCACTGAATTGTATTTCTAGGACAGAAAATCAGTCTGCTGTCTGCAGTAATAAACTCAATGCAAAGGAACGAGAAATTTCTAGTGCTGCAACATCCCAACAAAATAAGAACCTAGAAATGAATTCCTGAAATAAGTTCATGATTTGTAAATAAAAATCAAGGGCTTTCCACTCTTCATTCCTTAAAACAATTATTCTATTTTATCATTCATAGGGGTTGATCTATTCTTCTGCAGATATGTGAAAGTTAACTTCTATTAATGGTAATTGGAGCTTTGTGCTGGGGGGGAGGGCAAGGGGGGACCGGGACTGACCCCCAAGGTACCCATTCTTCTCTCCATTTGTGTGGAGGAGTTGCAAAGAGAAGAAGAGGAGGCGAAGCCCCTAAGGAAGTATCTCCCACCAGCATGGCTAATTTCTGAATACCTCTCATACTGCCTTGCTTTAAAATGAACTTGGAATAAAATTTCAAATGCCCAGTGACAATAATGAGACATGCAGAGGCAGCTTCAAAGTTTGGAAACCCACCAGGACAGCACAAGGGTTCAGAAAGATGATCAATGGAAAGGCAAGCGGGATAGACCTAATCCCTTTGTAGTGCCCTTTTTGAACAAAGAGGGAAAAATTCCACATTATTTAAAATGAAAAGATGGTCATCAAAAGTTTATGCTTGCAGGATACTGCCTGGATTTCTTCCAACCTTTCTCTGAGTGAGTTCTGAACATGCACCCATGAGCTGACAGAGAAATCAATATAACTGGAGAGTTGTTTAGATTTATACGTCTGGGTTTTTTAATACCATCGCTTAGAAAAGGCTTGCAAAAGAAGCAATCATATTAAGTGAACACGTGCACTCAGAAAAGGTGTGAGGAATACTCTGGGTAACGTTTTAATACGGGGCCTTAATGGGTCTTTGTCTCACCTGCTTTTGTTCTTCTCCAAGGCTGTCCCACATAGATGCTACAATTTTTGAGACCTCTCCAAAGGTTGCATTGGGGTTTTGACCTTTAATTGCAGCCTGTGTGTCTCTGAAAAACAGGGCATATGCTGACACTGGCTTCTGTGGCTCATTGGGATCTTTCTTTTTCTTTTTCTTTGGAGTCTTGGGCTTCTTGCCAGAGTCTGGAGCAGCTCTTTTCTCTCCAATGGCCTGCAAAGCAGGAAGAAATTCACTGCCTAGAATGTACTTGCAGAGAATGCAATAAGACTTAACTCAGATCCATAACTGTTCTTTGAAGGTTTTGTTAGGCATCATCAACAGATGAATCACCACCAAAACCGGGGGAGGGGTAAACTTGCTTGGAGTTAACCAGACAGCAGAGATTAGCATTTAGAACATTGATTAATGAAACCCAGAAGTATCTTCAATACATCCACAACATATGCTCTAACTAGCAATTATGAGTAATGAAAAACAGAACACTCTATACCAGGCAATGCTGTATATATGCTATACTACATATGCATACATCAGCCAAATATTTTATATTTTCAGAGGTTTTAGAAGTAAAACCTAAATAATATTCAGGATGTTGATCATATTCAAATATTTTAAATGAGGTCCCTAGCCGTGGTCACAGGCCCGATGTGTGATCTGAATTAATTGTTGTGGTATTTTTTGTTGAGACTGATTTTTAAATTTTGCCAGAATGTTACTTTGCTAATGACTCTCCAGAAACTCAAATGGAAATTAGTTCCAATTTCTATACTTGCAACATAAGGGAAAGGTCATCTTTACTTTCTAAAATAACAATAATTTTCTAAAGATTAAGATAACAACAAATGTAAAAATGTAAAAACCACTTTAAGTGGAGATAAAAGGGAAATTGATACTCTCCGTAAAATTTAAAACCTGTAAAAAAAAAAAAAAGCAATATATGATACTTAAAAATCACTAAGACTAGAAAGAAGATGTTTGCTATCTATGGCAAGTAACTCTGCCCACAAGAACACTGCCATAGAGACTCACGCATATTCGCGACATGAACTCTAAGATATCAGAACCATAAACTGATATGGGGATAGTTTCCCACTTTAAAGACGACTAAGCTCCATATTCGCCAGCTACCATCATCTAAGTTCACTGATCATTTAGTATACTTATCAGAGAAGCAGGGTACATGATTTGTAAACCTTGTTTCATTCCCCGAGATTACAATATAACTATCAAAGATAACTTTGCAGTTAACTTCATCAAGAATCCCCCAATGCTTGACAAAATCTGTTTTCAAAGCCAGCCTTGGGCAAGGTAGATTCAAGTTACTAACAGGTTGACTTTTAATGGCTTGAATTCTAATTCAAATTTTCCTGGTGTATTATTTACTTTCTAAATGAGGGTCATTCAGAACTTTTACTGAATTTTTACCATTTACTAAAATTCTTAGGGAGAAAACTGATAAGGAACTTTTCTTAGAGAACTCTGAACCCTCAAAGTGTTAAGAAACTACTGGCCTACTTCTGGGTGAGGCTATTGTTTGCACTATTTGAGAGATAACAGCATCTACACTTTATCTGAGTAGTTTATAAGCTTCAGATGGTGTTAAGTCATATCTCACTTCTCCTCCAAAATGCCATCTTTCATAACTCACACAATTAATTCAATAATTCTCTAGAGCCCATAGTCTTTTTTCTAAATGTTCAGAATAAGTGAGACTTGTTTAATTCTACTTAATGAATGTGAATTTCCAAGAGAGTCAGATGCCTTTCAGTTAGAGCTTCACTTGGACTAAGTATTCCTTCAATGAAAAACATTACTTTAACAAGAAAAGCTATCTACAGACAGACATATTTTTCTAGTTGAATCAAACAACTATATTCTTCTCGTGGAAGAAAATCTGGCACTGTTAGTGCCACAATATCTTGACCAATGGCAAGATGAAATTAATTTCCAGAGCAGCCTTTTTCAAAATGAGAGGAGTTCAACTTCATTATCTGTAAAACAATATTCAAATATTGACCACCTTTGATGTCCTTCTTGGATAACCATTATGTGCCCCAATCATTATTACTTTTTAAGGATAAACTAGAAATGAGGAGTCTCACAATTTAAATTAAAACTCAGAATTAATTCTCCTAAGTAAATTTTTGTGTCACTGACTTTAAAGGGTTGGGACAGAAAGCTGGAAAAACAGCTTTACCCCAAGAGACATAATCAATGATAATTTTAATCTTCCTTTCTCAGCTAAGGTTCAATAACGATAAATTGGCTTCATTGTCTTTACACAAAACCTAGACCCTCGCTTAAAATGGAGCAAGCTAGGAGTCCCATAAGAGGTCCTCTTTAAGACATGACAATTTCAGCTTGGTACAGCGGCAAGTATGAAGATCAGTGGACATGTGATTGGAGGGAAAGGAATCCATTGGAACTGTAATGGCTAAGCTGTTACCTAACTCCATCCGATCATAGCCCTCAAGAGTCTTTAGCCATTTCTTCTCAATCCTCTGGACTGAAGTTCTGTGACTATGAGAAGACTGTCAGTGCATTTACCATTCATGGGCCCAGTGGGGTGCTAATGTGATGTTATAGACTAAACCCTTCATCTTGAGACCCCTTCAATTTCTGCAGCATCACTCGAACCTCCCTCCACTGTTCTTCAACACTCTTAAGTCTCTAGCTCCTCTTCTTCCTTTTGCTACTTAGAAGTAAATGATGCTCAGGGTTCTGTCCTTGACTTGCTCCTTATACTTTCTGAGAAGTCCTGATTACTTTCACTTCTTCTCATCCATGCCCTGATGGTCCCAAAATTTATAGTTCCAGCTCCCATGAACTGAATTCTAGACTCCAATGTAAGCACCTCAAACCCAACTCTAACAAGCCAAACTCATGTTCCTCATGGGGGAGGACACTCCTCTCTTTGTGGGCTGCTCCTCTCATTTACTGATCTCCATTCTGGCTCTCAAACTAAAACCCAATTTATCTCTTCTTTAAATGCTGGTGGATCACCAAATCTTTAAAATCTTTATGATTCTCACTCCTAAAATGCCTGCTAATCTGGTATCTCCTGTCCATTCCTTCCCTTGATGCAAGAAAATATAACAAAAGAGTCTTCTAATTAATTTCCCTTTCTTTGGTCCCTCCCTTTATAAGGCATTCTATATATAGCCAAAGTTATCTCTCTAAAGCATAAATTACTTATGCCACTCCTCGGTGCAAATAATTAATCTGTTCTCAGCTACCAACAGAATAAAGACCACCACATTTAAGTCATTTTGTTCTTCAAGTTCTATTTCTCTCTTCCCCCATATCAAACTTCATGTTACCCATAAATACCATGTACTTCCACTGTTCTTCACTAGTCCCCCACCAAAATGCTGGCCTCTCTATTCTGCCTCACAAACTTTTATGTATCCTCTTAGACCTAATTCAAATATCACTTTCTCAATAAACTCTTCCTCAAATCACTCTCCCAAGCAGAATCGATTAGAATCTCAGCACACCAGATACATCAATTATATCACTAATCACATCTGGAGCTAGTTTTAAACATTGCTATTCATCCCCAGTGGGGAGTCTCATGAGCAGTAATTCTCTTGTAAATCTTTGTATCTCAAGAACCAAACAAAATGTCAAGCACAGAGTAGGTATACAACGCACAGTTAATGAGTGACTAATGAGTAATTATGTACTATTACAGTATTCTTTTTCATTATTTGTTCTAAGCATTTAGAAAAGTCATACCTGGGACACAGTTTTTATTTCAAACTATGTATCATTTAAAATTATACGTATCCCAGGACAAAGGCAAAAATGTAAGATGATGAGAACGAACTCAGTGATAGACATCACTGAAGGTACAAGGCTGTCAAATGTGGCAGCAGCTTGGCCAACACACTGGATCAAGCTTGTTCACACAGACATTAACTTAGAACCAGAGCAGTTTAGAATTTCTGGAATATCTAGAATTTCTGGAAATGTGTAGCAGGGCGTCCTCCTTTTGCAGATTAGAAAACTTGGGCCTACAACAGTTAAATAACATATCCAATGCCTTACAGCTATCTATAGTAGGAGAGGCCAGATCTCTCCATTTCCAGTCCAACATGCTTCCTATAGAAAATAAATGAAAGAGTGAAGAAAAACAACAAACCATCATATATTTAAATGCTACTCCAAATCCATGAAGAAAAAACACAGTAATACTATGAATGAAATTCAAATAGTACGGGGTGATCCCATATTTTCTGGCAGTTTGTACACTAAGGCAGTTCTGACTTACTCTGCTGGCTTCATCAGCATCCTCTTCATTGATAGAGCTGGAAGGGGAGGGAGTAGCCGATTTGCTTGCTGGAGGTGAAGGAGATGTGTGAGGCATACTGGCACCTCCCAAATTCAACCCCAACTGGGCACTGAGCTGAGACTGGTTGATGGTGGTGAGCTGGGCAGGAGGCATGACCCCAGAGCGCGCAGCATCGGTCATGTGGACGATAGACCGCATGATCAAGGAGGGATCCTGCCGATATTGGGATACTTGTGTGTGGCTCTGATCCTAGAAAGGAAGCAGTGAAGGGGGAAAAGTTTTTCCAGATACCAGTGAACTTATCAGGTTAGCAGCTCATTAGATAGGTTTCAATTGTTGCAATGTTGATAGGTCTGACCTATTGCAGGATGATGGTCTCTGTTCATTTATTAAATATAAGGACACATGCCAAGAAGTTGGAAGGCGAAAAGCACAAAATCCAAATATCCAGCCCAGACTATTTTTCTTTTCTTTTGAAATAGAGTTTTGCTCTGTTGCCAGGCTGGAGTGCAGTGGAGTGATCTCGGCTCACTGCAATCTCTGCTTCCTGGGTTCAGGCAATTCCCCTGCCTCAGCCTCCCAAGTAGCCAGGACTACGGGTGCACACCAACATGCCCAGATAATTTTTTTTTTTTTTTTGTATTTTAGTAGAGATCAGGTTTCACCAGGTTGGCCAGGATGGTCTTCATCTCCTGACCTCGTGGTCCACTTTCCTCAGCCTCCTAAGTTGCTGTGATTACAGGTGTGAGACACTGTGCTGGGGACCAGCCCAGACGATTTCATTATAGAACTGTCAATGAATATGGAAGGAAGGAAGGGAGGGAGGAAGGGAGGAAGGAAGGAAGGAAGGAAGGGAGGGAGGGAGGGAGGGAGGGGGAGGGGAGGGGAGGGAAGAAGGAAGGGGGAGACAGGGAAGGAGGGAGGTGGGAGGGAGGCAGGGAGGGAATGAATTAGCAAAACGAAATATAATCTTACAGTTCTTGTTTCTTATTGAGGAAGATGTGGCAGGGAAAGGGCTGAAGCAGCGGCCCCACCCATTCAGGCTCATCCATTAGTTTACATCCTTCCCTCACACATAGCTGTTATGAGAGAAGGCAAAGTCATTCTTTATTTTATCCTCTCAGAAATGCACAGGACATGCAGAGGATGGGCCAGCAAATCACAGAGCTTTGGTTTCACAGAGCAAACATCTGTTTGCTTTAGGGCACCCTTTCTGTGAAATCCTCTGTGGTTAACCAGACGGTCATTCCAATTCTGAATTACATTGTCAGTGGCATCTGGAAGTCATTCAATGTCTTTGGATTGGATATCACTTTTTTCATTTAAACCTACTTTGTTTTCTTTTGTTCAATCCACCATGATTTAATGTACTAATGAATTTTCTTAAATACATATAAAAACATGGTAAAGAGCATCAGAAATAGCTTTTTATGAAAGTTATTGCAGTTACTTCAAATGCAGCTGTCTCTGTTCTTGGTAGTCATACAGAAAGGCCTGATAGTTGTTGCTGCTGCTTCTTTATTTTTTTAAAATTCCAAAGAATCAAAAAATGAAGACATGCTTTTCAAATGACTTACTTTAAGACATGTCATTTGGAGTGAGTCTGTGATTTTGCTGAAACCAAATTCTCTTGACTCACAGTGACCCAGAATCTAATTTTATACACAAGCCTATGAATTCTTAACTGTTCCTTTTTTGAGTCCTTCTGATAAGGCTTATTTTTGCTCTTTAAAGAAGCAGAATGAATTGTAAATAACTAAATTGGAGCATTTGGTTTCTTCATATTAAATATATAAATGCCACTCAATAAGAAGCTCTATCAAAGAAAACCAGTTGAATAAATTATGATCTATCCATACGTCAAAGTGTTATGAAGCTTTTAAAAATAATGAATTAGATTTATGTGCATTGACCTAGGGCAGAGTTTCTCAATTTCAGCTCTCTTGACATTTTGTACCAGATAACTTTTATTGTAGGGGCTTGTCCTGCATATTGAGGGGACTTGTCCTGCAGATTGTAGGTATTTAGATGCATCCCCAGTCTCTACCCACTAGATGCTAACAACCTCCCTCCCCCTGTCAATCATGACAATGAAAAATGTCTCCAGACTTTGCCCCCTGGCGGGGCCAAACCACTCCCAGTTGAGAACCACTAATCTAGAGTGATACCCAATATACAGTACATAAAAGGCAAGCTACAAAACAATTATAAAGTACAGTCTCATTTTCTTGGGAAAAAAAAGAAGTATATCCTAACGTTAATAATGGTTACATTATGAGGGGTAGAATGGGGAGGGCAAGGAGGGGAGAGTTTCAGCTTTTTCTATGTACATGTGTATGCTGTTTTGATAAGCTGTGACCACAATATGAAGCAAAAGTAAACGAAATACTTTAATCAGAAAAAAGAAGATAATTCAAGTTGTTAAAACAGTCCATCACTAAGTGTTAGAATTAAATATTAAATACATACATTTCCCATTTCTTAACAATTTCTGAATAATGACTGTGAAATCCTGGAGGAAAGCGTCACAAGTATCAGTGACGCTTCCTACAATATTACATTCTACCTGCAGGTGTCTTTCTGCAGATTGTGTGGATTTTAGGTTATCCATTCATCCTAATTATTTTTTTGATTGGCATTCTACCATATTTACTCATTTCTCCTAGAAAGTATGAGGTATCTGTTCAGTCTTCCATGTTCTCTTGAAGTTTAACCACTACTCACTGATACCACTTTCACCCTCAAACTACAGGTATTGATCGACTTACCACCTATGCAACTTACGACCATTCGACTTTACAACCACAATCGCTGGCCACGACTGCTCCGCGTCTGGCAGCGCAAACGTTGCCCAGCTGGGCATACGACAGTGCGGACCAGCTTCCGGCAGCACTACCATTTCCGCATGCACCATTTCAACTGTACATATAGCCTACTCAACTTACGACCAAATCGTGTTACGACCGGTCCGCGGTCCCGACCGTGGTAGTAAGTCGAGCACAACCTGTACTGGTAATTAAGCTATTTATGTTATTCTAAATGTTCTTCTTCATATATGTCTTTCAGAATGCTTTTTAAAAGACTTTCTATTTTATTTAAATCTAGGTGTTTTAAAGTATCTACAGGCAAATTCCAGGGCACATTTAACTGAAGTAGTTTAATTCTGACTATATAATAATAAATTAGTTAACTGGCATGGCCATGAAATGTGATAATCTGATTTATGCAGTTTTCTCATTAACAGAGAATTACTTAGCTCTCTTTACTCCAATGCCTATGAAAACGCCACACATACAGGTGCTCGATTGACTCACCCCACACCTCTAGCATTTTTCAGATGGCTCTCATGGCCAAATACAAGGCTAAGAAGGCTCGTTGGCTTCATTAACTCTTCCCGAATTCCATCTGCAATTTGTGCCTTTATTATGGACCTTGTTGCTGGGGAGCTTCTGTTGATGGACAGCCAAGGTTCATTGTACTAAAAAGGAAGTTTTGCTGTGGTTTAATACTATGTGCCAGCATTTGTGCTAAGCTTAATATGCACTTTCTAACTTAATTCCCTAAATTTCTTTCTGCATTAGATATTAGCACTATATTCATTCTTAGACAGATAAGAATGATTCCCCGGGTCCCCAGGCTAGCCAGTCAATGCTTGACAGAAAACCTGGGCCCTAGAGAGCCATGGTACCTGAGGCATGTCCTGGCCAAGAGAGATGAATGAGACTCTGTGATCTCCACTGCCATCATCCCCCTCTAACAAAATCAACTCCATTTCCATTTGTTTTATAAATTGAGGTTTCTAATAATATTTCATTACAAAAACAAAACAAAACAAAAAAAAAAAAACGACTTTTTCTGCAGTGGTGACGGTATGGAAACCATTCCTGAAGAGTACTGGTGGTGGGGCCATAGCCTTGCCAAACTTTACAGACATCTACATAGTCTTCAGATCCAAAAAAGATGCTATCTCCCACTGGACAAGATACCAAGGACCTTTACACTACTTGTAAAGTAACCTCGGACCCACATAACTGATGCATCAAAATGTGCTACCACTCACCATGGTCCACAGTTATTCAATAATAACTTCCTATGAGTGAAGATTATGGTATAAGAAGATTAGTGGCTAACGTGTCTCTTCAGAAATTCAAGCTCCTTTAGGGCCACCAATTATTAGCAACTGCCTTGCGGAACTTGAGGATCCTCTACAGCTCCAATTAGTTTCCATAAAAGTAACCTTTAAGATGTTACCCTTGATTTTAGGATTACCATTTAAAAAGAGAAAGATGTCAGCTCAGTTTAAAAGTATTTATTGAGCACCTATGATGTATCAGGCCAGAGAAGGCAATATATCAAAGCTTATATCTTTGAAAACCAGGAAATTACCATATGATTACTTTACACATTAAACAAAATCTTGAATGGACTAACAAATTTACTACAACAAAGTGTAGGCCAGGATAATTTTTATATACTCCCACCAAAATTGCTCATAATTTTTCCCAGTAGTAATGACACAATAAGGCAATGTATAACCATGAATATAGACCAGATAAGTTTAATGTGCTTTTGTTACGATTACTTCTCACTTACAAAAATTAAGTCCTAAAAGATTTATCAGTGATCATTTAAAGGCAGATAGATCATTACCAGCTATTGGGTTATAAGAGATTGCCACTATCATAACCAACAATAAGAGTTGAATGCTGGTATCTTTCTCAACTACTTTCACAATTACATTTTATATGTAATGTTCCTTTATATCATTTCCTAAATTTTTCAGTCTTTGGGAAAAACTCGTTCTCTCTTCCTTGTCTCGTTCTGCCTTCTAATTGGCAATATTAGATGAAATTTTCTCAACCTAAGCAGTACTGACATTTTGGCCTGGATGATCCTTTGTTGGGGGAGGGCCATTCTATACATTATAGAATCTTCAGCAGCGTCTCTGGCCTCTACCTACTAGATACCAGTAGCCACCCCTCCCCTACCAGGTTGTGACAACCAAAATGTCTACAGGCATTAGCAAATGTCAAAACCCCCTTTGTTTGCAAACTACTGTATTAGACAAATATCACAAAAAAACATCTTCTTGGGGGATGCGCAGGTAGTGAATGTTCAAAGCCTATGTTCTATCCCTAAAAATAGATAGGTATCCACATAAACAAGATACCAATTGTCATAAATATCAGGAAGAAAATAAATAGATTATACAAAAAAGAGTTATTGGGGAAGCATGGCTACATTTGATTAGGTCATCAGGAAAGGGCTTTCAAAGAAGATGACATTTGAGCTGATGCTGAAGGATGAGGAGAAGCCAGCCATGAAGTGAAGGGAAAAGCATGTTCCATCTAGAGGGAACAGCATGCACAAAGTCTGAAGTGGGAGAGATCTCGACAAGTTTGAGAAACGAAAGAATGGACGGGAAAGCTGAGTGCAGGGTAGGCAAGGTAAAGGATGAAATGTAATAGGCTTGGAGAGATTGGTCTGATTGCGTAAAGTGGGGAAATCATAGGATGCTTCCCTGAGGAGGTAACCTACTATGCTAAGGTATAAAGGAAGGAGAAGCTAACCAAGCCAGGGCATCCCAGGCAGAGATGAACATGTACCCAAACCTGGGGCATGGGCAAACACACCACAGATAAGGAAATGACAGTCCAGTGTGAATGGGCCAGGAAGATCACGGCTGGCTCTGAGGCTGGAATGGCAAGTCATGGCCATAAAGTGGCAAGGTTTATTGTCTGTGTTAGGAAATCTGGATTATACTTACAGTGTAGAAGGCTGCCATTGCAAGCATGGTGTCTATCTAGTGGTGCTATTTATTGCAATAAATATTAACTGACCATACCTTATGGGCAACCAACTCATCTAAATCAATTGTGGACATTTCTATTTAGTTTCAATATAAATGTATAGCCTACCGCCTCAATCTGTGTTTTGAAGAATACCCCAAGATTAATTTTTGCAGTCACAGAAGGTCACTCAGAATGGGTGGGCCATGGATCTCATAAAATGCTCTCACTAATAGGAGGGGCACTGCCTTCTATCTATTGGCCTGTAAGTAAGATTCATGCCTGTGGTGTTCAACAAAGCCTTCCGGCTTCTGTATGTGTTGGTGGGGGTAGGGGAATGCTTGGCTGAGGCTCGCTTCTCTCTCCACCTGATGAAAGAGTCTCTTTGTCTTTTTTAAACAGGAAAAATCCAATGAACGGATATTTTGGGTAGCAATCCCTCATTTTCTTAAATTGCTTGAAACCCAGTCTATTATTCAACATTAATCATTTGAGTGAACTGTTAAAATCTGAATAATGTTATATCAGTAAGGAAAGTTTAGATCACTAACATAAACAAAAAATTAAAATTACTCATGATCAATGGAATGCCAAATAAACACCAATAAAAGAAATTAATACTGTTATAGTCAGCCTGGATACTGGGGCCTGCCTAAGGCTCTGGGCCTGAGTTCTGCTTTCTTTAATTTAAGAAAGCTAAAAGAAAGGTGTGAAACACTTAATTAGCCCCAGACTGAGTCTCCTGGACTTAATCAAGACTGAAACATAATTGAAAGGTGAAAAACTTCCTTTCTGTGTAAATCACAATGCAATAATATCATGTTTGTACTTCATAGAAAGATATGTCTTAGGGTGGAAGGATATGAGAAGAGAATGGATAAAACTCATTCTAATTTCCTTATGAGAAAACTCTACATATTTAAATCTTTTTCACTCATTTTTTCAGGCCTGGAGCAGTACCGCATTTACCTTTGCGCTGCAAGCTGAGTAATACATAGTTACACATACCCTAGTCTTGCTTTGTTTTGTTTCTTTTTGAAAATGTGAGACATAAGCTTTCACATTGATATTTTATTTTAAGTGTTATACGTTGTTATTCTGTATTACCTGTTTTTACTTATTACAATGGCACTTCCACCTGGGTTGATTTCATCACTAAAATTTTTTTAATTCTAATATGTGTTTAATGTGTTTAATGCATCTTCTATCTGTACTTGCACATAAATATTCTCTATAATGATCCAATATTAGGTTTTCAAAATAGAGCATAACATCCAATTAAGAAGCAAATAACCCAAATATATTAGAGTGTGACTAAATATATTTTCACTGTGCTAGTTTTCTAATCAATATTTCTTGAGAAATGAATTAATTAAACAATTATCAGTAATAAAAATTACTTTGTATTAATAAATAACAGAGTAACTGCAAATAGGAAATGTAGGCCGATAATTTTATGTTCAATTATTTAGTTATGTCCTATAGCAATGTTAAAATTTTATTTCCCAATTAACAACAATCAAATAGCTATGCATAGTTGCTATGTTTGTAACCCCAATAGACCCTGAAACAGTTATGCCAAATGCATACCAATGATAATTACAGACCTACATACCCCCAATTTTACATTCATCAAAGTATCTCCACTGAAATAGATCATTTTTACTTAATAACTGCTCTCAGGGTTGTAATCAGACATACCTATACATGAGAGTTTTGTAAAAAACAGTGTTCTCCAAAGTTAGTTAATACTTTCTTGACAAAATAAAATTTTCAAGATTTTATTATGAACACTTAATGGTATTTCACTCATGTGTCCTGTAACTGCTTTTGTTTTACCAAAGAGACAGCTCCATGCTATGTTAGTCAGTCCTAAATTAAAATTTTAAAGAGCAATTCCACTTTTATAGCTGCTGATACTTTTAAGTCCCCTCCTCTCCATTCTAACTCAGCAGTCTAGGTATGCTCTTAATAACAAGTAAATATCCTTTCATTGTCCTTTTATTCATTCATATATTGAACAAATAAACATTTATTGAAAGCCAAGCATATTCCAGGTCCAGGGATGACAGCAACCATACCCTAGGAGCACTTGCCTTCCTAGAGCATCTATTCTGGTAGAGAGGGGACAGGTGGGAAGCAAGCTAAGGAAACCACTGCAAAGGATGACAAGGGCTGTGAATAAAAGAAATAGGGGTAATAGTATACAGAGTAATTCTCACCTCTCCAAAAAATATTTGAGCCATCATGTCAGTCTCAAGTGGGAATCTAAGCGCTATAAAGGGTGTCTCTGCTGTCTCTGAACCATTCCTAAGTACTACAATACTCAACTGTAGATGATGTATGTTAAAAAGAAAATACAGGACATAAACCACAGCCAGCCTTCTCATAATACTTGCCTTTAAATATTATAAACCAAACAAGTAATCATGTATAACACTGCACAAGGGCTAATTAGGTTTAGTAGAAGTTTGGAACATAGTCCTACTTTGACAGATGACCCTCAAGTTAATTCAGCCCTAAAGACAACATCTATCTGTTCAGAGTCAGTAGTATGCACAGGTCAAGAATAAAGGTTATTTATTTTAAGCTCAGTATGATACAAGGCTCTTTGCTCTACAAAGAAGACAGCTTGCAAAAATGTCTGCAGCCACAATTGTCAAGGTATAGTAACAGCTAAATAAAAGTTGGCTTTTGACAATAAGCTTCTTTGGAGCAGCAGTCAGACTGAATCTTTGTATCATGTTGAGGGGATGCTGGTAGAAAAAAACAAAAACAAAAACAATTTCACAAACAGTATAATCAAGGTTTAATGGTTAAAAACAGACCAGGTGCAATGACCCATGCCTCTAATCACAGCACTTTGGGAGGCTAAGACAGAACAGCTGGAAGCCAGGAGTTCAAGACAAGCCTGGGCAACAGATAGCAAGACCCTGCTGCTATAAAAAATTTAAAAACTAGCTGGATATGGTGGCACACACCTGTAGTCCCAGCTACTTGGGAAGCTGAGGATCGCTTGAACATGGCAGTTTAAGACTGCAGTGAGCTATGATCATACCACTGTATCTCAGCCTGAGTGACAGAGTGAGATCTCATCTCTAAAAAAATATGTAAAATTTGAAAAATATAACAACAAACAATATACAGCACTTAGTAGGTGCTCAGTAAATATTCATCGAAGGTTAACATACGGTTGCAGTTTTATAATTGAGACTTTGCGCAGATAGGTCTTATTCCAGTCAATGTGTATTTTTGCCCATGCAAGTTGTGACTTTTATATTGTTAATTTATACTAAAAATAGTTTTTGACCATAACGTGACCAAAGTTATTTAATTTGTATGAGAAATTTGTAAGCATTCAACTTGTATGAGAAATTGCTTGTCACCCCATGGCTAAACAGTCATCATCCTGTGGACTTCAGCTCTGCAGCCTCTATTGACAATGGCAATGAATGTGTTCATAACAATAATAAGGGCTTGTTTTAATAGAACGTTCCATGCATTAAACACATTAATGGCCCATGAAATAACTGCTTTATCTGTAACACATTAAGCAACATTGCTAAAAACAACATATTAATTGAACGTCTGCTATGTCTCTTAACGTAAGACTTTAAGTATAAAAGTCATTTTTTAGAAAACAAATATAATAATTAAACTTCAAAATTAGAGCCATGCCAAATGATGGTATAAAACTTCTAAAATAAGCCTGGTAATTTTAGATGGAATATTTTGACAAATTGTCATTTTTCTATCAAAAATGATACCTGTCTGGATTATTACTTAAGAGGCTTATGAATATTTTAAAAGGTCATAATTTTCTTCTCTGCATAAGTGTCTTCTATAGGAACTTTTCCTCTCTTTTTCTCTTCTCTTTAACAGATAAGAATACTACCATACTCAAATACTTCTCTTACTTCCATCTTTTTCAATTTTCTAATACTCCATTTGATATTGCTAGAGCATTTTCTATAAATATATGTGATCATAATTAAATTCAAGGTAATATCAAACAGAAAATGTCAGTGCTCTAAACATGGAAACACAATATATGAAGAAAAGTATGTGAATTATCAGTGTGTTTTATAAATTCCCGTTTGGGGGGGTATACAAAATATCAGAACAGAGACAATTATTTTACTGTCTGTTTCTTAGATATCAAAGAGAATTTTGAAATTCATCAAAGCTAACCTTCTGTTATGTACAACAGGCTAAGCTGAAAAGAATGTTAACAAGTTCAATTTTCATTCAATCAGCACTACTGCTCTCTGAAATGTTTCATTGCAGGAAAGAAATAAAAATAATCTATATGGTAATTATGAGGATGAATCCCCCAGTAACTTTCAGCTACATGAAAGGTCAGTTCTATTCAAGATATTTTATCAGTCCCCTGCACATACTCCTGTCCTGTCATTTTAAATCTGAACAGCATTTTATTTTCCCATTTACTGCTACCTGCAGAATTAAGTACTTAAGCCAAATAAGAAAAAAAAAAGAAATGTTGAATGCTGGCAAAGGCTATAATAGCATAGAGATAAATCGTTCATCTGCTCTCTCTCAAGCCTCTAGGGCTGCAGATTTTTCTTCTCCTGGTGCACTGTGGGTATTCAAAACTTGTTCAACATGATTTCATTTCATTTCAGGCACTGCCTGAGAAAACTAAATTACAGAATCAATCATACAGAAGGTCAGAGTGAGACTTCATTACAAGTATTGCATGCTTGCATGAATATCTTTCATTTATGACTGACCCAATATGTCACAATAGCTGTCTAGTAAAAATAATCCACTTTCTGAAATTGATGTACTACTGATGTCAATGCTACTCAGCAGGCTGGGCAGATTATAGAGAGGTGTTAAAAAAAAAAAAAAACACAACCCTTTGGAACACACATTGTAGATTTTTAGAATTGCAATCTTTTGTAGATTAAAACAATTTCCAGATGATCATCTGAACTGACAATAATGCTTAGAGGTAACAAATTTTTAACCAAAATATACTGTTAATTTTGACTTGCCAGCCACATCCTGTTTTAAAATACACGTATTCACGACAAGCAAATCAAGGTTGTTCTTTGAAGTCACAAATGCGTCGACATTCAATTTTTCAGCAATTCGCTTTTGAATACTGGGGCATTATTTGCATATTTTGAAATGTGAATTCTAATCACTGGACTCCTTTTAATCCCCCTTTTTAGTTCCAGCCTTCTGTTTTTAAATATAATGGCATAAATTTAAGGAAGATAAACATGTTGTGCTTGTTGCCAACAATAATGCTGCTAATCAGTAATGTGACAAACTGTCACTCTTTCTAAAGGAAAACCGATGAAGCTCTGAAGAAAAGCTGGTTCAATACAACATCAACAAGCTGGCTTTTCTTCTTATATTACAGTCTTAATTCACCATAGCAATCCTTAACAGACAGCCATCTTCATTTGGATAATAAAACTTCTTACTTGCATAAGGTATGAAATATCCAACACGCACTGGGAAGCTGAATGCATGATGTATAAAGTATTATTTATTATTTTTCTGGTGACCTTCCTAAGGGAAATCTCTGAGGAGGCTTCTGTGGAGTGTTATGATGTAGCCAGCCAACTCAGTACCCAGAGGGAGATATAGAAGAACCTTGACATAACCAATTTTTAACCATGCCTCTGGCGATTCTGAATTCAAGTTTATAGGTGAACATGTCAGGTAGTACATACAACAAAGCCAACGACACAATGTATTCATCATAATTCTGTCCTAGCACATTTTATTTTTTCCAACATTTGTGATTTAAAATCCCATGACATTTCTTCAAGGTGAAATTCTACTAGAATTTTCAACAAGATTAGTTTGTTTCAAGCCAAAATAAATATCACTCGGGTTCAGCAAAACTTCAAAAAGGCACCAATAAATGTGATGAGGTCCATGTAAATACCATGACAACAGCCTGCACTTAGCTAAAGTACCTATACTTTTAAAAATCAATGAAATAATTCAACTGCTTTAGTGATTAGCCATACATTACAAAAGAAGCATTAAAAATTGAGTCCTCTTTCCCAACGCCAGTCCGTGAAAGCACTGTTCTTTAAGTGTATGTGAATATCATAATTATTTTATGATTCCATCTTTAGTTCTTTCCAATATAGTAAATTCAATTGACCATGAAATGAAATTTCATAGTCAAAATGCCTCCTTTACACTTTTTTATGGCAGCAATAACAGTTTTTTATAGCTTTAAGGCAAGGTAATTCATCAGATGTTTAATTTAAAGGCAGATTCTTATATTATTAATAAATATTTACCAATTTAATAAAGTACATATTTTAGCATACATTTAACTATTTCTGCAACTTAAATGAGCCTCACTGAGCATCTATGAATGACAGTGAACCCTGGCAAACTTCCTTGGTGACTAAACACTCCCATTTTATTTTTACTATTTTCTAAGCAAAACATTGAAAGCCTGGCTGTAAAGAAACAGAGAATAGAACCTTCCATTCCAGTGTCAAAGGGACAAAAATATAAGAAAGTCCCCAGGAAACAATTATTTGTGATGTCGAATAATGTTTATGAATACTTAATGACTATTTCCTGACTGTTCACTGCATTCTTTTCTGACAAAAAAAAAAAAGAGTAAAAATAAAAACCCTGATGTTCAGCTCAAACACAAAAGATCACAGGCAAAGAAAATTATGTTGCTGCAATCCTATTTGGGAAAGTAATCTTATATTTCAGAGAGCACATTGAATCTTTGTGCCGCTAATCCACTACATATTTTGCAATCATATGTTGTTATCTGGGGAATTAACAATGAAACCAATAAACATCACTGGCATGGTCCTAATGTGCAGAGAAATATGTAAACAAGCAAGAGGATTTGTTTTTTGTTATACCAACACATCTGTTTCATTTTATCAGGGTTTAAAGGAAAAAGCCTCATAAAGTATTAATCTCATTTTAAAAATGTCTACTAAGTACCTCACCTAGATAGACACAAATGCATTATATGCTATGATGGAAAAAAAAGAGAAATCCCAGCAGAAGAGTTTAAAACACTTAAGCAGATTTACTCTAGTGATGGGTGTCTATAATTGCACACTAAGAAAAATAGAACCAAAATTGTTGCATTAGTTATCCTGGCTCTCTGGAGTGCCTTATTCCATGTTTATGACAATAAATAACACAATTAGGTGTATTTCACACAATCACTTTTTCTATATTTTTCTCTGCTGGTTATAAGCAAATTATACTTTTTCCCTTTTTTGGTACCTCAGTTTGGTATTTCATTTGCAGTAACAGTGAATCATATATCATAAGCATTATAATACTAAAAACTCAAAAGACCTAGGCACCTGATAAGGACTTCCATTTCTAAAATCTTGCCTGGGCAAGCACACCTCTGTGTTAAACCAAAGGCAAGGGAAGATTGGCCACTTCCAAACCAATAAATTAGACTTTTTTAAAAAACATCATCTTAGATCAGCAGAATCTTTTTGGATCATCCTCTTTTAGATTACCGTCAACCAAGCCCATACCCTTTTGTTCAATACCAGGCAGCAATCCAGTGCCTACATGTAAACAGCATGAGGATCAATCCACTAAGAACAAGCAAAAGATGTTTCAGAACACAGACTCTCAGATCTTTACCATGATTTGTGCAAATGACCAAAAAAAAAAAATAGGTAATAAATATGGTGCCTACCATATGCAACCCACTGCTATGAAGCACACCATCTTGTTCCACGAGATTTCTTGAGATTGTAATGGAAGGGAGGTCCAGGCTTTGAGGGGGAAACTGGGGTGTGAATTCACTTCCCTGGGAAGGCAATGGATCACTGAGGGCTTGAAAGGGTAGCAGTACATCCGGCATGCCTAGGGCAGGGTCTGACTCTGGAGGAGGCGTGATTGGTGGAATTTCGAATTCCTCGTCCCCAAGGCTTGGTGTATGGAATGTCTGCTAAAAGGAAACAAAATACAGATATCTTCATATTCTGTTCCTGTATCTGATTCCTCCTTGGAGGGAAAAAGAAAGACATTGCATGAAAACACTACCTACAGATCTAGGCCAAATATTTATTTCTCAAATGAAAACATCTTAAACACAGATTTCCATATATAAAGTTTTGCTGATCATTCTGATTAAAGATTTAAGTCTCATTATCATATGGTTTTAATGGCGTATCACTATTAACAGTTTTTTAATGCCTACTTAATTAGCAACATCTGTCTTTGTTGTTAGTTGGAGCATGTAACAAATTGCTACTTTATTGATATGTTAGTGAAACAGCTCAAGCTACTGACAATATCCACATGCTTTATAAAAGGCTGATGATTCTGTGGTGCACACACACACACACATGCACATTAATGCAGAACTGAACATTACTTCTATTTACTTTCTGCCACAACATACAAAACAAGTAATATTAAATTTCTGGTTTGCTTTTTAATTTCCTCATTGGTATATTCTCAAGTGTAATGACTACTTCTATGGAAATTGTTACTGTATGTAATACAATGTTTTATATAAGGATTATCATAGCTCATATTAAAAGATGCAATTGCTTTTATTTAAACTATAAAGATGGTTATTTTCTTTCACATGAATATTTTAATATGTATTTATCTGAACATTTTCTACCAGTCTTCTACTTTTTAAAGATGATTTAGAGAGCATAGAGCTATATTGGCATAGATATACTAATTAGATTGATGCTGTTCACTTATTTAGAAAAGTATTGTATCTCAGGACCTAAGTAATCTTAATGCATTGTTTTTCTTCACTGATACTGAGATTCTTAAAGGCAATATTTTAAAATAGGGCCCCATGATGTAAATCAAGTTTGCTCCACCCAACCACACTAACCATTTTGGGGGGAATTTTTTGGTGAGAGGTCTGGGGAAGTAGCAAGATCTAGGTTTTGTTTTTTTGTTTTGTTTTGGTTTGATTTTGGTTTTTTGGTTTTTTTTTTTTTTTTTTTGGTCAGGGTTGGGGGACTACTCATATTTTTTATTCCTAGCTTGGAGGGTCAAATTTATAGCTCATTTATTATTAATAGTATTTGAAAGAATGAACTGGTGCAAGATAATTTGAGTCTGCTATTATCAGTTAAGAGGACTAATTAAGTGCTGAAAATCATCATTCTTCAAGCTATCAATCATGATACAACATAATGACCACTTGAGAGAAAAGAAAAACTCAAGAAAAAAAAAAGCAACAAAAAAACACTTCTTACATATAGAACCTGTCAAATGTTATTTGTATCTCACCAGAAAAAAAGAGGTCACAAGCTATGGCAGTCCATGGTGGGACAACTGAACATCTTGAGGTTCTTAGCAGACTCAATATATGCAAAACACTGTGGCATAATAATACATCTAAATGCTAGGCTGAAATATTGGATTTTCTGACACATGCATTCTAATAATGACCCCAAAAGCTGTCAGTTTCTAACTGTGGAACCCCTAGTTCCCAAACACAAAGGGATGAATTGGACACAAATGTGGTTGGCTAATGAACATAACCCTATGGCTGCATTTGCCGTTATTTTGGCACTAATGTGGTCTAGTAACAGATGCAACTGTAATTTGTGACTCATTTGCTACCCCATTACTGCTTAATGAAATCTAACATATCACATTAACAATACGGATAAACACTCATTCTTGATATGTGGCATTTGGCTGTTTTCATTACCACTGTAATTAACACTTGAAATATTATTTCAATAAATATTTAAAGTACTTTAAAAATGGTCAGGGTAATCATGACACAGACAGAAAACATAAAGCAAATGTGTGAATTTCAAACTCAGACTATCCTAGTCCCGGTAGTGTTATCTACAGGACAAAATCCATGTGAAGGGAATTGGTTTCAGGCACAATTTAGAGTTTACAGCATGCAAACCTAAAGTCTTCCTGAATTAGTTTACACTCATTAAAATGTTTAAAAAACCAAATAAATTTACTTTTAATGCAGTGACTGGGAAATTAGGCACATGCTATAATGTAGCATTAACATTTTCTTGGGCTTTATTTTTTGTTCAAGAAAAGATGTATGGAGAAATCATTACATAAGATTACTTCCTAAACTAACATAAAACATGTCTATGCTAAGCAGTCACAATTAGGAAGGTTTTTATTCTTGTTAAGGACTAGAGAGAGATGTCATATGCAATATGTCCCTATGGTACAATTATTTTAATGACAAATTAATTTCAATTTAGCATATTACTATATACTAACCTAACATAATAATCCAATGCAATAACCAATAAAATGTTAAAATGTTAAACTACCTTTAAAGACAGGTAATATACTAAAGTTAAGCGTTCTTAGAGAAAAAAAGGAATCTAAAATGCTGGATATCTGAGATTATTTAAAAAAAAAAAAACTATATATCGCATCAACAACAACAAAGACACAGTGACTTTGGTAACTGTGCCGTCTCACCAATATCACATTAATCATTTAGAGTTTACGTGATTATTTTTTACAGATATTGACTTTTCAGTGTTTACCTTGAACATGTTAAAGTAGTATGTACATGGTTAAATACCATCTGTACTGAAATGTTCAAAACATTTGTTCCTTTTGATAAAAATGCAAATCTGGAGAACTGTTGTATCAACATATAACAGCCAATGTCTGACACGGTGAATTATCACAGCTGGAATTAAATTGTCTCTGAACAGCTGCTGGCAGTAGAGCTTTCATCAATGTTTGATTCAAATGTAGGGGAAAAAAATCCTACAGAATGAAACATCATGTTGTCCTTACAGATGGGGTTTGTGTTCATTATCACAAACAACACAGCAGCCAGTGCCAAACAATATTCCCTTATCTAAGCTGTCTTTTTGGTTAGAGAGATGATGGTCACTATAAAAATGATTAATCTAGGAATACCCTTAATTCTTGATTCTCCATTTATTCTAATAATTTCTCAAAGTTAATTTCTTTCATATCACTTGCCTCCCTTTACCAAGATCATTTATGAAGCCATTACTGTTTTCATTCTCTGGGGTCAAGCTAGTTCAGTTTCCTATATTTGAATGTATCTGGAAAATGAGGACTTTTTATTACACAAACCGCAAGAGGAAATGTTCCATTTGGGCCAATTTCACTTCTGTTTGTTCTTGTTCTAAAATCTTAAATCTCACACAGACTACCATTTTTAGGAAACCATATTTGATCTAATCAAGATGGAGGGTTTTCTGGAGGGCAGGCCAATGAGAGCAAACCGCAGTCCAAAATCAGTAACAGGAAATGCAGGAAAAACAGCAGCAAGAAGACAATGCTAGTTTCATCTGCACCCACAAACTGAAGACAGACTCAGAGACAATGAGGTGCTGCATTTAGATTCCATCACCCAGTTTCCCCAGCTGTGACCAAGTCTTGGAGCATGCCAGTCACTCATTCATTTATTCTATAAATATTTATTGAGCACCTACTACTGCCAGGCACTGTACTGGGCTGTGGGGATACCTAGGAACACATTTCAACACTCATTTCACATCACCTCTTTCAAACCCCAAGAAACTACAATACTCTTCTGACACATAGTTTCCCAAACCATGGCAACTTAATGCAATTATCCCTAGAGATATGTGAGCTATTTTCCATAAAATACAACTATTTTCCATTAAAAGTCACTTCTAAACTGGTATCTAAAAAAATAACCACTTATTTACTTAGATACCAACATTGTGTGTTTGTGTGTGTATGTGTGTTTGTGTGTGTGTGTGTGCACATTTTAATATCTATTCTTACATATTTATTTTTTGTTTGCATTATTTTTTAATCAAAAGATTTGTATGAAGTTACTAATAGTAACGGTCTACGGACAAGTGATAAAGGCTTCTCAGGTTTTCTTTTCCAATAGGCTTTTCTCATTTCTCCTCCAAAGTCGTTACCTTGTGCCACATAAGAGAGAGATAAATCTGATACTTTGTTTTTCCCTTCAAGCCTATTAAATTATCTCAATAACACACAAAACATGAACAAACACATTAAGACAGTCACCTACCTCACTGGCAGCAAAGAATGCATTGTTCGCCTCAGCCATATTCATGTAGTTATTATTATTTCCAAACTGAAAGAAAACAGATTGTTTTCTGTTAATATGGGGCATCATAAAGCATTCTGGCTGTGATTTGGAAAGAATGCTGGTGTTGCTAAATGAAAGGGGGTTTTCAACTCAGCCCAAATGTGAAACATGACAAAGGGTTCAAAGCACTATGCTATATACAGTCAGCTGCTTCCCTCAGAAAATAAAGCACAGAGTTAAGCTAACTCAATAATTCTATAAAATAGTTTTGTTTCTCATCAAGACTAACTGTGAAGGGAGAGGATTATAAACATTAAGCCACTGGTCACCAGTGTGTGTTGCTTATTGACCTGGCATTTGTGAGAGGTGAGAGGGAAAAAGAGTTTCCAAGAAAATCACCTTGACATATTTTTAAAGCACATACGGATTTTATAGCTTTCTTTTCAAGAACAGATGTCACCAGTGTGGGTAGGTTAAAATGTGAATTAAAGGGAATAAAATTCAATTCCCAGGACTCAAATTCTATTTTCCAGTGAATGGGGTGTGGCATGAATATAAATAAATTATAAGGCTAAAGAATATTTTTTAACTCTCCAAACAGAGCTTAAAGCGATATCTATATCCATCAGAGCTGCTGAAAACAGTGATATTTAATCTCTCAATGTAACATTAAGTGCAAAGAGGTTTAAAAATAAGTGGGATCTTATGAACACAGCAATTTTTACTTCATTCCCTAACACAATGGGCCATTTATATCATCACAAATAAGACCGTATCAGCATTTCAGACTTTAAGCTCTTTACTTCTAGGGAACTGTTATCAAAATGTAAAACTTGGATTTTGGCAGAAATGTATTTTCAGGTTCAAATGGTCTAAATCGGCACATTTTGTTGCTTTAAACATTCTGTTATCAGTCTGGCAATATGGAAAGCCTCTGTGAATGTAATGATCTAGAGCTATATTATTTTCATGATTTCTAACTGGTAAAATAATGTCCTTTTTAAAAAATGTATTATTTGCTTCTTTTAATGCATCAAATAAAACACAGGTTTGGTCTCCAGAGGGTGAATTGTGTATATCTATTCTCTAACATACATAAAGCTAGTAATTATTTAAAGATCCAATTTTCCCAAGGAGAGCAATAGATGGATGGATGAATATAAATAGGTAGGTACATAGATAGATACACAGATAAATATAGAGAATAAATAGAATATGGAAAGAGATACACAGATATGGAAGACTCATATAATCCTCTTCCTCGATAAACTAACACTTATTTCTGGGGGACTCTCAATCCCTGACTCTGAACCTGAAGGACTTGTACCCAGAAGCAGGATTGACATGCTACACTTTATCATGTCAGGGATCCAAGAACTAAGCAGGATTTATACGAAAGACTCTAACAGTTCCAGGGTGCTGTTATGGTCTACAGAAGCAAAATCCCACCCCAGCCAACACATCGAAATACACACACAATGAGCCATCCGTAAAGCTCTTACTGAGCACTCAGCTTCATTTAGGTAAATATCTTTATAGAGATTTCTGAAAGATGAATTGGTGCTTAAGAAAGACCTTTATCTGGTTTCTCTGAAGGCATGTGATACCAAAAACATGCACATGGCTGCACATGGGCACACACACATGCACACACATATTCTCCCCGTTTTTCTACAATGCTAAATATATGCAACAAAAAGTATAGGTTTCTATCATGAAATTTTTGATGAATGAGGCTAGAGTTAAAATCTCAGGCCTCCATTGAAATGCTCCTTTTGGATATTCAAGAGAACCTGGGATCAATATTCCACTCACCAATCCTGGTCCCTCAAACTCCCTAACAGCCCGTATCACAACTTCAACATTATTTAAATGTAGGTTTTGTTGGGGAATTAGAAATCCATTTAAAGCAAACAGCTCATTATCAGAGAGTATTTTTTTAAGATTAAACTTACTTATTATCTAATAGCACCTAAAACAACAAAGAAAAATAAAATGGCTATTAAACTAAAGGCCTAAACAATTCAAAAAACAAATTAAGCTTAAAGTGAAATAAGAACTGGGTTAGAAATCCTCTTCTGAACAGTTAGTATGCGAATGTAATTACTGAAGAAACTACAGCTAATCAGCTGTGAATTGTATCCATTAATTAGTATTTGCCCTGGAGAAATGAGAAAAATCAGTAACTATGCTGGCACCGCGGTGCACACTGATGAGCAGCACAGGCCACGCGGCGTTTAGTCAAGCAGGTGGCTCCAGTGGTCCAGGTAATTTGAAAAGCTCTCACCTGAAGTACTGAGCTAGAATTACAAAGCACTCCTTGCATATCTTTTGTATCTATAGAAGGCCTTAATTAATGGCTTTTAATTTGGAAACACTTGCTGATCAGGCGGGAATAGTTATAAATCATTTCAAATAGATGTAAAGCTTTCTATTCTGCATTGGGTAAAACAGCCCCTCTACAAAGGGGGCCTTAAATATTGACTTATTGCAGGCAATTGTCTTTTTCCTGCACAGGTACCTGGGACCCTAGTTCAGTGTGGCAAGGTAGTTTGATACTATATAGGGCATCCAGTTAAATTTATCAGATAAACAGCAAATTTGCTTTAGTGTAAGTATATCCCATGCACTATTTAGTATATACTTATATTAAAAGAACTATCCTTTATTTATAGAGATTCAAATTTAATTGGGTGCTGTGTATTTTTATTTGCTAAATCTGACCACCCTATGGTGGTGGTTAAACTAATCAAAATGAAAGGGTGGCATTTTCATTTGATTACCTTACCTAGTAATGCTAGCTTGATTTTATTTGTTTTATTTTCAAATGTGACCTATGAATCCTGCTTTAGTCATTTGGTGTAAGAACAGATCTGATTCTGAGACTGAAAGTGCTCCTTTGGGGCAGGTCTCTAATATAATGACCTCAGAACAATTAACTTTAAGTGAATTGTGTACAATTAAATTTATGTTCTAAGAGACAGTGACATCAGTAAACACATTATAGTACAAAAACCCCACAGGTCCATGGGGAAGGGCCTTAACTGTGTTCACTGACATCTCCCCCAGAACAAACAATGCCTGGAATATTATAATCACTCTAGCATTTGTTGGAGGGAGAAAGGTTGATCATATGTAAACTTCAGGGTCTCCTAATCGCCCATCCTAACTGGAGTCATTTTCACTTACTTTTGTATGATAGTAGTAATAAGTACGTAGCTTAGTGACACTCCCTACATACTTTATTTCATTTAGCTTTCAAAACTGAGGCTAGTCATAATCTATTTTCCCAACATCCAGTAAGATATTTATCATTCCTATTTTACAGATCAGTAGACTGAGTCTTCTAGGGCTCAGTAACTTACCCAAGGTTACAGATTCAACCATGGAAGTCTGGCATCCTCCATACCTCATGATCTCTATCTATCACTTACATTCCTATATCCAAAAAGCTTGAATATTTCACTCAGTGATCAATTCAGTTTTACTTTTTTATCTATTTTACTCATAGCTAGAATTTTCCAGAGAGTATTTCAAGGTACCCAAGTCTAGTAAAATGCTCCTTAAGAAAGGATTTTGGTCCAGTAAGTTTGGGAAACGCTGACTTCTCTTTGATGAGTCACAAAGCTTGCTATAAAGTGAAAGGCTCTGAGAAGTCCCCACAGTTCATTTGTCCAACAAATATTTATGCACCTATTATGTGCAAGGTACTGTACTAGGCACTGGAGGCAAAATGATGGAAAAGATGGCAAGGTTTCTACTTGGATGAAGCTTCCATTTTTCTTTAAGGGGAGACAGGAAACAAACAAAAAACTGTGGATCACTTCCTTTTGTTTCCCCTGCAATATCTTGTGAAAACACACTTTGAGAAGGCTTGTTCTAAGCCCTTTATTGGCAATATTACTTTATTTTCCCTGAATTTTTCTTAGGAAAGCTAATATCCTAATTTTACAGCAAGATAAAATGTATCTGTTTTATTAATACGAATCAACTAAATCAGAATTCTTAATTATTCATTCTCAGTCACCTTAACTTGGTCTGTTTCTAAGCTTTCTAGATTGTAAACCTACACTGATGTTCTCTCAAAGATCCCCTGCTCAACCATATATGAGACCTTCTATGTAATTTCCAGAGTCAAAACAAAATATTCCAAGTTAACTAAATGAATATCAAGTGAAGTAGTTAATTATTCTAAAGGTCACATACCACATTATTAAAGAAATCAGCCAATTCCAAGTGTTTTAAAGACACATAAATGGTCACTGGGAAGCAGGGGCATTTGGCATTTATAAGGCACACTGGTGGTGATAGGTCCTTCTCCATGCTGATAGGCTCTAATAGATGTGATCCCCAAAGGTAGAGTCCCCAAAGATATCATTATAAAGCAGAACTAAATTACTCTATGTTGAACTTCTGTATCTTAATAATTTCATAAAAGAACATCTTCATTGTACTTGGAGGTAGATTTGCTTTTGCTGCTTGATGAGTAATTATAGCTTGGGCAAATACAATTGATGAAGGATGTCAATTAAAAAGGAGCACTGCCAGATTTTTTTAGAAATTTATTAAAGACCATCATGTTCGTGGCCTGTTTGACCGTGTGAAGTGCCAAAGTAAATTAATGCAGATTGTTAAGTCTAGCTAGTCCAGCAAAGAGACTGGAGGAAAGTGGAACAGCCCAGACAAAAACCCATCTGTAATCACAAGACGAATACTTCAGCTTGATGCATCCACACAACATCATTTTCACCGAAATTCTTTTGACACCCATGTGAGGAATTGTATAGGCTTCTAATAAAGCAGCATTAACTACAGGGTCTCAAACAGCTAAATGGCACAAACTTAATCCTAAAAAAAAAGATAATCCTTCGAATTCTCTTTTCTTTTTTTCTCATTAGATTTGTTAGCAGACACTATCCAATTTGATGCCTCACTACGGACATCTGTCAAGTCGCTTACACAAATGAACTGTGCCATGATGGATCAAGTGTGCCAAGCACAGTCACATGCTGGCGGAGGGAGGAATGCGAAGTCCACATGCGTGTGGAGGCTCGGTTAACTGCCTCCTGGAAGAGAACTTAGGAGAGATCATCAAGTTTCAACCATTTTCAGCACTGGTAATCTGTTTCAAGACATAAAGTCCAAAGGAGTGAAAACAAGCCAATATGGCGGGTGATGATTAAAACTTGATATTATCACGGATGGGTCTGGAGTACCACATTAGGAAGCAAAGAATGACTTTGTGACTAAAGTCCATCTATACCAAAGGTTGGAGGTTCGACAATAGTCTAGAAACAAAACATTGCAAACAACAGGCTATGAGGTATAATATAGGAATCTGTAAATAATTATATATAGATATATATACACACAAGCATATATGTACACAATTCTGCTTATTATGTATACGCAATTACATAATTTGCACACACATACATAGAATTATACACACACACCTGTTTACACATTAAAACTCCTAGATGATGATCCCCTGAGCACCACACTCATACATCCAACTGTCTACAGCACTTCCACTTAGATGCCAATAGGCATCTCGGAGCTATGTCCAAAACTGAACTCATCTTCTCCCCTAAGCCTGCTCTACCCCCAGTCTTTTCCATCTCCTTTGATGGGGAAATGACTCACTTCTGGTGACTCAGGTCAAATACCATTCTTCAATCCCCTCTTTCTCTCCCTTCCTCCATCCAAACATCAGGAGATTCTGTTGGCTTACCTTTCCAATTGTACCCAAATGGATCATGTGTGCCTGCCTCTCAGGATCCACCTGGCCCAAGCCATCCATTCCCTACTGAACCTCTGCAACTGCATTTCAAGCCAATCCCTCTGGTTCTTCCATACTCCCCAACAGACTGTCCTCAATACAGAGCCAAAGAGACCCTTCAGAAATCTAAGTTCATCCTGGGCAACATAGTGAGACCCTATCTCTACTAAAAAATAAAATAAAATAAAATAAAATAGCTGGGCGTGGTGGCACACGCCTGTAGTTCCAGCTACACAGGAGGCTGAGGTGGGAGGATCGCCTGAGCCCCAGAAGTTGAGGCTGCAATAAGCTATGACTATGTCACTGCACTCTAGCCAGGGTGACAAAGTGAGACCCTGTCTCAAAAAATAAAAATAAAAAAGGAAAGAAAGAAAAGAAAGAGGAAAGGGAGAACATGAAGGAAAGAAAGAAAGAAGAGAGGGAGAGAGGAACAGAGGAAAAGAAAGTGAGAGACAGAGGGAAGGAAGAAAAGAATGAAGGAAGGAGGAAAGGAAAAAGGGAAGAAAGGAAGGGAGAGGAAGGGAGGAAGGGAGGGAGAGAAAAAGGGAGGACGGGAGGAAATCTAACTCAGACCATGTCACTCTTCCGCTCAAAACTCTCCAATGGCTTCCAATTCATTCAGGCGACATGCCCAATCCTTACAATGGCCCATTTCATTTCTTCTTACCTTCTGGCCAACGTCCATTGCTCACACTACTCTAGCCAACCGGCTTCCTTGTTGTTTCTTGACCACCCCAAACAGGTTCCCACCCCAGGGCCTTTGTACTCGCTGTTTCTTCTGTCTGGACTATTGTCCCCATAAACGTTCCCAGGGCTCTTTCACTCCCTGCCTTTGGAGTATTTTCTCAGATGTTATCTTCTCTCTGACTACCCTCCTCCACCTCCAACACTCTCTATCCCTCTTCTTCAAGTCTACTTTTTCCATGAAGTTTTCAACATCACATAATATCATTACTGCTTTTCTCCTCCCCCTAGAATATAAATTCAATCAAGATAAGAAGGTTTTGTCTGTCTTTTTTATGGATGTCCCAGTAAGAAGAAGGGTGTTTGGTAAATAGCAGGTGATCAATAGGCACAAATTAATTCTGGATGCAAAATAATGCGACTCAGAACTGCTGTCCAAGCCCACTCAGACACAGTACTTGAAATCCAAGTCCAAGTAAAACAAGATGTCCAGCGGCCACCACCACTAGTCACCCCCCAAATGACATCTATGGGAAAAACACGGTAACAGTAAGGTTTCCACTTTATAATAAAAGTCCTGATTTGAACTCTAGAGCTACCTACCTAGAAAAAGGCTTTATTCTAGAAAATGTACTAACCTTTTTACAGAGCCCTAGGTGGATGGGGGTTGGGTGCTAGGCATAGGCGCTTTTGGTGGCTGAGCACAAACTGCAATGAATAACACAGATTCTGGCCTGCAGGCAAAATGCTGAGGGGAGAGAGAACCAACAGCTAATGTCAGTGGGGGCAAGGATTCAAGTGTTAGATTTGACAGCTAATTTTTTTTCTAATTTAAAATTTCCTCTTCTAAAAAAAAATTTGCTTTATATTATAGGTCAGGGTTTCTCCAAGTGTTGTGCTAGGGACCACAGAACAACCAGGTGGCCGTTAAAAATGCACATTACCCGCTCCCCACCCTGGATTTACCGCAGCAGACTCTCTAGGCAGTGGGACCCTATATATGTGTACTTTTAACCAGCTTTGAAGGAACTCCAAAGCACTCTAATATTTGAGAACTATTAGCCTAGTTCATTTTAGACTAACGTTTAAATTCCTTTTTTAAAATGTTTCTGCACATCTCACAGAAATGCTGATAGAGCACAAGCTGTTTTGTTTATAGCAATGAAGGCTTGGCATGCATATTTACAATCTCCCCTCACTTTCTTAGATGACAGGGACATGCAACCATTTGTGAGGTGACCATCCAGCCCCCTCCTACCCGTACCACCAGGAGGAAGGATGGGAACATCCAAACTTGGATCAAGTAGGAACACAAGTTCCACTGTTGGATTCTTCAACAAGTTCTGTGGACCCACACAAGTAACAACAATGCCTAAACATATGGACTCTGCTCAAACACGGAGGCCTTGGGATTTTCATGATCTGGACACATTTGAGTCTGTGAATCGCATAACCATCTGGACTAGTTAAAAGTGGCAAGAAGGAAAAAACACCCTCTCAAACCCAACTGCACTTGTTTAATATCAGGAAAACAAATATAACTAGGAGTGGAGACTAAGGTTCCAGAATTAAGGGGGGTTTTTGAGTTGTTTTTGGGGAGTTTCTGTTGCCTTTTTTTTTTAAGCAAAAATGGGGCCATCTTTGAGATTGACCAAGCAACCAATCATCACCAATATTCAGAGAACAGGAAGAAAAGGCCTCGGATCTCTGGTTTTCCTCAAATACACATCAACAAAAGAAGCCAGTGGTAACACATAGGCTGCTAAGTGACTACATCTTTTGCATTAATTCCAGTTTGTCTTCTTCCCTTCTCCCTGAGAGCCTTACCAACACTTAACTGAGTCCCTATTAAATGCTACTTAGTAGGATATATTTAGTGGAATATATCTACTTCTTTGTAGATGCAGAGAAGTAGAAGATATGATCATTGATTTTAAGGCATAAAAACTCAGTTGGGGTGAAGAGACAAAAAAATGTATCAAGCTAAGGGCCAACTCTGTGACAAGTGGCTTTCAAATCTGGGAGGAGGAGTCAAAAAGGAATGGCCTCTCAGAGGAACAGGTATTTTTTTCAATATATAGTTTCAACTGTTATTTTAGATTCAGGGAGTAGATGTACATGTTTGTTACATGGGTATATTGCAATGATGCTAAGGTTAGGGGTACGAATGATACCATCATTTAGGTAGTGAATGTAGTACCCAATAGTTAGAAACAAGTCTTTAACCAAGAAAGAGGGCAGACAGAGGGGGAGTCCCAGGCAAAAAGGAGGGAGCGAGTGATGTTTCAGACCTACTTGTACACAGGCACTATTCAAAGAACAAAGCAGAGAACAATGTGGCTACAGGAGAAAGGGAAGGAAGCTGGAGGGGATGGGAAGAAGCCTGGCTCTGGTGGGCCTTGAAGGCCAACCTATTTTGAAATATATTAAATAGGAAAGTCCACAAAGGATTTTGCTAGAGGAGGGAGCCAGAGACAGAGAGATTTAAAGCCCACAACTGAGCATATCACTAGTGGGAGATGTCCACGAATAGCATTAAGAAAGGCTGGTGGCAAGGAGACCAGTGAAGAACACTTCAAGGCTGGCAGGAAGCTGCAAGTGTCTGAACTGGGCAGAGGCAACAGTAGGAAGAACAAAATTCAGAGAGCACTTTGCCAGGAGTCAGGCTAACTTTGAATTCCAATTCTAGCACCAAACTAGTTGTGGGATGTTAGGCAAACTGTCTCATTGTCTTAAGAACAAGTTCAACTTCCAGATGAGCTACTTGCTAGCTGTGTCATTGTGTACAAGTTGTTTACTCTCTGTGTGCTTCAATTTTTCCATCAATAAAACAGGGAAAAGAACTATTTGACGCATCACAGGGGTTTTGAGTATTAAATGGGTTAGTACATATAACATCACTTTTTCTTTTTCAAAATTTTTTTAGTTTGTAAGAGCCAGAGTCTTGCTCTGTTGTCCAGGATGGAGTGCAATGGTGCTATCATAGCTCACTGTAGCCTCAAACTCGTAGGCTCAAATGATCCTCCCATTTAAGTGAGTCACTTGGATTACAGGCATGTGCCACCATGCCAGGCTTAAAGCCACCTTTTGTATCTATACTAGTGGCCAGGTAACATTTCAATTAATTTTGAAGAAACCAACAGAGACCAAGCATATCTCTTTTACAAACTGCTGTAGCTTATGAGAATTTTACTATTTAAAGAACTCCACTGCCTTCCCAAAGACACTTAGAGTAAAATTCAAACTCCTCGCCATGGGCTACAAGTCCCTGTATCATCTGGGTGTTGGCTCCTTCTCCAAACTCCCTCCTAGAAGAGCAGCTCCCATCAACTAAGCTCCAGGAACACTGCACTGCTGGGTCCTCAGTTCCTTCTCTGGGTCACTCATTGCACCTGCTGTTCTTGCCTGGGCCACTATCTCTTTTATCCCTATTTTATGTCAGTTTCTGATCAATGTTCACTCCTCAGGGAGTCCTCCCAGTCATCTTAGCTAAAAGGGCATGCACATGCCCTCCTCAGTCTCTTGCCCGTTCTCTTCCTTTATATCTCATCAGAGATACAAAGTCACTTATCACTGACTGATATACTGCATTTATTTGTCAATTTACTATTCCTCTCCACTCTAGAATAGACAGTCCTTTTGTCTACTCCCATGCTGTTTCATTGGAAGAGTGTCTGGCCCACAGAAGGTGCTCAGTATGTTTCTGTTGAATGCATAAGTGAATAAGTGAGCCAGAAACATCCAAGTTCAAAGCCCAGCTCTACCACTTACAAGCTGTGTATCATCAGGTAAGTTGCTTCGTGTTACCTCTCTGAACTTCTGTTTCCTCATTTCTAAGGAAGAAAGGATAGAACTACATGGGACTGGGCTGTGCAAGAAGGGAGACAACACAAACTCCCAGCAAAGGATATCATACAGAGAGGTACTTGATAAATGTCAGAGTTGGGAATGAGTGGCCTGGGAAGACTGGAGTTCAATAATCTGGGGGAAATGAATGGGTCATTGAAACATTTTGTATAGCATTTATTAAGTGCCTACAATATAAAAGAAACGATGGTAGATATTCAGCTAAAAATGTGAATAAGACCCAGTTCTTATCCAAGAACAGCTCTAATAGAAAAAACAGATATGACTCCACATGAGAGGTACTACATGGAGGAGATATTTGAAGTACTCCCCCTGGAAAGTCAGCATAAGCTTTCAAATAAGAGAAGCCATTTGAGTGGGGTGTTGAAGGATATGTAGGATCTCACCTGTAAGACAAAAGCCCTCTGGTAGATAAAACTACTTGGGCAAAGGCCTAAATAATGTCATCAAAGTGAGACTTGCATACCAAGAAATAAAGATGCATGCATTCAAGGCAGAGAGGACAGAGGGAAGGCTGATATAGGAGCCTGCAAGTATACACTATGCTTAGGGGAGGAATGGCTTGAACATGCTTATGAATAAAAGGAGATTTGTGAGTGTTTGCAGGTAGGGAAGAGATTAAACACAAAGGAGAAGGAAGATCAGACCATGATAGCAGAAGATAAAATTTGAGGCATAATTTTCAGAAGGTAAGAATAATGTCTATTCTGTGTGTCTTCTCTTGTATCTGGCGAACTACTAGGCATCTCTTATAAAATGACAGCAACTTAGAAAAGAGATGTGCTTGATCTGTTTTGGATTTTGTGAGAATCACTGAAATGACAGCTAAGAGAACCCATTAATCCAGATGGAAAGGTGTTTACTTTCTTTAATGTTGTCAGAATTGAAAAGAACCCTTCTCCATGGTCCAAAAGATATGACTTTAACATGCAAGTTTCCATTACTAGCAGATTCTCTCTTGGGTTTAGAAAGGGCTGTGACCTGTTATAAATTCTAATATCTCTGGGAGGAATAACAACTTAGCTCTCATCTGCCATGGGTACTTCAGTGTGAATTCATTCATAATAAGTAGTTCTATGGATGCACACAGTAGGTATCATCTTCAAGGATGCTCAGAAAACAACTCTTTGGAAAAGACTTCCTTGGCACCACTGTCTCCACCCCTAGCTGGAATGGATTCTTCTCCTCTAAGTTCCAAGGTAACCTGTGCATAGCCCTATACTGTGTTAAAATGATCAATTTCAGTGTCTGTCTCCGTGCTAGAGTCCTTGGGGGCAGAGGCAATGCCTCATTGGCCATTGCAACATCAGGGCCTGGTACACAATAGGTACTCAACTGATAATGCATCGGCCTCAGTGTCAACCCCAGGGAGCCTTGCACTTGGCAGCTTCAATGTGGTTAAAGACACTTGTTACTAAACCATTTATTTTTCTCTGCACATGACGCAGTCCACATCAAATTCAGGTGAACCATTGCTATTATGGTTTGCCAAAGTACTGTCAAACCTTAAAACAAAATGGAAATAAAAAGTCATGTAAGATAAAATCTGAGTTATTTTCCTTGTACTGCCAGACTTTGTAGTTCTTGCTGCAATCCAATGACTAAGGACCTTAGAGACTTTCTGCTGAAAACAAACTTTCAGGCCTCTAATGACATGACATATTTATACTGGACACCCTGTGTAAGCCTCCTGGGCATTACTTCTTACACAACCATGTGAAACCTCAAATGTAAAAAGGGGAACAACAAATTAAATAAAATGTTCCTCAGTATTTTAAAATGAAAACCTTTTAACTTAATTACAAAATTTCTTTAGTTCAGTAACCGAACTCTTTTTACTAACCAATGGTAAAAACACACACTCTCTAATTTCAATAACTCCCTCTAATTATGAGTTAGTATGAATTCCACCAAAACATCAATGACTTCCTATACTGTCTTCCATTCTTTGCTTTCTAAAGTATAAAATGTAATGCTCTTAAACCATGATCATATTCAGGTGCCAAAAACTAATGTGCTAATACACAGATGCAGATAAAGCTATAAACGGTTATAAAAGGATAGGCATAAACATCCGTGATTCTCTACTGGGGCAATTTTATTTCTCAGGGGACCTTTGATAATGTCTAGAGAGTTTATTATTGTCATGACGTCTGGCATCTAGGGGGTAAAGGCCAGGATGTCACTAAACATACTACAATGCATGGGACTGCCCCCACAACAAAGAACTGTCCTATACAAAGCATCAACAGAGACTGAGAAACTCTGATATAGACTAATCCATATATTAAACAAGTTCAAGACTTAAGGTATTTTACAATAAATATTACAGAATCATTGTGTCTACACTATCCAAATACAATGTGTTCTTTCTTCAACAGGGCATTGTGTTGCCTTTGGATATATCTATTTATAAGATTACTGACTGCAATTAAACATTCTCTTAAATGTGTTTCAAATATGTATCAACTAGCAGGTTCTCAGCAATGAAGCTTTCCATTTATATAAACACCCAGTTGCTTTTTTTGTTCCTGCTGAGAATAAGTCAAGACATAGAAATAGTTTAACATGTTCTTTTAAGGATAACATTTTTAAAAGATCGATAGACCTATAAATTCTTCCTTAAGTATGATAAAAGACTGAATGTGTTTATTCTCCAGTCTTAATCATATTTGATAAACCAAATACTTAAAGCCTACTTAACTCACAAATCATCAATGATAAGAAGTTCCTAAGCATATACAACATATAATCATTTAAGCCAAACAGGATTACATCTAAGGTCTATTAATGTCTCTTAATTCACATCTATCATTGTTTAAGAGCAAGTCTCAGATACTCGATAAGAAATTATGGGAATCTATGAAACCACTGGTACTGGTCTGGCTATAGAAATATGTCAGGGCTAATGCCTTACTGCATAGTGTCAGAGAGCTTTTGCTCACACTGCAAGAATATCTTGATTACATACATTTTTCTGTGATTTTATGACTGCCTGAATTCTGTAGGGACAACTTTTTACCAGATGGGTGATCATATAGCTTTCATTAGTTCTCTGTATTTTACCAATTATGTTTACCTCAAATCTTTTACTAGGAAAGAGCTAACATGAGGCTCTAAATCCCACATCTGATGAGGTCTTAGGGCAGGCAGAACAGAAATCACATTCCTCCCAACCAGCTATTCCAAAATCTGTTACTTGAGATTTTATATCTTATATTTATTTTAAAAGAAGGGTTTTTACTAAACCTATATTTTAATTAGTTTGAGTATGTGGCTAATGGTTTCTTAAACATAACCATAAAATAAAATCCCTTCAAAGTAGGAGCCGCTGGCTTTCATCCTGAAGACAAATAATGGAATTCAGTCAAGACATCAATGTTAATCTGGTTTACAGCTAAAATTTATTTTAGCATTTTATATAAAATAGCCATGAATTTAAGTATTCCTAAACAACAGAGGCACTTTATTCTTGGGATCCCAAACAGGCACTGTATACTAACACATTTAATATTACCTTAACATTTCCTTACAAACATTTAAAAAGATGTGATTATACAGCAATTTGTAAATAGCTCTTCTTAAATCATACGTTAAATTTTACTCGCTTCAGCAAAAACTAAATTCTAAAAAAGTGACTCAACTGTATTTAGGTAAATTATATCAAATCGTAAATGCAAAAGTGACCAAAAGAGAGGTACAACAGATGTAAAAATCTTAAAACAACCACAAAAGGGTATCAGTTAGGCTGCATTTTAAGCTAAAAACACTATAAATACTATCTAAAATTTATTAACCCTCTGAATATGCCACAGTTAAAAATGCAGCAAATTCAAAGAGAAAATTCTTACTGAGAAGCTAAAAAAAAAAGCGGGGGGTGGGAGGGAGGGGACACACTACTTAGCTTTAAAATAAAATGTTAGCACCTTATTTACAGCCACTCTTATATAAAGTGCACATATTACCATACACACTGACTCCATTTGTTCCTAACAAAAAAGAATTATTTTTCTCATCACTACTAGTGGAAGAATATATATGGCACATAGGAAAAATTACTCCACATTCCACAGTGCTGGTTAATAACAGAAGGGAATAGTAGAATCCATCTATAAAGCCAATCTATAAATTTCTTTGGCCATAATAAAAATAAGTTAGAGGTATGATTTCTTTTTAAGAACTGCAGCTGCCTTCATATCAAGATTAATATTGAAAATAAACCCTGCATAAAAGGGCCCCTGGGATAAGTAACAGATTCCATGAGGGATGTCCATCTGGCACTAGCCATAAGCCGCTCCCTTTTCCACTGTGCTAAATACTCCAGACCAAAAATATGCCCTCCCAGGAAAACCACACCTTCAACAATGACGTGCATCACCCACGCTGTTTCATTTCCATGTTTTAATGACTTTAATAAGATTATAAAGAGGTGACACTGAATATCTAATGCAAAACTGAAAATAAAAGGATGCATATCAAAAGAAAGCTCTCGACACAAGGAATCAGAATTCTCCATGGAAAAATAACCCTCCAGGGAAAATAGAAAATATGTTATATTAAGTCAAAGTTCCTGACTCTTGCATTGACTAGAAGGGGAGAGCTGGGAAAATGCCATGGGTGTACCTCATCCCAGCAGTGTATGATCATAAACTCCCCTCATGTGCCTTTGTCAAATGAGCTGAGATGAAACCTACACATTGCCTACCCATCCACTGTTAGGTAAAATGGTAAAGTTGCTTCCTTGACTAGACAGGCAGTTTGTTTTGTTTTTTGTTTTTTCGTTTTTGCTTTTGTTTTTGAGATAGAGTCTCACTCTTTTGCCCAGGCTGGAGTACAGTGGCACAATTTCAGCTCACTGCAACCTCTGCCTCGTGGGTTCAAGTGATTCTCCTGCCTCAGCCTCCCGAGCAGCTGGGATTACAGGCGTGCAACAACATGCCTGGCTAATTTTTGTATTTTTAGTAAAAAAAGGGTTTCACCATGTTGGCCAGGCTGGTCTCAAACTCCTGACCTCAAGTGATCCTCCCACCTCTGCCTCCCAAAGTGTGGGGATTACAGGCATGAGATGAGCCACAGGGCAGTTTCGTTAATACATGAAAAGTAATCTTAACAAAGATATATTTAATTCCTAGTGGTAGAACCTGAAGTTGGTGTTTAATGTGGTCAACTGGAACTATATAAAATGTTGCTTTGTAACAAATATTAACCAAGGAATCCTCACACTAGCCTTCAAATCAGAATGATGGAAGATCCTGATAATAACATGGTGTTATATAAAGTGGCAGTAGTTACTGAAGCAGAAAACATATTTTTGACACTAAACAAAATATATTTTTAAAGGAGCCTAAAGTTCATCATAATTTATGGATTTCAATACTGTAGAGAAATTTCTTTAAACAAAGTCTTTCCAAGAGTTTTCTTTCATCAAATATAAACATTCTAGAAAGGTTCTGTGGCTCAAATTTGTCAATTTTGTTTTAAAAATTTCTGAAGTGGGTTTGAATGACAAAGGAAAATAGTCACGGCATAACACAAAAGCGTGATTCAAAACCATATCCAGTTTGATAGAATTATTTTATTCTTTTGCTTTTCTATGCTTTCCATGCATTTTAACATTAATACCTACTAGTTCTGCAATCAGAAAAAAGTATATATTTATTTATAATAAAACTGCTCAAGAAGGATTTCATTAATCTCCATTGGCATGAAGCATGTAAATAAACATAAATCCTGAAAAGAACAAACAGCAATAATCAAGTTTTACTGTTTATTTATTTACTCATTGTTACAACAGATATATTTGGATTAACTCCTATGTGCCAGGAAGTTTGGTAAGGTAGTGAAAAGACATTAGAAATAAAAATTTATGCCTTCATGGAGTATATTATAGAAATAAGTGAATAAATGAATGAATGTGAGACTTTACCTATGAATTATGCCATGAAGGATATAGCTGTTGATGAGAATGAAATCAGTTTAACCTCCATGGAAAACAGTATGGATATTTCTCAAAGGACCAAAAATAGAGCTACCATTCAACCCAACAATCCCAGTAATGGGTATCTACCCAAAGAAAAAGAAATCAAAATATAAAAATGATACCTGTACTTGTTATGTTCATTGCAGCACTATTCACAACAGCAAAGTCAAGGGACCAACCTAAGTACATATAAGTAGCTGACTGAATTTAAAAAAATGTGATATATATGTGTGTGTGTGTGTGTGTGTGTGTGTATGCATATATACTTTCCATGGTATACTATGGGGTCATTTAAAAAAATGAAATCATGTTCTTTGCAGCACATAAGTAGAGCTGGAGACCATTATCCTAAGTAAACTAACTCAGAAACAGAAAATCAAATACGACATATTGTCACTTAAAAGTGAGAGCTAAACAGTGGGTACACATGGACATAAAAAATGGAAATAACAGACACTGGGGACTCCAAAAGGAAGGCGGGGGGAGGCGAAGGTTGCAGAATTACCTATCAGTACAATGTTCACTATTTGGGTAACAGGTACACTAGAAGACCAACCCGACCAATTGGGTTGCAATATACCCATGTAACAAGAATGCACATGTACCCCCTGAATCTAAAACAAAATAAAATTAACAAAAAAGGAAGCATATAGGTTGGAGAATGAAGAAGATGGCACTGGCAGTTCAGTTAGGAAAATCCTGCATCAGACCAGATGAGAGATGATGATAGCATGATCCTAGGTGGTAATGGAAAGAGAGCAAAGATGGGGAAAGTTGAGACATGAATGATCCCAGGAACTTCCTTAGGAGTGTTTTCCCTGGACTTGATGATAAATTGAGAGGGTGAGAGAGAAGAACCATCAAGGAAGCTTCTAGGTTTGGGGTTGGCATAACTGGATATGTGGCAATGCCATTCATCAACACAGGGGAAAGTGAACAGAACCAGTCTTCCAGCAGTGGGTCAAAGCACAGGTGCATTTTAAGCATTGTTGGGGTTGAAGTGCCGAGATACATCTGTCATTTACCAGAAAAGTCTGGAAGAGAGTCACCTTTTCGTGTGAGACTCTTTGTGAGACACATGGATGCTGGTGTTCAATGAATGAGGCTCCCTGTACTAAGACTGAGAAGGGAGAACCTCCTAAGTGAGATGAGAAGAGTCCTACAGGAGAGCCCTGAAGAACATCAATATCTGATAACTAAGACACCGATCCCACAAAGGAGCCTGAAAAAGGGCAGAAGGGATGTGGAAGAGAAGCCTATCAAGGGTGGGATCGCTGACATCAAGAGAAGCCCTCACTAAGGAGAAAGTGATCAGTAATGTTGAATGCTGCAGAAGCTTCATGTACAAAGAGGCTGAAATAGATCTGTTGGGTTCCATGACATCAAAGGCACTTTGGTATTTATCAAAAGCACAGAGCAGAAGTATAAGGGAGGGATGATACCAGCTGCCTTCCAGGAGTTGTGAAAACAGAACAAACATTCATGCACCTACACAAAACCATGTCAAAAAGAAATTCAAATACTCAAGTCCAGTTTTGGCAGGAGAATGGTAAAATGGCTGAGAGTAAGAGGGCCTGCTATAGCCAAGGAAGAATTATAGATATAAAGAAATTATGAGCTAGGTGCAGTGGCTCATGCCAGCACTTTGGGAGGCGTAGGCAGGATGATTGGTTGAGCCCAGGAGTTCAAGACCAGCCTGGGCAACATATTGAGACCCCTGTTTTTCCAAAAATGTATTTTAAATTAGAGTGTGGTGGTGCTTGCCAATAGTCCCAGCTACTCTGGAGGCTGAGATGGGTGGATCACTTGAACCCAGGAAGCTGAGGGTGTATTAAGATATAATTGTACCACTGCACTCCAGCCTGGGTGACAAAGCAAGACTCTACATCTTTAATTAATCAATTAATTTTTAAAAAGAGAAAAAAAAGTGGTAACCATCCACCATATGATCTTGCCCTGTTCTAAGGGAAAAAATAATAAGCATTATGCCCCTAGCATATAAATTATTCCTCTGTAGATAAACAGAGTCCAAAATGGTACATAAATGAAAATACTTGGAACAAATGGACAAAAACTGTTTTCTTATAACAAAGTAGAAGATGCATCTTTTGGGATTAGTGAGAAGGCCTTGTTCACCATTGGATGGCAACAGTTGTACAACTCGGAAACTGTTGGCTTCTGGTAGTGATATGCGCAGAGCTAAGCTCACTCCCCAGTCCCACATCCCTCTCCATCAGGGCCACCAGAGCAGCTGAGTCAGGCAGAAAAATAAATAAATAAACCAAACAAACATAAATAAATAAATAAAAAGAAAATGACATCTCTTCATCATGAATGATGGCAAAATGAAGAAAAATAAATTTCTTCAATATCCTTTCACTACTAGAAAATGTCATGTATCAGAAGGTAATGTAGATTGCTTTCACCTCAAGAACTAATAGTTCTAAAGCAGGGACAGTTCAAAACCAAACACACATGTACAGAGATAGAAACACCTCCATCCCCAATTTTATACACCCACGTCCTTTAAGTATGAGAAAGTATCTGAATGTGTTCTTAAGAAAATGACATCTACTAAAAGAAACAGGATTAAAGGATTGTTTTTGTCTCTAGGACAACAAAATGTATAAGCCCCAAATGACTGTTGTCCTGTATCTTCTCAATAGGGTCTTAAAAACAACGGAATCAGAGGAGGGTTTGCAGTTAAAGTTAACACACAAAATATTAACTGGGAATTTAAGGAAATTTCTTTTTTTTTCCCATTTATTTATTTTATTGCATTTTAGGTTTTGGGGTACATGTGAAGAACGTGCAAAATTGTTGCATAGGAACACACGTGGCAGTGTGATTTGCTGCCTTCCTCCCCATCACCTACATCTGGCATTTCTCCCCTTGCTATCTCTCCCCTGCTTCCCACCCCCCACCGTCCCTCCCCTATTTCCCCCCAACTGACCCCAGTGTGTAGTGCTCCCCTCCCTGTGTCCATGTGTTCTCATAGTTTAACACCCGCCTATGAGTGAGAACATGCGGTGTTTGATCTTCTGGTCTTCTGTCAGTTTGCTGAGAATGATGGTTTCCAGGTTCATCCATGTCCCTACAAAGGACCCAAACTCATCGTTTTTGATGGCTGCATAATATTCCATGGTGTATATGTGCCACATTTTCCCTATCCAGTCTATCGTCGATGGGCATTTGGGTTGGTTCCAGGTCTTTGCTATTGTAAACAGTGCTGCAATGAACATTCGTGTACACGTGTCCTAACAAAATTTGAAACCATTGTTCAACATAATTTGGTTTTGATGAATGTTGTTGTTGGAACCATTTAAAACTGACAGTTTTGTCTATGGAGCAATGTGAATTTCTACAAGTCTGTGATTTTAGGAGCCAAATATTTAACGACTAATAGGGAAAAGCAAGTCTTTCCCCACGATTCTGATATGTCTTAAAAAAATGAAACTGACCCACATTGAATCTTTTCCTCTTTCATCTGAGGTCCTATCAGTTCTCCTCAGTAAGCCACAAGGAAACTTCCAAGTGGCAAAACTTGACAATGAGTAACTAATTCACTGTGCTTTCTGCATATGGATATATCTGCACATATATATTTTATTTCTTGACAACATTCCTTATTTTCCCAACTTCAGGTTTTCTCTTCCACTGGAAATTCTTCTTGCCATCTCCATTCCAAAACACCCTGCCCCTACTCAGTGGTCCGCTGCTGAAATTCCATGCATTTATCAGCATCCAGTGTAAACTACCTCCCATACTACAGGAACTTTGCTCAGCTCAAGCTATCAGATTTACTGACCCCTTCTCTGGAATGTTCAAAGCTCTTCCTTTCCATCTCTCTTTATGACGCAGCCTGTGCTGATAATGGTTAATTCTTCCTCTGCTGCATCCCCCCACTCCCATGCCCACTATGCTGGAAGCTTCTTAAGGACAATGATCATCTTGTTGCCATGACTCTTCTGCAGGTCTAATGCTTTATCCATAGAAAAGACACAAGTGTTTGGATTTAATTTTTCATTCTTGCATAAGCTTTCTTTTTAGTGCAAGTGGCAATACCAAGTATAGAGAAGGAAAACAAAAGTCAAAATAGTAAAGCGGACTCAAGAAAAAGATTCAAATCTTGGCGTTATATTTACTTGGGCTCTGGGATGTAGACCAAAAAAATTGTCCAGAAATCTATGATTGACTCATTTATTCAACAAATGTGTACTGAGCTCTCATTATGGAATAGATATACACACACAGACAGACATACAGACACACATGATTAATAAACCTTGGAGACATAAGCATCAAGAATGTGTCTCTCCCAATAGGCATGAACTTTTTATTGTTAGGTTTCTGACTCAGCAGCGCCTCTGCAAGCACTCAGCCCTTGTAACTTTTCCTATCCCATTTCCCCACAGCAGCCCTGCAAAGCTTTCAGCACCCAACCTTACCCACTCCTCCACTAATAAACTTTGTCCCTCACTCAGTAAACAGAGGCCATGAGGTATACAGTCCTTTTTCAACTGTCACCCGAAACCAGAACCTCAGATCATCCGCTTTTTTCCTTTGCCCAGCAAAACACGTTATTTCACCAGTGTTATGAATCCCACTCTGCCATCTTGGTTTTGTTTGGCTCTGTCAATTTACCTCTCATTTCATTCTTCAATTTTTTCCACTGTACTGTTTACTCCTAGCAAAATGTTCCAATCTCATTCACCCTTAGAGTTAGGGGAGCAAACACTGCTGAGCCTCTCTCAAATCAATCTCGTACCTCCCTCCCCCAAGCCCACTAACTATGTGTCCATCTCCACATTGTGATCTGCCCCCTTCACCTTTAACCCTTCTACAATCTGTCTTTCTCTATTTAATAAACTGTGATCATTAAGTCTAGTGTGGATTTCTAACCATCAAAGCCCATGGACACATCCCCCATAGTATCTAGGTCTCAAATGATCACTTTTCCTCCTCTGACATTTTTAACCATCGCCCTCTGGAAAGAGTTATTGTCATTTGGAAACAATCACTCCAAGCCAGTGATCTTATCCCCTGGAAAAGTTCTCAGCTTCTTAACACATGTTCTAACAACTCATCATGTCCCAATGTATCAACCATGAACCCTCTTCAGTTTGAATATCTTTCACTATACTGAGTTGCAAATTTCTAACTCCTTCTGAATATCTCCTTGGATGACCTACTAACAACACATATTCAACAAATCAAATGCAGAGCTTATCTTTACCAATCTCAGACATGCTGCTGTCTAGAAATCCTTCACTCTATTAAACTTTCTTCCCAAAGCCATCAACTTTGATTCTCTCTTATCCTTTACATGTGGTCATTCAGCTATGCCAACCACACAAACATCTTTCACATCACCGCATATCTTTCTAATGATACCACCAATTCTAACCGATCTTCAGATGCCAGTTTCCCCCCTTCTAACCCATTCTCCACACTGCACCTGGAGTTACCTTTTGATATGGTTTGGATTTGTGTCCCTGTCCAAATCTCATGTTGAACTGATGACAAGCATAAGCTACTTTGCCTGGCCTATGATGTAATTTTTAACACAGTATACCAAGGTAGGAGGTGACAGGATCATGGTGGGAGATTTCACTCTAGCTGTTCTGTGATAGTGAGTGAGGTCTCAGGAGATCTGATGGTGTAAAAGTGTGTGGCACTTTCTCCTTCACTCTGTCTCTCCTGCCACTATGTGAAGAAGGTCCTTGCTTCCCCTTCACTTTCTACCATTATGGTCAGTTTCCTGAGGCCTCCCAGTCATGCTTCCTGTCAATCCTGCAGAACTGTGAGTCAATTAAACCTCTTTTCTTCATAAATTACCCAGTCTCATTTAGTTCTTTATAGCAGTGTGAGAATGGACCAATACACCTTTATTTCCATTTATCGTTTATATTGCATTGTTTAAAATAATGGAGAATACTGGAAAGCCTGAGGACTTAACATAAAAGGCATTTCTCACCCCATCCCCAAGATGAACACTTAATGTCTTAATATTTTGGCATAATACTTACCCATTTTTATCCCCCCTCTCTGCAATGTGTATATAATCTTTAAAACAAGGGGGAACCAATAAGTATATTTAGTATACATTTAAAATTGAAAAATATTCTGTAATCACTTTCCTCACTGAGACCTTCTCAGATGTAATTTTTCTTTTTCTTTGTTCCTTTTTTTGAGATAGGGTCTTGCTCTGTCACCCAGGCCAGAGGAAAGTGGCATAAACATGGCTCATTGCAGCCTTAACTTCCTGAACTCAATCAATCCTCCCACCTCAGCCTCCTGGGGAGCTGGGACTAACAGGTACATGCCGCCACACCCAGCTAATTTTTTATTTTTTGTAGGATGAGGTCTCTCTATGCTACCCAGGCTGGTCTCAAACTTCTGGTATCAAGCAATCCACCCATCTCAGCCTCCCAAAGTGCTGGGATGATAGTCCTATGCCAAGGCATGGCTACAGCATGGTTTACGTAAATCAATTTTCAGTAGGGTTAGTCTTCCAATATGGAAATCTGATCATACCTGTCACTGTCAGGTTTAAAATTTTTCCACAGTTACCCATAGCCTAATTAAAACTCCTTTCCTCATTGAAGGAAAAAGCTATTCACAAATCAACAACACTTTGTTTATACAGCCGCATTCCCTCCTGTTCCTTCTGCTCCTCTCCCCTATTGCCAACCTCATCACCTATTCTCTCATCATCTTTCTCTTTTTCTTGGTTCTTCTAACCCCTTTTACAGAAGGGTTCTTTCCTGTTAACATCCAGTGGGGTGAGCTCTCCTTCCTCCTGGCCTGACATTGAGGCCCTTTCATACTGGACTATGATTGGTTTCTTTGTCTTTCTTCCTAATTAAGCTGTGAGCACCCCCACTAGACATGTAATCTTACCACACAGCTAAAGACTCACAGCAGCCCCTCAAATCTGTATTAAATAAATGGGAACAATGTTTTCTTCATCTAGATTTTTCAGCAGAAAAGGGCTTATTGTGTAATATTTCTAACAAGAGCTCACACGCATTGAGTGCTAAGTATGTGCCGGTATGTATAACCTTGTTTGAGCATCAGAATTGCAATTTTACGTGTCTTTGGGAAGTTCTTGGATTGATCTGTTTGTCCCACCCATGGACTGGAAATGTCAAAAAGGAATTACATCTCTTTTTACTCCCTCTTTTGTTCTCAGTATTGGATACACTATGTGAAACATTGTTGATGCTAAATATGTATTTTCTGCATAGATGAAGAAATAGCCTGTAAGGTCATTCGCAGTGTTATCTCCAACCTTAGAGAAGGGAATTGAAGCAGAAGCACTTTGGCTGTGGTTTTACATCAAAGACAAGAAGATGACATGCCAGTATGTTTCAATATTTCATTCTAACTTTTCTGATGGCCTCTTGACTCTTATGAAAGAAAGTACCCATGGCCTCAGATGAAGCTATGCTCAGAGCTACATACCACATTGCCAGGAGCAGTGGGAAGCTTTGAGCTTTTGCAGGACTCCAATCTGAACAGCTTTGCTAGGCCCCTTGACACAGCAAAGGCTGACTTGGAAGCATTCCTCTTTAGTTGTTCTTGTCTTTATAAATGAAATCTATTTCTCAAAATGGGTCTGTACAATGAATTCTGACATCAAAATTACTTTGTCAATATTTGGGAAACTTTTTAATAGTGCTGTGTTATTGATTAATTTTCAAACTGATACATATATATATATGTATATATATGTGTGTGTATATAGATAGATAGATAGATACATACATACATACATATAAATACACATATATTCCTTAATTTTTTCTTTCAGGTGGAATGTTCCTGAAAACTAAATTCTCATATCCTGAATCTGAGACCTAAGAGACAGATGGCCAATCAAAATTAAGCCACTCTTCCTTTTCCCAGCTGAGTTAGGGCTCCACATGTTATCAGGCATTATCAGATATGGCAAGAAAATAAAAGGGGGGGGGTCCCTATCTTTGCTTCTGATTTGCAGGATGATGAAAAGCATCTTCCTTTTTTTCCTCACCAGTAGATTCTTCCAGCTCCCAATTGTGTTTTCATGAGAGGCACAAGGTAGATCAGAAAACCCAACTGCAAAAAATAAAAGTTCACTCCATCACTCCAGCTTTCGTTCAGATCAAAAGAATTTTTCTGAAGGCAAAACAGGTGGGTTTTTCCCCTTTATACTTACAAGTGAAACAAACATGTACTTTGTACTTTCACTGAACACAGAACAAGTGGACAGAACCAAGCTTCCCTATGCTTAGTCAATATTCATGCCTGCAAAGGATTCCAGTCCTGAAAAAGAAATAGGCACCTGGAATCAGTGACATATAACTGGGGCAATGGGAGCAGGCTCTCAATAGCAGTATTTCAAAGAACTTGTGCAGAATAAGGTGCAAGTGAGAAAGACATGTAAGGTAACACTGTCCTTCACCTAGGACACACATATACATATACGCACACCCCCACCTACCCACACATCATACACCCACATACACATCAGCCCTCTTCCTCTCAGAATCCAGCTCTTTGGAAAAGCAAGAGTGCAATTTTTATACAAGTTCAGTGTATCCATAAATTGGACTATAAAATGAAAGTGGTAATAGTGAGTTGCCAGGAGAGGTTAAAAAATAAATGTATATATAAACTACAGGGTGATGCAAAGCAATAAAGTACATTTTATGCCAAATATCATCTGAAGAGAATTACTTACGGGCAAGAATAAAGAGAGAAAATTGGTTATAAATATGTGACAAACCTAAATACTCTCATTTGTTCTCCCTAACTCCTTTTTTCTCACAAGAAAATGTCCTCCATATCTGCTTATTTTTATCCTACTCCATCACAGAATCATCTTTGAAAACTGACTCTGTTAAAGAACATGCCTTCTCATCTAAACAGCCTTTGCTTCCATCTCTTGAAATCCCACCTTTCCTAAAAAGTCTCCCTTTCATTTGGAGAAATGGTAGTAATTATTTCCCAAACCTACCCATTTAAGCACATAATTACCCAGACAGTTGTTCAGTCACTGCCACATTCCTTATATTTAATGTCAATACTTCAGATGCTTTTCCACTGTTGATAATTTTCCCTGTGGGCACATGCTCTTTAAACATTTATCTTCACCAATATTGAAAGGCTTGGATTTCATATCTTAGGTGAACAGATATTTTCTGACTGATAATCCAAAACTCCCCTATAACCCTTTAACCCACAACTATAATAATAATTTTATCATCTCTTCTTCCAACTCCCCAAAGAATCTTCTAATACGGACAAACAAATCTTCTTGTCATATGTGGCAGCTAGGCTAATTATTTTCTAAGAGTCATGCTCCTCTTACCATGGTATATAATTACGGGCTGTTTCCAAACCACTTGCATTTTGATGGAGGTTGGGAGTAGGCAATTTAGCTCTTACTAGTACAATGTAAGCAGAAGGATGTGTCTCACTTTGGAGCCAAAGCAGCTAAGCAGGTGTGGCTTCTCCACCTTCTATGTCTCATTCCACCCCAGCTGGACATTGGCACAAAAGACAAGATGGTAGGGCTTCCACCAGCCTGGGTCCTTCCGCCACTGCCTACCAGAAGAACCCTGAACTTAACACTTGAACAGGAATATACATCTATTACATTTATCTCATTATACATGATGGGTCTATCCGTTAACAGTTGTTAACGATATTCTAACTGAGCCACCATCTCCAATTTACTTATTTCTACTTTCCACATCGTTTAAGGCCATCTGAATAGTTCCACATTTGCTAGATTATTCTGTGCCCCTCTTGTCCTTCAAGTCGCTGATTAAATCCATCTCTCTAACAAAAACTTCCACTCAAGATCATCCTCTCAACACTTACCTATTGTTTCTATTACATTTGCTTGCATTTGGTTACATCACCCACTCAATCTCTCCATCAATAAATATTGACTCAGCACTCTTACATCAGATGCAAAATTATTTCACCAATCTGGTGGTATGATTTTAGAGGAGAGAGGTTTTTTCAGTTTGCTCTTTTGTGACAAAGTGACAAACCATCTACCTGCTGCATAGGCCAGTAGGTATAAGGGTTTATGTTAAATGGCTAGTAATTACCTTGTTTACACCACTCTTCTCAGCACCATACAGGTAGGGGAGAACTTCCACGGAGAAGTGATTCTCCCAAAATAGGTGTGCTGCCTGCTGTGGGTCAAAGGGGCATCAGTTTGCAGTCCTGGGCACATGGGTTTAAATCCCATCCACTAGTTGCAGTTAGGTAAATTCTTTATAAGATCCTTCTCTAAGTTCTCATTTCCTTATCTATAAAACAAGATAATACTGATGCTAACTTTGCAGAATTGTTGTCCATCAACTGATAATGCGATGTGAGAAACCCTTTTAACTGTAAGACTTCATAATAAAACTTTGAAAGGAATTGGGAGCCTTGAATGTGCTTTTGGAAACAGAGGAGCTTCGTTAAGTCCCCAAAGTGCAATTTTCTGATGCCTTATTTTTACTTCAAAATTCATTTCTTCTCAGGATATACAGAACAGCCATGTGACTTTCTGCTAATGATTATCAAATAATTTGATAGTGAAAGGAAGATAAGTACTAAAGCTACCACTCTGGGCCAACGTTTTTAAATCTCACTAGGCCTAAAGTGTGGGGAAGGCAGACCTTAATAACAGTGGCATTTACTGGCATTTCTGTACATTTCACCTTGATCATAACCCTATGGGGGAAGTATCATTTTCTCCTCTGGTTAAAGGTGCAGACTCTCAGAGAGGTTTAGTATCTTTTTTTAAAATCACACAGCACATGCGCATGTGGTGTATGCAGAATTTGAAGCCAGTCTGTATAACACCAGATGGTATGCTCTTAACTACCACCACAGTGTTAACACACAACTCATGCCTTTCCAGAGTACAGCTATCACATATATAATCTCCAAATCCTTGCACTAGGCACTTGATCCTAAAATTTCACCCAAAATTCATCTAGAAATTCTCCAAATTCAGTCATGGTTGAGAAGGAGCAAAAGACTGTCTATAAATCTCTATTTCAGTATAATGAAACTTGGATATTTCATTTTCTTCCATTTATTCTCACTAGAATTTATTCTCACCTCCACCCCATCATCAACAATTATCAAATATTACCCTCATGAACCATGGGGCAGTGAGAAGAGGTGCTATATCCAGTTTTACTAAATGCTGTTCACAGAAAGAGTATCAAATTCTACCTACCAGTTTCTCTCATTCTTTTCTAACTAGAGACTTAAAAGCCAAATAAAATAGTAACTGAGAGCTTAAAAAACATGTAAAATACCATATAATCAAGATTGCTTAAATGTATAAAACTGTCAAGCAGATTATCCTTTATGCAATTCAAATGAGCCTTTGGGAGACAGAATTAACTGAGGGCAAACAAGAGCTTAACTTTAAAAGACAAAGAGTTGGCTTATATCAAGTTGACACTTCCAGATAAGATACTGCATTATATCAGGTTATACTTGCAGTAATAATTTTTGATTGGCATATCATTTGCCACTAACTGCTGCCTGGCTTCCACTGAGCACACGCAACATACTATAAACTGTTATGAAAGATGTCTTTGTATTGTTCAATATTTACAGGGTACGTTATTTTATAAATGCTCCAGTTGGCAGAAGTTTAAAAAAAAGCATTAAAACATTTCAGATCAAAATGATCCCCTTTGCCTTACAAAAGAAGTACTTTCTAAAGACAGGTGACAATTCTGTTCAGAAATTTTCACACCAAGGCTAAGTAAATGTTCAGCGGTAAAAACAGAATTGCTTTGTTCAGCTGCACAAACAGATTTCTACATTGCTTCTATTTGCGTATTCCTGAATATCCTCTTTCAGTTCCCACTTTTATGGGAAGCAAAATCAATTTTCTTTTGGACAAAAAAGTGAGATCTGGTCTAATGATTTTAATCTTTTAAATAAACATGAACTGAACTTGGAGCCCAAGCTTTTCTCTTAAGAAAAGATCTTTGTTGCTCAGAAAGATCTCTTTCAACCCATGAACAGTTAATGCCCAAGACAGTCTAACCTGGGGGGGAGAAAACGGAAAATATGTATTTATACCTATGTTCTTTCTTTGAAAAAAAAAAAAAAGCAATCATTAAAAAAAAAAAAAGAAACCCTGCAATCAAATTATCTTGCCCCAAATGTAGATTGATGTTAAGTTTAATTTTTTGAAGCAAATTAGGTTCCCCAATTCAATTTTAAACAAATAGAAAATGAGAAACAGAAAACTATAACATAAAACTTTTATTGCTACTTTGCTAAAAAAGCACACTCATGTTTATGAAATAGAGTCTCCCTTAGCCTCAAAAGGAGAATTATTCTGAAAATTGGCAATACTTCAGGATCCTCACAAACAGCAGCCCAGTGCAGCCTTTCTAGGCCTGTTTCAGCCCTGCTAATAGTTATTGTTTGTACAACTGTAACTAAGTACATTACCAACCAGTTGTTCAATCTATATAAATTTAAGAAACACACATTGCCAAGGAGTGACTCATATATCAGTCTATTATATGCTACAGGGCTGACTGTATTAAACAAATCACTCTGCCTACAGCTGAAGAATAGAAGCTATATACAGAGCAGAGGTTATTGTCTAATTTAAATCTTGGCTTGCTTCCCAGTGCTGTACAAGATTCCAATTTGTGGAAATGTTGCTCTCTGCTACTGCCAGAAAGGCTGCAGAAAATGGTATTGGGAGCCTTCCAGAAATATGTCTGCAAAATGCCAATCAACAAGTCACTAAAGATTAACAGTATGACTGTACCAAATTAATTTAAATTATAGAAACATATGGCTAGGATGTTTGCTTTGCACTTAAGACAACACCTACCTCATGAAGAGCTAGGTTTATTCCACAGTACAAAATAATATCCCAATGTTCAGATTACTGCAAAATGTGATCATCAACTAATATCTCAGGAGCTGTATGTCCTTGCACAGCCAGCTTTTTTTTTTTTTAATGTTTAGGGTCTTACCTTTAATATATTCAAAACATAGCGGAAAATACTTTTCATAACAAGGTTTTTTTCTCCCTCAAAGACACAAAGAAAAAATCAACATTATTCAGCGACTGAAAACAATTTGCTCTATAATGGGAAGAAAATTTCAGCTTTATTGAGATTCACCATAGAACCCAAAGGATGATGCGATCTATTGCACATTATTTCCCATTCTAAAATATGATATTGGGCTAAGAATTTAATATATGGCCAAGAGAAATTCACCAGCTATGTGACCAAATCATGAAAATCAAAAGACAACACAATTTCTACCCTGCCAGCTGCTCTCAATATATATGATATTCATGCTTCCTCTCCATTATTTTCATGGGAATCTTTAATATATACAATCATGTCATCAACCAAAAGGGGGGAAAATCAATGGCACTTCAAGCCGTAGTTATACATTAGTGTACACTGTATTTCAACTGAATAGGAAGTGAACTGTTTTATGTTTCTCTCCACCGCTTTTCTATTATTGCCTAGCTAATGGAAATACATCAAACAAATGTTCTACAAGAGCAATAAATATTAAAGTTGACCTATCCATCTGGGAAAAATGAGAACAATACTGCTCACTTTTAGCCCAAATATGACACTGATAAATGAAGCGATGAGATTCCATCACACTTGCAACAACCTGGGCTGGGAGCCCCCGCATGATCCTGGTACCAGCAATTTTCTTCATTCATCTTCATTAGGCAGTCACTTGACCTGCCTCCCAACATCCCTGTCAAATCAGAACCTTTGAGGGGAGGGTGGAGGGAAGGTTGTATTTTCTAACAATGTAGCCAAAACGTACTCTTCGAGTTGTAAAAAAGGCCAGAAGAAGGCCTCCATGAGCAAGAAAGGATGCAAACAAATCCTCTGGAAACAAAGAGACATCCAATGTTAACTCATGATTAAAAGGGAAACCACAGGATAAAACTGGTCCATGCACATCCCGCTTCCCCGAGCATCACCACGGTGGCAGGAAAGGCCTCCAAGTGTGCGAACAAGCACACCCTGTGCCATCAAAAGACAATTACGTATTCAAATGAAGGATGTACGCGAAGCCTTATCACAGATGTAGAAATGCTTTCCATTTCCTCCCTCAATCACAGTTTCAAGTGAGCTGGAACAAGAAAGGAGGACATTCTTACCCTAACACAATGAGCGAGTTTCATCACATTAGCAGTTTTACATTACAGTCCCATTATTTTCTATTTCAACAGCATAATAAGAGAGGTACTGATTTGATTATTCCATAATAGTGAAAATGAATACCAATGCAATATAAAATTGCTATTATAACACAAAGTTACTAATATGATTCACAAGACCCCCTGGAAATTAGGTTTTATAACTATGATCACAGGGGAAAAATTAGAAAGCCAGTAAGCAACAGAAGGGAATTAGGTGCTCCACACCAGAGCCTTAGCAATTCAGACAGCTGCTCAAATGAAGCCAGGCAGCATTTACTTCGAAACGGCATGCAAAACCCAGTCCTTGCAAATTATTTGAGAGGTATTCCTTTGTTTTTCTTCATGGCAAGCGTTCCAGATACTCAAAACATTAACTAAAGATGTGTTCGATTACAGTGTTAATGCAAAGTTTTCTGATTCAGAAAATAAATACAAGACCAAAAAGCCGTAAATGAGATAATGCTAGGGAAAGTGTGAAGAATCTATAACTTCAGGAATCAGATTTTAGAACCACGTTGATTCTAAAAATCCACAAGAAACAAAATTGCCTGAGGATTTTGGCCAAAAGATTTTTTTTCGGACCTGGCCCTCACCCTAAATAACAAGGATGCTCAACCTAGTTGTGATTATTTCTAAAAAATCTCCTCCATAGTGGTCTGGAAAGATCTAAGAGCCACCCCAGCATACTCTCACCTGGACACCATGGTTCTACTGAGCTGAAAATACGTTTTCCCTATAGCTTCAAACACATACCTGCCTAGACAGGCAGCGGGTGAACAGAGAAGCTGTTCGACAACTTTCCAGCCATCTAGGTACAAGGAAAGGATGCAAAGCTCTTTATAAAAGCTCTTTGCAAGTCACTTCTCCATCAGGTTCTGAGAGTGTACAATCTGAGATAAGCAGAAAACCATGACAAGCATCCGTCTTTGGCCGGAACACAAGGGTCGCTGGCTACAAAGTGACAACTACGAATTTCTGCATCTGATCCAAGTAACAAGAGACTTGTTTGTGTTGGCCAGAAGTTTTCCATCTCTGCAGAGACACAGCGTTCTGATACTGGAAATGAAAATGCTTATGGTTTTCTCCTCCAAATAGAAGAGATTCTGCTATGTTTAAGAGATTCTTAAAAACGTATTAATGTTTAGTCTGCAAAGGAAATCACAGCGCATCAAATATTACTCTATAGCTATATGTTTCTTTCTTGTGTTTAAGCATTTAGGTTATTGGCGGAGGCAGCACTATGACTGGAGCAAAAACCAAAGAGTATGTAAATAAAACAGGTACACCCCATGCACATCATCTCAGCCTAGGCCTTAACTCCTGGCACAAACTTCTAATCAAAAAATACCCTGTTTATTGAAGAGCATAAGTACCAGCTAATTGGCAGGTGATCATATGCAGCAATAATATCACATGGCAGTGTTTCACAGGGATTTTGGAGAATATTAAAACACGGCCATATTTCCCAAGCTGGGTACCACAGGAGTATTTCCAAGAGCTGTACAGGTAGAAATATAGAATCCTACTAGATATCCAAGGTTGATCAAGACCTTCCAACTATTGTCACTGCATTTTGCATTCTCACTGCCCTCTTAGAATAACGCCTATCCCAACATATCTTAATAATAATAACAGTTAATATTTATTAAACACCATCTATATTCTAGGCATTATGCTAACCACTTCCCATTCATTGTCTTATTTTCTTCTTCATAACAACCTTAGAAAGTATAAGCCATCATATTTCATAAAATCTAAGACATCATTGATTGTAAGATATACTCTAACTACAGACATGTTACAATGTGAAAAAAAAATGTGCCTGAGTCAGTAAAATATGCTATTATAATTATGACCACGCCCATTTATAACTAACTTGTCCACACTTACACACAAGAAAGTCTGGATTCAAACTAACAACTGTTTGAGTCTGAAGTCTTAAGTGCTAAGTAAGTAGTCTCCAATTATTTTTTACTACATACCTCTTCTAATGATTTTCATATAAATCATAACTGTTAACACTTACATATCACTTGCCATGTGCCAGGTATAGTTCAAAGCACTTTCCATATGTTAACTCATTAATTCCTCACAACAGCCTATGAGACAGGTACAATCACTGTACCCATTCTACAGAGAAGCAAACTGAGGACCTTGGCCAAGCCCATATGGTGATGCAGACAAACAGGCCTCCAAAGACTACACTCTGGGCCACGTACTGTCTCTTTAATAACGTGGGCACCCACTTCCAACATATGCAGGTTTGTTTATTTATAAACCATATTCATAGGACCACCATCCTCATATATTATATGTATTTCAGAACATACCAAAAATTATAATTAAAAATTATGAATAAAAATATAGAGAGGGCCAGGCATGGTAGCTCACGCCTATAATCCCAGCACTTTGGGAGGCTGAGGTGGGCAGATCACCTGAGGCCAGGAGTTTCAGACCAGCATGGCCAACATGGTAAAACCCTGTCTCTACTAAAAATACAAAAATTAGTGGGGCCTGGTAGCGGGTGCCTTTAATCCTGGATACTTGGGAGGCTGAGGCAGGAGAATCGCTTGAACCCATGAGGCAGAGGTCACAGTGAGTCGAGATCGTGACACTGCACTCCAGCCTGGGTGACAGAGCAAGACTCCATCTCCAAAAGAAAAGAAAAGGCGGGGAGAGAGAAAACTACTAATATTTTCTTCTCCAACCTTAATGCTCACTCCCTGAGCTATATGGATTATACTAGTGAAAGTACTGCCCTAAACTACTAATGTAAATGGATTTCTTTTAAGAAGCCTCCCTATTCAGAATGATCTGTAAGAGACAATCATGTCAACAAATAAAGTTCCTTCTGCCTTCCCTCCTGGGGTGAGCTAAGATGGACCCTTCGCACCATCTCCAATTACCTGCAGGAAGGAAGCACCAGGAGAGGGAAAAAGGGTAACACAGTTGCCCGTACTTTAAATACCCATCCAAGTAAAACTGGAGTCATGCCAACAAGGGAGAAAGTGGCTGCATTTTCCTAGGTGGCTTAGCAACACACAGTTTTCTGACACACTACAACTCCATTCTTTCCTAAAAGTTCCTTCCAAACCTACAGTAAGACACATAGCTAAGCACTTTCTAAGTGCCTACTATTTGCCAGGCTATGTGCAGCACTAGGAACACAAAAATAAAAGCTATGGCCATTCAGGAACAAGATTTCAAAGTAAAAAATAGGAGGAAAATCTAACTTGGATAGAAAAAGCCACACTCTTCCATGCTTCAAGTTTAGCTTCATTTCTAAAATGTCTGTCCTCATGTGTTAGCCAGAAAACCAGTTTCCAGCAAGACAAGCAGCAATAAATATTATGCAAGTCAAACCTACAAGAATGGATCTTCAAGAAAAGGAAATAATTTTCAGTCAAAATCTAAAAATCTATTCTCAACACAAAAGCACAGACTGATAAACTAATTCAATAGAAAAAAGGGAAACTACCATTGATCCAGGTTGCCACATTTAATAAAAAGCAGTAAGATCTTAAAGAAAATATTAGTATTGAAGTTCAACCAAATAAATTAATTACCTTGTCATCAAAATGAAGAATTCCAGAAAGTTCTCTGAAATATAATTTTTGACAAAACTTATAGCAGCAGAAGAAGCATTTCTTAGTATTACAAATTTTTTTTACATCAACATAAGAATTTCATGATATTCTAAAGAACAATGAACCCAAGTAATGCAGTTTCTGGAAATTTTAAAACGCTGTCAAATAACATTGTTTCTTGCATTAAATATAACATTGGTTTGCTGGAGTAATCCTAACAATGACAATGCAAGTTACTTTAAATCAGGGGTCAAATTTTTTTTTTTAAAAGGACCAGATAGTCAACATTTCAGGCTCTATGAGTCATCCATAGTCACACTGCAACTATACAAACTGTATAGCCTCTGTTGCAACTATACAAAAAGCAGGAAAGCAACCACAGAAGACAGACAATACATAAACAAATGAGTGTGACTGTGTTCCAATAAAACTTTATGAATAAAAACAGGCAACTGGCCCCTGATCTGCTAACCCTTGTTTTAAATTATTATTTGTATCTATCTTTTTTAAAAGAAGATTTTTTAGGGTCTTTCCATCATGAAAATTATGTTTTTCATTAAAGCAATTTGTGAAATATTAAAATACAGAATGAACAGCAAGCCTTGGGCTGTGAAGTCAAGCAGGACTGGGTTCCAGGACTGCTGTGTGACTTTGGGAAAGTGACCTACCATCTCTAGGTGTGTCAGTTCCCTCATTTGTAAAATTAAGATGATGACAGTCCTCCCCTCACAGGGTCACTCACTGCAGGGATCACACAAGTGAATATGCATATAGCACTTAGCATAGTTATGGATAACCCTACACCTACCCTATCATAGCATTCAATATCAACTTTTTTCTAGCTTATCATTAATGGTACTATAAAAACACCCAGCACAATGCCAGCATAAGGATGTGCTCACACTGAATGAATGAGCAAATGAAAGGAGGGAGTGGGATGGCAAAATTTTACCTTCATTTCCAAATTAAAATACAACCTGAATTTTTTAATGCTTTACAAAAAGAAAAGGCAATTAGAACTAATAATTCATATTTAAACTGTATTGACATATTTTCTAGGGAAAATTCTAAAGAATTTGTTATTCTCCAGCTTCCAAAAATAAGCAATAAAAAGATTTTTTAGTTGTTAAGACATTATTTGAACCAAAGAATGTATTTATGGAAACAACATACACATTGTAAATTGATCAGTTTCAGTATTATAAAGTAATGCTTCCAAGAATAAATGTATCATATAATCTACATACATCATGTCAGATAGTTTAAATAAATACATTAAATAAATACATCATTCCAAAGTCTGCTTTATCATTGTTTGTAAAATCCAATTGTCATATTCTGGTATTTGTTCTTCAAAAGAATCATCACTTTCATATTCACTACCAGCATGAGATGAGATATTTAATAAATAATAGGTCATCATAATCCAGGGATTAGGTAGTTTCTTTTAGCAAAATTGAACATGAGGGTAGCATATGCCAACCATTCCTAGTTGTAAAACAATTTTTGTGTTGGAAGAGGATGAAAAAGCCAAGTATTTTCCTGTAAGAAGTTCACATTCTAAAATGAAGAGAAATGTCTATGTGCACACAACGTCCTACATACACACATTAGTTAGAGACCACAGCCATGCCTACCCTCAGCTCTCATCTCAAAGCAGAGATGAGACTTACAGGATGGAAGAAATGGGGTTTGTTTCACAGAAGTGGTAAAGGAGGCTCTTAGAGGCCCATGGGACAGACAAGTAAAGGATCAATGAGACAGAAAGGCAAGGCAAGGGACTGGATCTCGGGGAGTGAAGAGTGGAGATGAAAGAAGTCCAATGAAATGGCAGTCCCCAGAGATGTATTTAGAGATGTATTTAAAGGAAGAGGGTCTTTTTTTTTTTTAGACGGAGTCTCGCTCTGTCACCCAGGCTGGAGTGCAGTAGCATGATCTCAGCTCACTGCAACTTCCATTTCCAGGGTTCAAGCAATTCTCCTGCCTCAGCCACCTGAGTAGCTGGGATTATAGGCCCATGCCACCACACCTGGCTAATTTTTGTATTTTTTGTAGAGATGGGATTTCACCATTTTGGCCAGGCTGGTCTTGAATTCCTGACCTGAAATGATCCACCCGCCTTGGCCCCACAAAGTGCTGGGAGTACAGGCTTGAGCCACCACACCAGCCAAGAAGAGGGACTTTAAAAAAAACAAGATAGGAAGATCCTAAGAGAACTGAGTGGGAAAGAAAAGGCCTGGCTAGTATTCCCTGAACCTTCTCATTTCACTATTCTCTTGTTAGTCATCAACGCAGTTAAGAACACAGTGATTAATTTGTGCCACCAATAACTAATTTTGTTAACCTCTCATTCCAACAAAAATAATCATCTGGTTAATCCATTTCTTCAGAGGGATTATTTGTTTGCTTGTTTCTTTAGCTGTAATAAATTCCGAATGCCAGAGTCACCAAAGTAAGCATTAAACAAACTGATTGACAATTTGGAAGTATAGGAATAATTACAGATGATGCTAGACAATATCACTAGATTGGGTTTTCATGAAGCTCGTGACGGGGTTTTGTCACAAAAATCACTAACTGCTTTTGCTTCCAGAGAATGGCCTCACAGATAAGCCCCAAGTTCCAAAAACTACTAAATAGTCAAAATCACACTCAACTAATTAAAAATTTTTTATCACAATGAGAATTAGCAATCTCTTGGAGGTCGAGTACAGTGGCCCTTCTTTTAAAGAAGAGGAGTTTCTAGACAGAGTTAGAACCCACAGAGTCACAGAAGCCAGACCCTACCATAAATCATTCATCACCACAAACTTATTGGTCGGGTTCATGAAGTGATGCAGACTCTCTGGAGGCTGCAGGCAAGGTGAAGGTAAGAGGACACTCATGCTGGAGTGGGGAATTATTGGAGAGGCCTCCAACAATGAGATTCCACCTATAATCACATCAAAGATTTAAAAACATGATTGAATCACATATTAACATTCTCCTCCTTAGAACTCTGACTCTCCTTAAAATGTCCATCACTCACTGCATCTAAGAAGTGCTAGCATTTATAATGTAGCATGGTTTGTGTCAAATTCTCAAAAAAAGGTTATCTTGGAGGTTAATGGATTTAAGTAGCTGGAAACCCTGATTAGAATTGCCCATAGAGATCTGAATTCTGCTCAAACAGTCCACAGCTGACAGCAAAATGGTCATAGACTCTCAAAGTGAAGAGACCCATAGAGTTCACATGTAGTGTTAAAACGTGTGGCACTTCATTTCTCACATACATGTATCCTAAAAGTTTCCAGAGTTACAGAATGAACTGGATTGTGTCTCAGATTATCAACTGATTCAAAGTGGGTAGAAAGGGAGCCATGACAAAAAAAAAAAAAAGAGGGGGCTGTTTTGTATCATAGCAAACAAGGAGATCCTAGGTAAAAGAAGTTATCAAAATCATTAATGCCGGGGCATGGTGGCTCACGCCTGTAATCCCACCACTTTGGTAAGCCAAGGCAGAAGAACCACTTGAGGCCAGAAGTCCAAGACCAGCCTGAGAAACATAGTGAGAGTGAGACCCCCATCTCCACACACACACACACAAATCTTTGCATTAAAAAATAAAACTGGAGGCTTTAAAGAATTGCTGCAGGCTAAGTGACTTCAAAGAATGTAAGTTCTCTGCCTTCTTTGTCATCAGGAGTGCTTCTGTGATTCTGTTTAAGAGGGCAAACCTTAAAGGAGGCAAGTGAAATCTTTATTTCAACATAATTGTGTGCACATGGCTTAGTAAGCAAAATAAGTCACAAACAAGCAATACTGCTTCAAAAAACTTTTTCTTAAAAAATGATATATCTCAATTATTTTCATATTAACAGAGCAAAGGAATAGCATGAATAATCCAAGATACCAGGATTCCAGAAGTCAGATACTGAGAAATGAAATACATCAAATAATTTTTACAGTGTGTCTATGATCTTAATTACATTTTACTAAGCCTAATACTACTTTTATTTCTCTCTTAGAATTTCTAGATTATATGATATGAAAGTAAATAATGGCTTCAAATCATGTTAGGAACAGAATTCCCAGGAAGGAATGAAGGTAAATCAGATGGCTGAACTATATTACAATTAAGCTTTGATGTTTGCATAACTATAACAATATTATAAATGAGCTTGAGGTTACTGAACATGTTTAATATTTGATCAAAAATATCGAGCAGTTTTGACTAAGCGCTGTAAGCAAAGAAATATGCTATCATAGCAGGACTCCTGTAAATTTCCATTGTATAAGAAAATGTTTCCTTTGTTTAATTGGAGAGTCAATTAATCATACAAATATCTGGAGACATTATATGAAGGCTGATTTGGAGGAAATGTATAATGCAGATACATTCTGGTGTGAGTATTAAATTCGTACAACCACTCTGAAAAACAATATGGCATTACCAAGTCAAGAGCATACCCTAAAACCCATAAGTTCCAGTCCTAAGTAAAGACATGAGACTAATTCTAGCACATGTGCAGCAGAGTACATACACAAGGGTGTTTGCAGGAATACCACCCATGATAGCAAAGCACTGGTGACAAATCAAATGTCCAGACGTACTATACTCAGATCATGGAATACCATACAGTGGTAAACCAACAAAAAGACAGACACATGCATCCACTTAGATGAATATTACAAAAATAATATTGAAGGAGGGAAAAACAAGTCAGAAAAGAAAATGTGTAACATCGTTCCACTTACAAAGAAACCAGGAATGTGTAAAACTAAGTAATATATCATTAAGGGATAGAGAGATGTAGGGTAAATTTTTATATAAAGAAAAAACAAGGGAACAATAAATGTAAAATTCAGGAAAGTAGCTATCTCTGGAGGCAGAGGGAACTGCAATTGAGAATGGCACACAGAAAACCTCAAAATTATTGATAACTTTCAATTAAGTTGGATGTTAGACAAATAGGTGATCATTTTATTACTATTAAACATACTCATAATTTAAATAATTTAATTCCCATGTACAGATATATATGAATGTATTATAGATATAAAACAATTCAGAGGTATAAAATACAATAAAAGAGTGTACACGCCCAAATCTCTAGCATACTGCCAATCAAAAGATGATTGTTATTCATAAAGTATCTCAAAAAAGCACATTAGACTATTTCCAGAAATCCTGGTTGCTTTATTAATTACTCATTCATTATTTATTACTCCAGGAAAATAAATTTTAGGAAGGTTCTACTTTGAGTATCTTTTTCTAAGTTGCAAATATAAATAAATACTTATTTGGAATTATAACTACACTGGAAGCTCATGTTGCAAATAAAGCTACTTATATATAGCTTCATCATTGGTTTGAACACTTATCATTGCAGCTTCATTACAAAGAACATCTAAAAGATTTTTTTCCAAGCTAAGAAAAAACAGTGCTATAATAAGGTATCTTACATTCATGGGTAAAAATATTCCTTTTAGAGAACATAATATAATTAGTTTCTATTCCAAGTCTGTCAGTGTGCACTGTTAACCTCTGACAATTATGCATGAACCTTTTAATTAGCATGTTATCTTTGGTGCAATTAATAACTTGTACTTCATGTTATAGGCAAATTAAAGTTTTCCCACTAAAACCAAATTCTTCAGCATAGTTCTAAAAGTGTTTTGCCATTTAAATGAAATTTTAACATTCAGACCTCTTGCTCCCAAAACACATAAGCCATTTTTTTCCAAAGCTAGACAGCTTTTCTCTATCAACGTTCGTTCAAATATTTTACCTAAGACAGAGAATCTCATATTAAATTCAATTTCACACTTGCCAATCACACACGCCCACTCACAATTCCTCCAGATGATGCAATGTGGCCTAATGTGTATCCTAATGTATATGTACATGTGCACACACAAACACGCATAATGTTTAAATACATACAAACACATTCACTGCTAGGTATTGGTTAAAACAAACAGGCTTGAAGCATACCAACTTATTAAACATAATGGCTGATATTAGCAGTTCTACTAATGTTATTAGCCTTTGGATTTAAATTATCAAGTTCAAAGTCTAAGATCCAGAGCAGTAGTTCTCAGGCTGGTACAATAATGGTAAGTCATGTTATTCAAGAGATGAGTCTAAAGGGGCCCTCAGTCCTGCCCCTCCCAGAAACCAGAGATATTTGCTGCCGGTAATGATGAGAAAGGGGTTTCTAAGTATAAAATCAGCTCCATCCCTTCAATCTCTGGAAATCTGTCTCCGCCTCTTAACCTCAAAAAATATCTGTTGCATTTCCAAGGGAAAGAACAATGTTATAAGCCTTGCTGTTAAAAAAAAAAAAAAAAAAAAAAAAAAAAAAAGCCTCTGCTTACAAGACAAAAGGCAAGGTACTTCATTTGTTTTTCCCCTTTCTCTTACAATAGGCATGAATAATCTCAAAATATTTGTCAATAAAGTGATTACAATAAAATGACAGACAAAACATAAAGATTAGAGAAAGGAATCAAAGTAGTATTTGAGAGCAGGGCCTCACGAATCTAGAGTAAGTATGTTGAGCAAAAATAGATACTAAAAATTTACATTAAAACAAAATAAAAATGGATTTAGAAATGCTGGATTTAAATTGGAAATGTCTGTTTAAACTCATGACCTTAAAGAAAAATCGTCTTGGCTGGGTGCAGTGGCTCACGCCTGTAATCCTAGCACTTCAGGAGGTCAAGGCAGGTGGATTACTTGATGCCAAAAGTTTGAGACCAGCATAGCCAACATGGTGAAACCCCAGATCTACTAAAAATACAAAAATTAGCTGGGCATGGTGGTGCACACCTGTAATCCCAGCTACTTGGAAAGCTGAGGCAGGAGAATCTCTTGAACCCTAGAAGTGAAGGTTGCAGTGAGCCGAGATGACACCACTCCACTCCAGCTGGGAAACAGAGACCCTGTCTAAAAAAAAAAAAAAAAAAAAAGGAAGAAAAGAAAATAGAAAATATGTCTTTTCCAGTTCTTTCCCCAAAATGGCCTAACTAGGGAGTGATAGAAACATTTGAATGAAACAGCTTGATATCATGCAGAGGACCTAAATTTTGGATGCCACTATGCTCTATCAAAAGGAATCGGAGCTCTTCAGAGAACAGCTGACTTCAGGTATTGGGTCATGAGAAAATCAAGATCCACTGGAACTTGTAGTTCTCAGAAAACAACAATGCTTTCAGGAATGCCTAAGAGAACCGAAGAGGACATTTAAAGGGACTCCCGCCGGTCATGCTGTGGCCATCTGAGCATCAGCATGAGAATATGAATTACAATTAATTAGAACAAGTGCATCCCATAAAAGCTGTGAGTCCAGGATATTCAAATAGAAACAGTAAGGCCTACAGGAAACATATTTGTGTCATAATACTACAGAAAAGTGAATATAAGAAGATGCCCTAAAATACATTGTAATAGGTGGTAAAGTATTTACAGATTAGGATATTCTGTTTCTCCTATGAAGCATATGCTTCTTTATGAGGTAAAAATCTGCAGTTTTCCTTATGTGTGTTTGTAGGAAAGAATGCATACAAGGAATTGTAACCCAAATAGCTCCAGTAAAGTAAAAATATACTAATAAAACATGAATGATGCCAGCAATAGTTTGAAGAGTGAGCCAGAAGGCCTCAAGAAGTTCGAGAACCATTTGCCTGTATTCTAATGACTTGAAAGTTTAGTGCAGGGAGAAAAAATATTTAATATAAAGTCATGTTTGCCTGTATAATTTCAAAGAATACTTAAAGAAGTACAGAAAATGCCTGAATGGACACATTCAGAACTCCGAAGGGAACTAGCAGAACACAGAAGGGAAGAGAACTTGGAATCAGATATTCCACATTCAAGCACCATGTTACCTATTCCCCAATTTAAAAAATGATCAACCTGTCATATCTGCCTTCCAGGGTAAGTCTGAGGAACAGTCCCTGTGGTTTTTGTTTGTTCCACTGAATTTGCAGGTTCATCTTTAAGACAGTTTACCCATGGAGGTAGCAAGATACTTTTTATGATCCTATCTCAATATCAGGACACATTCTGAAAAAGTCACATAAATATTGGCTCAAATGGATTCTGTTTTACTTGAATCAAAGGCATGAAAAATTGCCCCAAAAATAGTTGAACAGGAAGTTTCTAAAGAAAAAAATTAGGAAACTGACAGATTGAGTGTTCAAAATGATTCCAACCCAAAATGCTCTATTACCCAGAACTTGACTCCAGAGACAATCCAACCAACATGAACCTCTGTTTTCCATTTACCCAGGACATAGTTACTGCTCAATACATCCATTCATGCAACATATTCATGATCCCATGCCAGGCACATTCTATCGGCTTAAGATGCAGCTAGAGACAAAAGAGGCTAAAGTCTATGCCCTTGGTGACTGGGGACAGGCAAAGGTGGATGGTAATAAATAAGAATATTAGATGAAGTAAAATAAGACTATGTCACTTAAAATGACTTGTTGGGTAGCCTACTTTTGAAAAGGAAAACAGGAGAGGCTTCTCAGAAGAGATGACATTTTTGAGCTGAGACACATATGACAAGGAGCTAGCCTTACAAAGAGCTGGGGAAAGAATTCCTTGCAGAAGAAAGAATCAATGGAAAAGCTTTCGGTTAGGAATGTGGCTGGCATGTTATTTAAAAAAAGAAGAAGAAGAAAGGAAAAGAAAAGAAGGCTTAAACAAAGTGAATGCCAAGAAGTGTTAAGATGTGAGCTTGCAGGGAGAAGGAAAGAGTTAGAGAACACGGTGTGAGCAACGTAAGCGAAAGAATAAATAATACCATTCTTCACATCCAAAAGCTGATCAGATTTCTTTATCCAATGCCAAAATACAAGTAAGTACATAATGTCACGTTGCATACCATTGCAGTGGAACACAAGGAAAGAAGAGCTATAATGCAAACAAACAGCAACTGACTCTTTTGGGAGCTTAAGAAAAAATAAGTCCAGGCACCAAAACAAAAGGCTGACTAAATCACAACCTTACTCAAAGAACAATATTAAGGGCATAGGCTGTAGAAAAGGCAACTGGCTCAATGCTTCTCATGCCCTGAGAACTATCACAATTAATGACATCATCTTCCAAGCAACAGGTAATACAATGTTACTTCTGTCTTCTAGAAACATTTTGGGCTATAACTGGAGATGTATGGTGTATTCATCACAAAGGCAATAATCATTTCCTTGTTGCATATTCAAGGTACAGAAATCCCTAAGACTAGGCCTCTACTTCCCAAATATTCATGCAACTGGAATTGTTACCAGAGTAAAGGCATAAATTAAAATTATAGAATTCTAGATGAGATGGAAATGGGAAAATAGAGTCTCCTATACTTAGTGTGGGATAATATACGCAAAGTTCCTATCAGAGAACCCACAATCCTATAAGGGCTGAATAAATGTTAGTTTCCTTTACAAGGTAAAAGTGACCTGATTTTTCTGTGTTGCTCCCACCTGAGATCTAAAGCTAAAGCTCTACTGAATAAAAGCGGTGACTTAGAATTGAGATAGAAAGGCCAATCTAAAACTGAAAAATCTAAAATGTCAAACTTTTAAAATAAGGGATGTCCACTGCTTATTTGACTCCTTAAAAAATACCTAGTGATTGTGAATTTAAAACTGTAGACTTATGATTTGTGTATTTTATATATGTTATTCTTCAATTAAAAGTTTAAGTAATAATAAACCATTTATAAAAACATTTCTTAACCATAATGGAATGATCAAGATGTTTTAATGATTAATTATTTTAAGATAATTTGAAAGTATGTCTCTATTTCCCAGAAACCTTGGCTTGAAAAAGTTAAACTCTAAATATTTTTTACAGAAAAAAGTACTCTAAGTTTCTTTCATTAAAAGTCATTGACCACTGCAGAAAAGGTAGAGCAAGCGATTTATGTATATTTTTCTAGACATTTTATATGCATTAGACCTGGCAATGAACTTGAGGTAGATATTACTATCTCCTCATTTCTGAGGGAATCACAACAATGTAAACAAAGACATGAAGCTAAATAATGGAGTCAAATCTTGGCTTACTAGGCTCCAAATCCATGTTTCTCCACTTTATCAGACTGCCATCCAAATATACAAATTTAACAAATTCCAAATTATTGGAGCCTAAATAAACACTTTTTGATTCAATATTGCACTTCCTCCCTTGTATTCTGAATATCCGGTCAACCATGAATCAGAAGCCAATGCTTACAAATTTAACTTCACATGATGAGTTTTGAGCCCAACTGATACCTAACCACTAAACCATTCTATGACAGACTTCATCATTGGAGAAGCCATTTAAAAAATGAGAAAAATAGGTATTGTTTTCTCTGTATGGCTGTAAAAGCTGAAATAAGAACAGTTTTGGCAAGTTCAATAGAGCCGAAAATAGAAGGCTTGTGAAGGCTTTTGGAGGATAAGTATATTGGAAGAAGACTAGTAGGTCAAGAATCTAAGAAGAGGCATTTATATGGGATATGGGAATTACCTTGAAGGAAGAGCAGAGCCCCAGAAGAAAAAGAGCATATAACAGCTAAATATAAAATGGCCCGAGAGAATGTAAGTTCCATGAAAACAGAGCTCATGGCTGTCTTGTTTTGTCACATTACCTATTTGATACTCAAAAGGTAATTTACTTTCTGAGTGAATAAATGAAGCAAATGAATAACTTTAAAGTACAGTTATGAATGTTAAAAAATAAAAAAATTAAGTGGGGAGAAGCATGCCGATAGCCTTGTCCTTGGTCCTGAATAACTGGCCACGGAGGATGGTTTCCTAACCCTAGCTCATGGTGTTCAAATTCTACTAGTTTTTCCTTGTTTGAATTTTACACCTTTATGGAATTAAAAAGTACGATTTTTTGAGCTGCAGAACAAATCATTCTATGTCTTATCTTCTGAGTTTACATAGCTGGCTGCATCTACTTTCAACAATTCTATCATGCTTTGACACTTAGAAATATTTTCCCTACCAGCTTTGGGGAGCTGGGCGGTTTGTGTTTACCATCCTCCCCTGATGTTATGCTTCAGTTTAAAAATAACAGTCATTATCACTCAATTATTCAGTGATCAAGTGTAACACCAGGTGCAAACAAAAGTTCTGACAACACTAGAACATGCTCTTGTTAATGCAAACGATTTAAGAGCTTTGCATTTATGAAACTAGTGATCATGTTACTCTAAATTAGAAGCAGGTAAAACAGAAGAATGGCATAAGCTAAATTTCGTCTTTTTTAAATTTCCTTTTTTTTTTAAGGATACCTATTGTGAACTATATTATTTTAATTTATCTTTATAATCAATCTTCTGAAACACTAACTTGAAAATATGAACAGCACAATTACTTTTTTCTCTTTTCCATTTGAAATGTGTGTTTGTGTGTGTGTGTATGTATCTGAAACTGTATCTATAAGGCATATAAATCAAATACACACATATATACATTTTTTTAAAAAATCCTCAAAGAATCAATCACACATTACAAAACTGAAGAAATATTTGAGTTCATCTGGTCCAATACCAAAATGTTGGTATTGTAAAATAATTTTTAAATTTCATGCAGTTATCTAAATGGTAATGAATATTAATACCTAAGAAAATCAATCAAATATTAACATTAAGACATTTAGATTTAAAAAATCATCTCATTTAATATTCTTATTCATTTTCAAATTTCAGAAACTAGGCCTATATTGCCCTATAGATCTAACTAGCACTATAAAAGAAAAATTACAAGGTTTTTCCTATATTTCAATAGACACATAAATGAAAACTTTTAATTGCAAGAGAAAGGGAACTGGATTAATCAGTTATATGCATTTAGAAAAATCTGTCTTATTCAAGAGCAGCAATGAAGGAGAAAATTTGGCAATAAAGCCAAGTACACTTACTTTCTAAGTAGCAAATAATTGGAGGCATTTAAAAATCTTTTTTACCAAAATATACATTTATTGCCCAAACTCCAAATTTCTGACAATTCCCCATTCTACTGATAATGACTTCATTTGACCAAAATGTAATGAAAGATTTTAAAAAATCAGATACATACTAACCATAAAGGCTTACCAATATGATATGTCAAAATATTTATATACATATTGGTTTAACTTAGTTGATGTAAACAAATATGCATATCATACATATCATGTAAACAGATGAGGGTATATCCTGCAAAGGGGTACAAGGAAACTTGTGATGATAGAAAATGTTCTATATTTATCATGTGGTGGCTGGTCACAGGTGCACATATTTGTCAAAACTGAATAAATAGCATACTTAAAATTGGCAAGTTTTATTGTATGTAACATATCTGACTCCCCCCCCCAAAATTCCAAACCTCTGATATACCATGACACTTAAAAATAATTCCTTTAGAGACTTACCTAGAACATCACGAACACTCAAATATTAACCACGACCCAAGAAAACACTATAAAGTATGCATAAACAGTGATTCTCCTGTAAAATCTATCCACATACACAATATGTTAAGAATTAAGGAGTAAAAAAATTAGGTTAGCCACCATAATACATGGCAAAAACACATTCCCCACCCCCTGCCATAACTATCATTTATCAATGTTCAATGGAATTTAAGAATCAGGGGAATTTCAGGGAGCATCCTAATTAACTTCCTCTAGATACCACCACTCAAATATTCCCTTGGTTCCCAGAGCCGTCACTTGACATTCATCCAGATTTGACCAGGAAAGAAGGGTGCCCCACCCCACCTGTGCCTCTGATGCTATACTAGAAAGGACTAGGCAGAGAAAGATTCAAATACTGGAAGGAGAAGGTACTGGCAAGCCAACATGGTTTACTGGGGCAAAATATTCTCTTGCCACGTGGATAGTTCTCTTCTTGGTGGTGCCCCAGCCCACCCTCAACAGTGTCTATAAATAGGAGGAGAGAAAAGTGCTAATAATGATTATTGTTACATAATTAAATAATTTATGAAGGATAAAATATCAGAGCCATGAGAGCTCTGAAAGAATAGGTAGACTACATGCATCTTACCTACACGTTCAGTATTAGAAATCCTAACTGCCCTCTGCAGTGATACCCACCAAGAGAACTAATACATTGGAACTACTGCAATCTGATCAAACACACCAAGTTCACTCTCAAAGTATGGAGGAAAACACTAAATTCAGAATAAAATAACACTTTTAAAATATAAACCATTTTAAAAGTATCAAAAACATTTCTATTTAGTCCATCTCTGATCTCTCTCCCAAACCTCTGACCAAAAGAGACCCAGATTTTTGCTTCCAAAAGCAAAGTACTTTTTACCAACAGGGTAATATATGTACTTTCAATTTTATTTAATAAGAAGTAGGGCAAAGTAAAAACAGGTGCCTCTACAGATGGAGTATACTAAATACATGTAACACTTCTGATAATGTTGAGCCACCCCTCCCCTTTTGAAATTTAAAACATCCAAAAAAACCCTGCATTTTCAAATATTGCTAAATATTTAGAGTCTAAAAAGATGAGATTCATTATTTTGCACAGTAACACATCTTCAAATAATATTTCAGGCTAGTTTTGAAGAACTGCAATTGATATCTTTTCCATATATACTTAACCTCCTACAGATTTATTTGATTCTCAATAATTACTATTCTCTGGTAAAAGGCATATGTTATTACAGTACACTGCACTCCCACAAGCTGTCCATTCAGTGTATTTTAATAAATCTCTGCCAGAGCTGTATAAATTTGATCCTGTTTAAATTTAATAAGGATCAGAATATATCAAAGCACAAATACCCATGGGAGAAATAGATATTTTGCATAGTTATTGAATAGCCTATTCAGGGATACAATATGTAAGACCCAGACCATCAACCTTGAATTAAAAAGAGAGATTAATGTGTTCAAAGCCAGCTACTTGTTAAATAACATATGAAATTAGTATTTAATAAAACATCTTCTCTATATTGCTGCTAATGGTATCCATCCTAATACAGCTTTAATATCAATATTCTCATACAGAATTCTAATATTTACAAGAATTGTCAGCAACATATTTCTTAAATATCTACATTACCTTGATAAAATGCGGCACTACATGGAACAGAGATGAAGAGTACCTCATAGTAATTTGGAATTGCTGAGCCTAATGTTTATTTGAAAAATATAAATAAAAAGAACAACCACTTTGCTGGATCTAGCTCTCACAGATTACAAGCCCAATGATCAATGAACTGCTTTCCCAAACATTTCCTTTTCTAGCTGGATATGATTCTGATTTGAAGTATATTTCAATAATCATTAATATCTTGTAGTTGAGCAAATCATTTCAATTTTTTCCAACCAAAATGTACACTTGAATGTAAACACCAATGGCAATGATTAATGAGCCTGGATTTAGAGGCTGTTAGAAGATACAAGGAGCAAAATGTCAGGTATCAGGAAATCCTTCTACATAGTGAGGATGACTCACAAGACAACTACTGCCACGAAGATCAAGGGGAAATGGTATTATGTGAGGCATGTAGAACCAACCTGTTCTAGCGCTAAATGCCCTGGACAGATGGATGGGCTAATCCGTCTTCAGTTATCTATAAATACTGTGGAGGCCACAAATTGTTTAAAGCCCCTGAAACGACATTCACTCATGCATGTTATATTCAAATCTACACCTCATTATTCCCAACCACTTTCATCTTATTTAAACTAGAAATGTAAGGGTTAGTTCATTCATCAGACAAACTGATAAAATTCACTATCAGTTAGCCTGTCAAGACCCATTAGAAACCTCACCAGAAGATTAGGTCTTACTTTCAGATAGGTAGTTATCAGGTAACAAAAGTCTCTCGTCAATGTGCCCCGCACCCCGAGCTAGGCTGGCCCTAATCGCCCTCCCCTATGTCTTCTGTAAGCATCTGAATCCTCTCTACGCTCTTCTGACTCTTCTGTCCTCGGCTGAATGGGGTTGAGTGAGAGAAGTGCATCCTAGCTGGGCAGAAGAAAAAACGAACAAGATGGTTGGGCAATAGACTGTTTGTCACACTGAGAAGACATCACTTCTTACCAAGTAAGAAGTGGTAGAATGGGCTGGGCACAGTGGCTCATACCTGCAATCCTAGAACTTTGAGAGGCCAAGACAGGAGGATCTTTTGGGCCTAGGAATTCAAGACCAACCTGGGCAATGTAGTGAGAGCCTGTCTCTACAAAAAACTAAAAAAAAATTAGATGAGCAAGGTGGCACACATCCATTGTCCTAACTACTCAAGAGGCTAAGGAGGTGGGAGGATTTCTTGAGCCTGGGAGGTCAAGGCTGTGGTGAGCCCTGGTCACACCACTGCACTCCAGCCTGGGTGACAGAGCAAGACTCTGTCTCAAAAAAGAAGAAGTAGAATGAGCTACAAACAGAATGCCCCAATGGCTGAAGGAAATTGAAGTATGGATGCAGATATGACATGTCCCATATATCCAATTTTATGAAATATTGGAATATAAAATCCAAACATAAAAAGCAGATCCATAAGAGTAATTAGCACATTTAAAAGTTCCTGAAATAGTATTTATAAATATATTTAAAACTAACATTGGTTGAATGTCTTCAGTTTTCCAATAAAATTGTGTAATTTATTATGCTAAAATTTTTCTTTAAAACTTTTATTTTAAAAGCCCAGGCTTGGCAGCCTGGCCAAGACTGGCACCTTATCTTACACAAAATACAGTGCTCTGCCTCTTAACAAATATAGATGTAACCACTGCCAGCTGTTTACAGCAAGCAAAAGCTGGAAACCCCTATTAGGTGTTATGTTTGTTCTGCTCATGTTAATAGACTCATGTTGAATGACGTTTCTTCTTCCTAGATCGGCGTCTGCCAAATTTCAGTTATTGGTATACCACTTTCATAGATTTTGCCATTTAAGGCAGGTCCACATTCCTCCTTATCCAGAACTTTAGGGCCAGATGTATTTTACAGTTCAGAGTTTTTAAGATTAGGAAAGTAATATGGTGCATATTTCATTATTACATAATACCACAAGTGGTCTAAGGCAGCACCCATAATCAAACATGTGGACATTTTTGCAGCAAAATGTCTGAATATTCACATAATGAAAGAGGAATACAGAAAAAGAAGTTTCATGTGAGTTCAGGTCAGGTTTTGCTGCAAATGTGTAACCATAACCATTTTTACTATTTGTTTTTCAGAGCATTTAGAATTTGGAATTATAGTTAAGGTATAGTATTATGAGCCTTTATTGTTATTTAATTCATGCATTTGCATAAAAAGTAATGCATTTTTTTTGTTAACAAAAGGAAACTTTACGTTATACGTGAAAAACCAGTATTCCTTTCCATAAATAGCACATAACCATCAAAAGAAATACAATAAATACAAAATAATCTATTCAATTCTAGCAAACCAGTAGCTACAGAAGGGTTTGTAACTGGGTCCTGTATGACCTCCTCTGTCTTTCCCTCTCTCTCTCCCCTCTATTATGTGTCTCAATCGCTCTGCAAAAAAAGAGATTAGCAAGTATTAGGTGTTAAAGATATATTCACGCTAAACTGAAATTTTCTCACTGATGTAATAAGAAAGCCTGAAAGGAAAATGGAAATGCTTTCTATGTAATTCAATATGGTTTAAAAACATATCCTTGTAGCTTAAAATTGAGCTACATCCTACCAATGGTAGAAGCCCAGCACCACCTGCCTAGCTTCCCTCTGTCCTACGCCAACCAGCACACCATGTTTGCTCATGCGTCTAGCCAGCCCTACTTTCTCTACCAGATATTTGGAAACATACAGGGGTTGTACTATTCAGCTGAAAAACAAAAAAAAAAATTCAGTGGTATAAGACCGCAGAGGTCTATGAAGTGCTTCATTTTACATAAAACTCATTTTACTTTATGGCCCTTAAATATGTCTTGCCTTTGTGCATAGCCATCTGTGCCAATAACTGTTACCACTGGAGTACCTAATCATGAGCGCAGTGACCAACTGTGCGTACACAGCTTCAGTGGATGCAAGTATGATCTCTCCGATGATCCTGGGTCCCTTCAGAGGCCTTTGGATGGTTCTGAGCAGTAGAACTCAAACTGTGATCCCAGAAGGTAGCAGCAGCGTCACCTAGCAACTTGTTAGACTTGCAGATTCCTGGGCCCTACCCCAGATCTACTGAATCAGAAACTCTGGGTGTGAAGCAGCAATGTGGGTTCTAAAAAGGCCTTCAGGTGATTCTGATGCTCAGTAAAGTTTGAAACGCCTGTGGGTAAGGAGCACAGTCTCCGGAACCCGCCTGTTGGTTTGAACAAATACCAGATCAATCATCTCCTTGCCTGCGACTTTGAACAAGTTATTTAATTTCAGCCTTGTTTCCATTTCCTTTTCTGTTAATTGGGACATTAACAGTACTTACCTTATAGAGTTGTGGAAGATTAAATTTATTAATATAGATAGGGTACTTAGAATAGTTCCTGGAAATACTACACAAATATCAATAGTATTCCATGTAAGCTACATAAAAGCTTTACTTGCAGCTAAATAATATTTTCTCCAAATAATAAAGACAATTAATAACTACAAGCTTCATTTAAGGCTCAAAATGAGGTTCATAGGCTTTGTCTCCTAATAAATTGGAAGTGTGCAACTTCAGCAGAGACAGCCAAAGGTCAGGCCACTGGCCAGATACAGACTTTAGACAGTTTCCAAATACTTCTAACATTTAAAAATTTTTAAATATCACAGAAATCAAAATTTCTGGTTCCCCTTGAAAAATCAGGACCTCGGACAACACTAGCCTACAATTCCCTGGAGCTACTGGCAGAGTAAAGTAGCAACCACCTCCTTTGAAGAAGCCTGGTCTCCCGCAGTCTCATACACAAAGGCAGATCAGCAGCAGTCAGTCACGTACCATCTTCCTGGCACCTGCGACACAGGGGTTTGTGAGCCCTGTCCTTCTGCAAACTCTGAGGCCTCTAAGTATGCCCTCTGCTTTCAGGGTGACAGTTGTCCCACTTGGAAAGCAAGGGGGTTCCCAGGACACTGGTCTTTCATGCTACAGGGGGAGTACCAGGAAACCTGGGACAAGATGGTCACCCTATCTATGTAGATGGTTCCCAAGTCTACAGTCCAAGTGTCTCTCCTATCTGGGGTCTGTTTACAAGTACGGTGAGAAGCATTTCTTTTGCAAATCCCACTTTTGTTTCAAAACACACTTCCCTTCACGTTGTTATGTGTTATTCAAGCACTTCTTGGATGAATGTCTTCTCTATAGCAGGCACAGACCTGGGCACTGGTGATGAGGCAATAAACAAAAGGGACAGAAATCTCTGCTTTTGCCAGGTTATGTTCTAGCATGGAGAAGAGAGACAACAAAATAAAAAAGGCAGAGGGAATGTTGAATGATGGTTAAGTGACAGAAGCAAGGCAGGAGGATGGAGAGTATCAGGCAAAGCAATGAGGTGACCATCAAAGTCCTCCCTGAGAAAAAGGACATCTGAGGAAAGACTTGAAGAGGATGAACAATTGAGCCATGAAAATATCTGAGGCAATGGTATTTGGGGCAGAGGGAAACAGGCCCAGGACCTTGAGGTGGGAGTGTGCCAGGGGCTTCCAAGTGATCAAGAAGAGGTGGGTATCCGTGGGAAGGAAGCGAGACAGGCTTCCATTAGGTCAAGGAAATAATGCCCACCACTGAGTTAAGACGGGGCTTTCATCTGAATGAATCAGAGAGCCATTGGAGAGCTCCAAGCAGAGGAGTCACAAGGATCTAGCTCACTTATTTTTCTCAAATAGTCATCGACATCTAGTTGTTTTGACCTGTTATTCAAGGAGGTCAGTCCAAAGAAACTAGATTCCCCTCCTTCTATAATTTCAGCATCCCCTCCCACTGAAGACAGGAACCACGTTTAACATCACCGAGTCCTGTGGCAACAAAGACTGACAGAGAACCAAACAGAAAAAGAAAGACTTATCTCAGGTTATCTATGGGGATTTATATACTGCAGGCTAATATTCTATTTCACTGGAATATTTGTGTTTATGAAGACATTCTGATGAACGAGACTTTTTTTTTCAGTTCATGAAATTTTCAACATGAAAGAACCCTGAATTCCTATTTTGAAATCCATTGTGCCATTTTTATTCTGCCTGTATTTTAATATAGCATCAATATTTAACTACTCATTAAATGAAGTGTGACTTTTATAGTGAAAATGTCAGTCTTTGCAGTTCATTAAATTCATTTAAAGTATAGCTGCTTGATATTTTTTCCTGGAAGAATAAAAGAACTGTGAATTGAAGACATAAACTTTAAATTTAAGCATGTGTTTTCTTCAAAATTAACATTCAGGATCTGTAACATTATTCATGAGATTGAGGGGCTGTTTGCATCTTTCTGCATTTACTTAGTGACTGTCGTCTTTTATAGAGTATAGAGCTGTTTATCACAGTTGGATATGACCAGTGGAATGTCACTATGGACATTAAGATGTCATAAGCTATTATGAATCTCTAGAACTCTGCATGTAGTATTAAAAAAACATTATCTTGAACTATGGCATCAGAAAAAGTAAACCCTGGAAGATGTGAAATTTAATAACTTGCTGAATCCAATAGGGCCTAAAAGTGGTCTATTTCAGTTTTAAAAAATAATTCTGATAAAACATTAGATTGCCCAAAAGAAAGGGATATATTAAAAATGGAATTTGAGAAATGAATTCAAATGAATTTTTTAGATGTTTGCAATTCTTTCTTCCTAAAATTACTATGATTTACATGTATGGAGCAGTAAATGCAAATGATTTCCAATCACCATGGGTATGTGTACTCAATTACAAAGTCTCTTAATGAGCATTGAGAAGATGTCAGCATTCACTGAACAAGACATGAAGGAAATGAAGTCTTCAGTGCCCTCCCCTTCCCACAGACCACTGAAAGGGACTCACTCTTGTTATAAGAACACGGCCACTCCTCCCTCTCTTCCTCTCCCCAGTCCATCCCTCACCCCAGTTCCAGCCACCATCCAAACAGAAATGTCAGCATGGCCCTTGAAGCACATTGAGCTTAAAAGTGCCTAGAAGATAAAGTCTAAACTGCAGCATGACAGGCAAAGCCTTTCAAAATCTGGCCTTGACCCTCCTCTCTGGGTCTCCTTTCTGAGAACCCCTATTTTCTGCCTTTTCACAACTCCACACCTAAGCATGATGCTGTTTTCCCTCCCTAGCTCACCCACCCCAATGTTCTTCTGTGGTGGTAAACTCCCCAGAAAGTCTCTTGAGCTGCAGTGATCATTTTTTTTTAAATCCTACTTTGTTCTATTCTGGTTTCAAAAACCTGAAAGGCAAGATATTTGAGGGAAAAAAGAGAACACTGTTTTGTTGCTTTTTAAAAAATAAATGTGCAGGACCTGACAATTGCATGCTTTGTGTGTGCTGATGACACTGCAATCTAATCAGGTAGAGTAAATAAAACAACTTGAGAATCTTTCTGATGAGTGCAAAGGCTGATGATATTTTGTGTTTGGAGAGCTATCCATGTATCTTCTTTGAGTATATTAAAGATCTATTTAATTAAGTTTGGGGATGGGTGTTCTCTTTTCCTTTTTTCCTGAAGCTCTCCTACTGGAAAGGCAATGGAAGAAAAACTTACATGGAATCCAGAGTGCCTGCCTAAATTACTAAGACAATAAAGCACGTACAGAAGAAGATAATCGAATTCTACTCTGGGCACCTGGACACTTGCTAAGAAGCATGCAGCCTGCCATCAGCAACTTTACTATCTATACTCAGACGGCAAACACTAATTTCAAATCAAGAGCAATGTCAAGCATCCCATAGCATCTGTTTTATCAAAGACAGTGGGGGCATGAACTAAAAAGGCAATAACTAAAAAGAGAGGCTCATTTCACACCTCTACTCCTCTCCAACATTGGAAAAAGTCCATTTGAGTTCCATAGAGTGCACATGCCAAAATCCAAGTGTGCACATGTGCGTGCGTACACACACACACAAACAAACACACACCCCATTCCAACATTTTCCAATATTTTGTCCACTCCCTGTCTTCCCTGTTATGGGTAGCAGCAGTGATATTATACTTTAATGGAAACTGTAGCAGCAGTGATACTATACTTTAATCGAAATCTGCCTAATGAACCCAAAAGAAAAACAATTAGGAAAAAATATGCAATATATCGCATTGAAAGATGCCCATAATTAAATTACTTGTTCCTGTTTTTAAATAGTGCAAATATTAGTATACCCACAAAGAACTAAAGGTTTGTTTGTTTTAATGTAGATCTTCCAGAATTGGCTGTTCAGGAACTGCCCATGTTGCCCATAGTAGCTACTTTTTATAAGAATTTCCCACTGCCTTTGAAATATTCTCCAACATTCCCATTGGCTTAAGTATTCTCATACTTTTCTGCCCCAATTTGTAGTTTCCCAAGTTTAATTACCCCAGAACAATCTGGTCATCAACAACCAAATAAAAGAGGATGGTATTTTTTTTTCCTCATAAATCTATTCATCAAGATTCGACCAAGCCTGCCTGGAATGTCCAGGGAAAGCTTCAATAATCAGGGAGAAATGAGTTGCAGAAACTCAAAGAGAACAGAATAGCCAAAGCAGGAGATTACGAAGCCAGGAGATGAGGGCACACTGAATTAAACATTCTTAAGCAGACTTACATACATAATGAATTGGTCAATTCTGTCCAATGTTTCTGAAAGAGATTACCCTTCCAACAAGCCAAATGAGTGTTCAAGGATGGTAGCTCGGATGGATTCCTGAACAAAATAAGTGTTAATCACTTTATCTCCCCCAATCTTTTTTGTGAAGAAGAGCAACTTTTCATTTCCATAAAGCCTTGAAATCGTTGGCAGGCGGGGGATGGGGGTGGTGGGGGAGGGCTGGTTAGAGGATACAGACAATGAAGTCCCTGAAAAGGGGGATTTCCTGACAATAAAACCCTGATCAGAGCCAGAGAGGTACATTGTTGTCTTCAGCACTCCCCTTTCCTTTGGGAATTCCAGACATAGTAGAGAGAAGAGGGTCACAGTGACAACCGCTTTGGGAAGGATCTAACCAGGTAGGTTTCGCAATTTACTGTTTGGGAAATGCTGGCCTACAACAATACATTTTCTTGGAATGTATTCTTTTAAACAAATTACTACAGACTTTCTTAAGATATCCTATCAATTGCTCCAAAAATGTGTAATCAGCTTATGAAATCTTTAAGCAATGAACACTAAATGTTAGCATAAAATCTCACAACTAGTTATGTATTGATATTCTCCTACACACCAGGCACAGTGCTGGGTACTGAACACATAGCAGTGAACAAACCAAACACAGCGGTCACTACTCTCTAAAAATCATAGTTGGGAAGGGCAAAACTGCTTCTTAAATCTCTATGCACGCCATGCCAGACAAAGTAATCATTCCATAAATATTTGAGGAATGAATGAATAAAAAAAAAAAAAAAAAAAAACTTCTGAGCTTGAGGTTCACATGACTTAAGATTAAAAAAAAAAAAAACTAGCAGGTATACTAGAGACAATCAAACACACAAAACAACGGACTTGAATGTGTTCCCACAATATTAGGAGAAATGGAACAAAAAATCAAAATCCTTGACATATTAATCCTATTTATTATTTTAATATCATTGTTGCACAGAACTGGTCATTAGTAGTGTTTTAACAATTCCTCCTAAAAAGCTTTGTGACTTAGTTCAAGCACCCAGAGACACTTCCCCTGTTGAAGGACAACTATTTCTTCTAATGAACAAAGGCTTTCTCTTCCCAATCCACTAGATCACACAGCTATATAAGTTTAAAACATAGTTTTGCTAACCCAGAGATGTTCTCCAACAGAAAGAAGGAGACAGAAAAAGACAACATTTGCCAGGTGCTGAAACAGGTGTAGATTATTTTACCTGGTACAGGAAGCCTCCTTCCCTGGTGACCATCTACTCCTCAGAATGAGTGCTGGCCTTCTTAGCTATTCTGGGGAACACAGCAATGGAGGCTCCTTTTAGCTCCATCAGGCCCTAGAGAAATAACTGCCCTATATTTGGATAAATGCCCTTTGTAACAAAGGAATAACTCATCCCAGTTAGCATATTTTAAACGGCAGAACCAGAAAGTTTTCCAAAATATTATTCTAGCTCAGTGGTTCTGAACCAGGGGACATTTGGCAATAACTAAAGATATATTTTGTTACCCTGACACAGAAAATCCATGTGCAGATAAATGCTTAGTAAGTACACAGGTTGCACATGTTGAATAGGGTATAATGGATTGGTAAAAGAAAATAATAATCATGAGCACCTAAGTGGCTGGGTTTTAGAGATCAATCAAGAATAATTTTTAATTTTCTTTTGTATTTGAAATGTAAATAGTTTTCTTTTTGATTAAAAAAATTTCTGTTAACTGCAAACAGTTAAAAACTTTAAAGTAGTAAATGAGTTTATAGAAAAAAAAAGATATATTTTGTTGTCATAACTAGGGGTGCTACTGGCATCTAGTGGGTAGAGGTCAAGGATGCTGCTAAACATCCTACAATAAACAGGAAAGTCCCCCAAAACAAAGAACTATTTTGCCCAAAACATCAACAGTGCTGAGATTAAGAAATCCTGCTTAAGTTATACATTAAACAGAGAACAATGGGGTCATCTGTCGGTGACCCCAGATAGTTCTGTTAAAATATTCTGAAGTAGGATTCTTCTACCATAGTCTATGTTCAGCAACTTATCCACATCTTAAAAAACTGACCTGATCTTCGGATGTTAATAATATCTTAGAATAATAATGATGATAATGGTAACATTAATGAAATGCTTGGTATACAGAGAGTTACAGTCCATATTTACAACTATCCTATGTTGCAAATGTTATTAATATCCTCTAGAAGGTAAGTGCATTTATCATATGCAATAACTCTACGGAGTATGTGGGTTTATAACCCCCTAGGAAGTGTGTGCTATGGGCAAGACTTGATCTGTTTTTTTCACTACCATCTGCCCAGCACCCAGCAGAGTGAAATCTCCATTTCAGAAATGATAATGCTGAGAGGCTCAGGAACATGCCAGAGATCACAGGGCCAATAAATGGTGGAACCCAGGTTCAAACTGGGCAGGCTGCCTGGTTCCCTAGACTCTCTCTCTCGCACCCTGCCAGCCAGCCAACTGCTTCATATGTGGAGTCACTGAAACCCATTAGACCTCTTGAGTCTAACCTTAGATAAGCAGAACCAACCTAAGGGGAATGAATTAGGCTGCTTTCCAAAGTTACCAAAAGTTTTCCAATATTCAAGAGTCTGATTAAACAAACCAGTGACCCTAAGACAATGGTGAAGTACATTTGTATTGCCATGAGCCACTTGAAAGCAATCTAAGAGGGTGGCTGGTTTTATAAGAGGTTAACTGCTTCTCTCAGTTTGATCAGGACTCATGTGGCACCAGGCACTGGGCAGGCTTCCTGAAGCTAAGACGGTGACTTTCTCAAAGGACAAATGCCCTGCATGAGTGCAGAAACTCTTTGCAACCGCTAGAGAGCTAATTCAGGGATCATGGGATTTACATGTGGACCAGACGACACTTGGCCACTGGTCCAATGGACCCCCAATGCCAAGTTAACCTCAGCACAGTCTTTGGGTAAAATCAAGAGCAATGCTGATTGTGTCAGGAGGAGAGCTTTCAGGAATTAATACTTTTTGAATGATAAGAGAGCTGAAACGTGAATTTAAAGGCTCAAAGAGTATACCAATTTTCCTGTTTTCATCATTTCAGTAGATTCTATAATTCTGGGGGGAAATATCCCTTAAGAAACAAATTCTAGCAAGTACTGTAAATTAAGAATTGTATCCACCTTTATAAAAAGCCTAAAAGAAGAAGAGATAAGAGCTTGTTTTTAGCTTTACAATATTGACATAGTAGACTTGATTTGTTTTTAAATGTGGAAATTTCCCTTTTAGAATGATAAGAATACTAGCCTGGACACTATACAAACATATTCATTGTACTGATAAGTACTTTAAGTATTTATTCATAGCCTGCTTTTCTCTGTACAAAGGAAGTGAGGTGACTTTTAAAAGCATATTTGATTTTTAAAAGATAAGTAATAGGTGAATCAAGGTAAGGAAAAAGTAAATTTGAGAAAATGATAAAGCCTATATGGCCAGCACAAAGGAATACATATCCTACTGGCCTAGGCAGCTACTAAATGGGTTTCCTGTTTGACTCCAAGCTTCTTGGCCATCAGTGCAAAGAAAGAACAAGAATAACAAGATTAATACCCAATAAAATAAAGCAAAGTGGATTTTTTTCAGTTCTTCTTGATATAGTAACCTAAGAAGATTCCCTGTAAATCATTATTAAAAAAGACACCATGAGGTATAATGGGCTATACACTGTAAACAGAATTTAAAATATATATCTTCAGGAAACTGTTACTTATGATCCTCTCAATACAAAGTACGCCTTAATCAGTGTGCAATTCAATAAAGCAGAGAGGGCCCATGAAGGCAACTGTGAAGTGGGGTGTACCAAAACATGCCATTGTGAGCTTTCAGCCCTCTCACAAGTCTGGCAGAAATCTCTCATCAAATTAGGCTATCTGGATGAACAGATACATGGTATCTTCTTCAGGCCATTCTCCTTAAATATTTTATTTCTTCCAACAGATTTTATTAATACAAACTGGGCAGCAGGGACTTCAAGAAGGACAAAAATCCTGGGTCAAAGCCCTTACATATGTTGGCAACATTTATCATCAGGAAAGTGTGCTAGGAGGTTGAATTCTAATGTATGGGTAGTGTTACAATGGAAATTTTAGTTTGCAACTGGAATCAAGCCATGAGTTTTGTCTGTTGTCAAACATATGTCTTAACTTAGGGTTGAACTGGCCTATTTAATTTAATTTAATTTAATTTTTATTTTATTTTTGAGGCAGAGTCTTGCTTTGTTGCCCAGGCTGGAATGCAGTGGCACAATCTCAGCCCACTGCAACCTCTGCCTCTTGGGTTCAAGCCATTCCCCTGCCTCAATCTCCCAAGTAGCTGGGATTACAGGTGCCTGCCACCACGCCCGGCTAATTTTTGTATTTGTAGTAGAGATGGGGTTTCACTATGTTGACCATGGTTGGCCAGGCTGGACTGGAACTCCTGGCCTTAGGTAATGTGCCCGCCTTGGCCTCCCAAAGTGTTGGGATTACAGGCATAAGCCACGATACCTGGCCCCTCTTTAAAAATATAGATAGATGATAGATAGATAGATAAATAGATAGATACCCTTCTCTTTTTCCTCTCTACAACTGGATAGTGTTTTTTGTCTTTCTCCCTTATATAGAATCTTCTAAATCACTCCCATCTATGGCACTCTTCTTGATCTTCTGTTATCACTCTTCTTCCTCATCTTACTAGTTTTTAACTTGGCTAGGCTTTCCTTAACTTGATTTCTGCCTTGGACTTCCACAAGCTTCATCCAAATAGGCATGTAGCTTTGAAAAACATGGAGGAAGGAAAATGTTGTCACCTGTGTCTTGTACCTGCTTAAAGCTCCATTGTTTTCAGTGTTTAAACTATCAAGAAATGCTCAGATGATTAAGGCTGTATAGTCAAAACTACAGTGCCTTTAGGAATCTAGGACTGAGACAAGACATAAAAAGAGGAACATATAATATATTATTTCACTCCATTGGCAATTAGAAATCTGTTAGGCCAAATCCAGGACTGGGGAGGATATTCAAAAAGTTACTAATGCAGACAGAGCAAGACTTTTATGCCAACGAGAAAGTTATTTATTATAAACAATGGGTTTTGAGTCACATGGACAATAGCTATTTTTAAAATAACAAATATATCCAGGAAAGGTGCAAAAATATAAAGGCAGGCAATTCTAGTTTGTGGCAATCCTGTTACCACTGCAATGACTGTCAATAGTATCCCTGAGCAGAACTCAAACATTTAAGAAAACTCACCAGCTGTTTTCCAAGGAATTTTATTTTTGCTTAAGTTGGTAGGTTTGATGCTAAATACAGAGGGTGTTCAATGTCAAGTAAGGACATAGCAATTTACCTTGCAGGCCAGTGCTCCCAGTGTCTGTTACACATATTGGATTAACTTAAGTGGTATAGAAAGAAACTTTTTTAAAAGTTTAACAGCTATGCATTTATTGTATGGTAATCTTTACACATTGCAAGCAATACAGGGTTGCCACATGCAAAGGTTATACAAATTAAAAAATGAGTCAATGTAAAAAATTCTAAAATAAATAATAGCAGTGATAGGTAGATATAGTAAAAATGAATGTGGCAAATCTGAGAATGCCTTGCTCTAAACAAAAGCAAGACATTGGAAGTGTTCCGAAGGAAAACGATAGCTTAGTCTGCTATCTTTTAGAAGATTAAACCAGAAGTAAAGCATAGATTCTATTGAAGCTGAGAAAAGACCACAAGTAGGGAGCGAGGCCTGGGCTAGGATCCTGACAGCAGAAAGAAAAGAAGAAGATTATCAGAAGGAAAAATAAAGAAGACATGAAGACTCCCTGTACTAAGGGAATAAAAGAAGCCAAGTGATCTAAATTAATTTTGAAGTTGCACACTTGGAAATGATTTTGGCACTGAAAAAAAATAGAAATTCAATGGGGAGTTTGGGGGCCAGTGGGGGAGACAGGTTGTCTTCTGGCTTATGTTGGATTTGAACTGGGAAGTGGTCACAGCCTGGAGAGAGCCACTATGCAGCAGATGAGAAATGTAGATCACACTAGAGATGAAGATTTGAGACCCTGGGGTAGACTGCAAAAATGGCCACAATTCTTCACACCTCCGTCTATCCATGCCCTTCTGTAATGTAACTTTGTGGTTCCTCCCTTCAAGAAATGAAACCTATGTCCTCTCTCCTAGAACCTGAGCTGAACCTGACTTGCTTTAGCCAGTAGAATGTGGTAGAAGGAACAGTGTGCCATTTTTGGGCCTGAACTCAAGGGTTCTTGTGTACTTTCCTGCTGTCTCAGAATACTGCCATCACGAACAAGTCCAGGCTGGTATGCTGGAGGTGAAAGATACATGCCAGAGAACTGAAGGATCCCAGCAGATAGCCAGCCAACCTCTTGAAGCAAACCCTCCCCGCCAATCTGCAGCAAACTGCAAACACATAAGCGAACCCAGAAGAGAAGAAGCACTGCCCTACTGAGCCCTGCCTAAATTGCCCATTTGCAGAATCACGAGCAAAATATGTGTTTTTTAAGTCACAAAGTTTAGAGGTGGTTTATCACATAGTGATAGACAACTGACACAAACAACACAGGTCTGCCTAAAAACTGAAAAACAAACAGAGACAAAAGAGTAAGAGGTCAAGCTTTAGGAGGATATTCTCAATCCCTGGGAAGAAGAGGGAAAGCCATAGACAAGAGGACAGGGCAACGGCGATCAGAAACATTCAAGTATATAATATCAGGGAACCAGGAATGTGGGGGCAGAGGACACAGGGGATAAAAGTGGGGGTAGGAGAAGTCAAGGACTCATCAGAGAAGTACAGCACTGGGCTTAATTGGCACAGCATCAGCCTAAAGAAGACACTGGTATTTTTGCATAAATTATTGAGGCTTGATCTGGCAAGGCAAAGCTCGCTGGAGAAGAATGAGAAGACAATGTCAGTAACGTAGCAAGGAATAGAAGTGATCTATGGAGTGTTAAGGGGGGCCTGGGTGGGAAAGATATGGGACGCTAGGTAAAGATTACTTTTTTGAAGAATCATTCGGAGAGATGCTGAAGATGAGGTCAGATCCTTTCTGTAGGACTTTACAGCCACAAGCGTGTCTGGGACCATCCATGCCAGCATCACTTGGGAACTTGTTAGCAATGCCCACTCTCACGCCCATCCTAGACCTACTACCTGTCTTTTATCCAGATCCCCATCTGCCATTCAAGTTTGAGAAGCTCTGCTCTAGCAAGTACAAAGACAAGGAACTGAAGAGCATTTAATGACATCTTGAGAAAGTCATTCTGTTTTGAATTCCCTTTCAAGCCCCCTGATAAAATAAGACGAATATCTTTGACATCTCTCTAACACTTGCAAATCTCCCTTTTCAATGAGTTCAACAGAGAGCAGACCCTTAGACAAGCCAGGTCTCCAGTGAGATTTGAAAAACAGTTGATACCCATTTCGTGTTTATTTTTAGGATTTTTCTTCTGTGCGTGGAAACCAGTCAGGTTTTCCATTTGCAGTAGTCTTAATTTCACATTATTTAAGAGGAAGAAAGAGGTAAATAAAAATATGAAGCATATAATGATATGGACGCAAATGAGAAGATAGCATAAGTTGTTACAAGTGAGGTAGCACTCAAAGTGAAGACTGAAAAATCTATAGTGGAAGTCAGAAGACATCTGGCACATTTGAAGGTAGAAGGGTAAGAGACAGGAAAGATGGGAGCTGTCTGCAGAACCGAGAATATTCAACAGGCAGGAAGGATTGTTGGAAGGATTTATCCCAGAGTAGAAGCTGCTCTCCCTGGACCTAGAAGAAAGAAAGAACTGTCCCTAAATGGGGGAGGATAACAAATGAGAGATCTGAGGCAGATAATATCAAATTCTTCATAAAGTAAAAGATTAGAGGTCCCATCTAAAAATGAGATTTGGTTTGACTGGGACTGGAAAAGAACAGGAAAGACTTGGAATATCCACTGTGGGCAATGCCCAACAGAATAAACATATAAAAAGAATTTGGCAGCAAAGGACAAGGGACAGTCAGGCAGCATTAATTTTTAGCAAAGAAAATTGACACAGTTTATCCCAAAGCTGAGAAATTAGACTCGAAGGCTGACACAAAAAAATACAACAGCAAAGAAAAGGGGACAGAGGAGCTTGGGTAGTGGCAAACATAGCTGACATGTCCTCATCGTCAAGGTGAAAGAGTCAAAGGCTGGCCAGGTGCAGTGGCTCACATCTATAATTCTAACACTTTGAGGGGACCAAGGCAAGAGGATCACTTGAGGACAGGAGTTTGAGACCAGTCTGGCCAACATAGTGAGGTCTGTCTCTACAAAAAAATTAAACCTTAGCTGGGCATAGGGTGTGCATTTGCAATCCCAGCTACTCAGGAAGCTAAAGTAGGAGGATTTCTTGAGCCCAGGAGTTTGAGGCTGCAGTGACTATGATCACACCACTGCACTTCAGCCTGGGCAACACAGCAAGATCCTGACTCAAAAAAAAAAAAAAAGTCAAGAGTTAATGAAAAAGGGCAGTGGATTGGACTGTGGGAACAAGACTCTCAGTGAATGTATGGATGTAAGGAGTGAGAAATAAGCTAGGCTTGATCAAAAAGGAAAAACATCAATTGTTTTAAAAAAAACTGGTTTTTAAAATGTCAACTAAAGATTAACTAATGCTCAAAAGTGTCACCAAAAGTTGGGACTTGAGGAATGGCGCTACAAAACTGAAGAAAAATTCTGAAAAGAGAAATTTGGGCCTGAAATACAGGTAATCAATTAAAATTAGGACATAATGATGTGTGGTTCTTGCAAAGAAGAACATAAATCACTGGGTATTTTAAGTGTGCCCAAAATAAAATCCCAAAACTGAAGAAAGGCCTGAAAAGACACAAATCTTATCACAGTGTATCTCTCTCACCAAAAGAGGATCCTCCAAGAAACACATGAAAACCAAAACTTTGAAGTTTAGGAAAAACAAGAACACTACAATGTATACATAAAATCTCAAACTTAGTTTCTCAGACCTCGCCCATCGCTCACTTACACACAACACACCTACTGAACTACCTGGTATCCCTTCCTCTCCACTCACTCCTTCTTCCACAGTAATTGGGTATTTCACTGGGCACATGGCCAGCCACAATATCAACTACATTCCTTGCGTACCCAGGGGTGGCCATATAATGCAGGCTAGCCGGTGAGATATAAGCAAAGTGACATGTGACAGCTTCTGGAAACCTCCGTTTACCCTTGATCCCCTTCAAACCCCTTCCTCCTTCTTGCTGATTGGACCATGGAGGTTGACTAGAGGTCAACCTTGAGCCATAAGGACAAAGGTCAGAGAATAGCTAGAGGCAGCTTGGCTCTTCAGTGTTTAAGAAGCCCCCATAATAGCCTTGGACTACTTCCCCCTAGATTTGGTTAGGAAAACAAGAAATGAATGTCAAAAAAAAAAAAAGAAAAGAAATGAATGTCTACTTCATCAAGTTTTTTTCTGTTACGTGTAAGTTGAACCCTAATATAACCTCTTTGCTATTAAGAGTCAGCGTCTTGCTGTGTTTTCCAGGCTGGAGTGCAGTGGGGTGTGTGTGTGTGTGTGTGTGTGTGTGTGTGTGTGTGTGTGTGTGTGTACATATATATGTATATATACACGTGTACATATATACATAGCTATATATGAATCTTCAATCATCTTCTCTTTCTTTCCTACTATTGCAAAGAAATGATCACCAATGCTTCATTTAAGGGCTCTCTTTTATCTACAGTCTTCGTTCCAACAGCAACCAATAACCCAATCCATCACTCAATAGTTCTCTAACTCTCTATCTCTAATCTCTTCTTCAAACATACTCAGACACTGTCTTGAAAATATCTTCTCATTAGCCCCACATCAAAATATCATCCTCTACCTATACACATGTACATGCATGTAAACACATATATATACAAATGTACCAACACACACATACACACACATAGTTTACTAGTACCTACTCAAATACAACCTAGGATCTTTCACCGGACATTCTAGTGTCTTCACAATTTGTTCTCAACCAACCACATCTCTCACCAGGAAAAGAGGAAATCTCATTTCCATAGAATATTCCAGGGGACCATCATGCATAGACCCCTTATGCTCACACAGCACCTTGCCTGGAATTCCCTCTCCCACTCTCCCTTCTCCAAAATCCTATTTTTCCTACTTTCCATTCCAAGCATGATAACCCATAAGCTTTTTCCTGACCATACCATCCTTTCCTGATCTTTATCCTAATCCACTCTGCTTGTAAGCACTTTACACCACCATGGGCTTTAGTCTGCAACATCTCTCGTATATACACATATTGACACGAACACATATCTCATGAATACATATATATACACCTGCACCCCAGCCAAACTGTAGGTCTCTTGAAGGCAGACCACACCCAATCTCAGTCCCAAAAAGAAGTACATTCCTAATATGAACAATGATTATATCTGCATTACATAAGCACAGGCTAATTTGGCTTCCACAAAGAATTATAATAAACATATGCAATGGCAATCCTCAGAAATCTTCAAAATCATCAAGCTTCACTTCACTTAGCAGTTTCAATGGACTTTGCTTTCCTATCCTATACGCACATTCTCTCATTGTGACATCAGCACTTTGTTATTCCTTAGAAGAATCACTGCTCCCTACTCCTTACTCCTGTGGCATCCAAGAAGATGACGGTGTCCAACTCCCCCACTGGCATGCCTATGTGGCTATAAGTCTGGGCATGGGACCCAAGTCTATCCAATGAGACTTGATCCAGAAAATTTGCTGAAACGAGCAAGAAAGAATCTCTCCCTCATGAGGATGCTGAGCTGTGAGAATGTAACTTGGAGCTGCTGCTGGACATCTTCCCACCACTTGAGTACAGCCTGGCTGATAAAAAAAAAAAAAAAAACAAACAGATGAAAGCAGAACTAATATAAGAAAGTCTGATAGCATCCCTTGAGACTCTAGACCCAGCTATGCCTGAAACAAAACTCACAATCCCTTTTCTATTTAACTCAGTTTGTCTGAAGTCTTTTTCTCACTTGCAACCGAAGCATTTTTACTAATACAATTGTTTTAACCACTTTTCCATTAAACTGTTTTATTAGAATTTTTAAATAAGTCAAATAATAAGGGTTGCGTCTCCCATTAAACATAAGTTGGCATCAATGAGCAGTACCATGGATCTACTGAGTATGTTTTTTAACTGTTCAATATTTCTAGATTTAGCTCATCCCCTTTTGCAAGAAGATCAACTTCCAACCAATCATACATATTTCATAAAAGTTTTCTAGTCAGGTCAGCATTTTGAACTTCTACTTCCAACACCTAGGAGATTTTTTAAAGAAGCTGTAGAATTTTTATTATTCTACAGTAAATCCCTTGCTCATTACAAATTAGCTGTAGAAATTGCTGGAAAAAAATCTCACAATATGGTACAGTTATACTACATCCATTTAAAATAAATTGAATTTTAAAACTCACTCTCATCACCATCTTTGACATAATTCTTCTGCATAAACAATTTAGTCAATGTAGATAAAGCTACATTAAATCTGCAACATTTGGACAAGGACCCAGCTTAAAACCTCACTCCCCCAAACGAATGAGCCTGTATCATTCAAATACGTATTTACAGTAAAAACTCAAATGTGTCTTCATATTAGCCCATTTGTCTATCTTCAAACTCTTCTTTTATAAACAAAGCAAAATTGAATTAAGATTAAAGATAGAATGTTAATCATACAAGAAGGGCCATTTTCCAGGGGCTGGCGTGTTTTACACAAGCATGGAACATATTTAAGAGAACATGGCCTCCCTGAGGAAGAGATTAAGGATACAAATCTAGGAAACAAAGAAAATAAAACGATCTACCTCAAAGGGAGATGATTAAACCTGTGAGAAGCTCATGCAGACCTTAAATAAAAGCCTCTACTCCTTATATTTTTAAACAGGGTTTTTTTTCTAGAGCATTAAATCCACCTTCAAAATATATTTGAATTTGTAAGCATCCTTAACAAAAATCCTTTCCTTTCTCATTAACCATACTCAAAACAAATTCTCTAAGATAGTTATGACACCATTAACACTTCACAAAATCCAATTTGAAATTGTACCTCTTAACCAAAAAAAAAGTTTTCATCCATAAATGCCTAATAAGGTTTTAAATTATGTTATTGCAAATTTTACATCATCCCCCCTTAATAAGCATTTAAGAATGTTTCCTTCCAAATAACTATTAAGAGAGAAACGATGTTTCATCATGCAAACACACACATAAATACACACTCCTTTTTTATGGCATTGTTTTAATGGTGCAGTAGGATTTCCAAATTCTCTGAGGTTCACATGTTACTTCCTAAATCACTGCCTCACTGACAGGGAAGCTGAACTGGCAATACCAGCCAGCCCTCAGGCCCAGGGATGTTGTCCTTGCGTTTCTTGTCTCCTTCCTCTTGAAGGACTCAAATTCATTTCCATTGCTTTACCACAAACAGAAAGACTCCAATGTTGATTGTTCAGCCCTGAACTCTGTCTTGAGTTCCAGTGCATGACTCTGGAAATATACCACTGAAATATCCAAAATGAGCTTGATCTGGTTATCTTTCCTCAAAACCAGCTTCTCCTCTGTCCACTCTGCTTCCACTCAAGGTCTTACCATTCGTTCATGCCCCCAAATTCAAACACCCTGTCATTTCTGCTTCCTCTTTCTGCCTTCCCAAGTCAGGAGGTTCTGTTGAGTGCTTTCTGTTCTTTTTCATCCAAATTCACATCTCCTTTACTCAAATCCTTTCCATACCTTACCTCAATGGGGTGATGGCATCCTACTCGGTCTCTCCTACTCTTGCTAAGGCCTACACCAATCTACTAAAAAGGTCAGATCCATCTTCACGAAGTACAATTCTAACGAAGCCACTGGTACCCTCAAAGTTTTTCAGGCCAGCACAGTAGCTCACGCCTGTAATCTCAGCACTTTGGGAGGTCAAAGGCAGGAGCATCACTGGAGGCCAGGAGTTCGAGACCAGCCCTGGCAAAATAGCAAGACCCTATCTCTGCAAAAAAAATGAAATGAAAAAGTTAGCCAAGCATGATGACACACACCTGTGGTCCCAGCTACTCAGGAGGTCTCATACTTTGAAAACTGAAACATATTTTGAAAACTGTGAACACATACATTCACTGACTTCATTTAAAATGACTAAAATTAATTTTCTTTAGCTAACTATACTCTACTGAGCACTGGGTCTTCATCAACAGCCCGGCATCTGGAGTGGTCAAATGAAGAGTTTGTGGGCCTCTAGTTAGGGGAAGCAGAACTGTTTTAACCATTAATCACTACAGACCACACACTTAGAACTGTAAGCTTCTCATGGTCCCACAAATCAAGGGTGCAGTAAGCCATGGTCACTGCACTCAAACCTGGGTGACACACCAAGACCCTGTCTCAAAACTATATATGTATATAGTTTTGAGACAAATATATATTCTTAATGCACTCAGTCGCAGGCACTGTTGGCTGTCTTTCCAACAGCCTTCTTCCTTGCTAACAGGGCATAATATTAATTAATTATGCTCATGTGGCAATGCCCAGCCTCAAGGGATGATATTGGATTGGTCTAAACTGATCACAGTAATCTTCCTCTTTGCCAGTGAGTGGCCTAGGGTTGGTACACAACCCATTTCTGACCAATAGATAAAAGAGAGGGTCTATTGGAAAACCTTTTCCTTCTTGCTAAGAGATGTACAGGAAGAGAAAGTACTCTTTTTCTACCACTCTCACCACCATCACCTTGCTTCTCATTTTATGTGTTTTCATGTGAGGATGTGATGCTCAGAGCTATAGCAGTCAACTTGTGGCCATGGGAAGACTGCTTAACCTCCAAACATAGCAGAATAAAAAGAAAACCAAAGGAGGTCTCTTAAAAACGTGATTGAACCATCCAAAACAGCCTGGCACTACCAACCTAAAGACTTCTTTGAAGGTAAACAAGTGTCTTTTATGGTTTATGCTACCGTTTGTTGAGTTTTCTGTTATCTGCAGCCCAAAACACTCTACTTGATCAACTTAGAAAGAGCAAACTCTTGACCTTACCATAGAAGGTCCTCTGCATCATGTGCTACTCAAAGTGGAGTCTACAGGCCCACAACCTTGGCATTACCTGGGATCCCAGCCCTAGGCCCATGAATCAGAATCTCTAAGGGTAAAATCCAAAAGTTGTGTTATAACAAGCTCCCAAGTGGTTCTTGTACATGGTAAAGCTTGAGAGACGCTGCTCTACAAAATGATCACAAATTACTTTTTACCATCTCAGCTACTACCCTACACAGCATGAGGTGCACTTGATCTGCAATTTGTCTAGTAACAGTAACCTTACTGGATTTGAGAATCATTTATTTCTCCTTTAATTTCTTCTCCTCTTAATCAAAGTCCTTAAACTTGAAGCCTCCCAGGACTTGAGAGGATTAAAAAGGTCGGAATATGAGACAGGCTGTGAAGCAGACCATGATGAACTGTGAGGTACAGGCACATCTGAAGGACACCTAGCAGATGTTGCCATACAAGGATATCAGTTCAGTGTTGCCAAATTTCTAAAGAAAAGCTGGAATCCAGATTTACGTGCAAAGCTTTTTAGACATAGATAACCAAGTTTTTTTTTTTTAATACTCTGCAGATTAAACAAATCTTCAAGTGGATTCACATCTAGCTGAGTTTGTGACATGAAGTAGAGATTCCTTGAAATATCAACACATGCTTTGAAAACTGTGACTGCTTACATTTACTGACTTCATTTAAAATGACTAAAATTCATTTTCTTTGGCTAACTATATGCTAGTCTCTACCGAGCACAGGGTCTTCATCAAAAGCCCAGAAAAGTTTGTGGTCCTCTAGTTAGGAACAGCGGGACTGTTTTATCCATTAATCCACACACTTAGAACTGCAAACTTCTTATGGGCCCACAACAATGTTTAAAATGTGAGAAAAAATAAACTGGCCACACAACACCAGAAAACTACAAAATTACAACTAATAGATGTGAAGCTAAATGTTTACAAAATATAAACGTAAGTCAACTGATTCATATCAATTCGGATATGGCATATCATATTAGATTAAATGCAGGATGTAGATACATCTTAATGTCTGATGGGGCGTGGCGGGGAGCTCAGATCAATAGTGCTTAGAGCTGCCAAGGTTCTAAAAAGGCCCTGAGTACCAATCTGAAGCCAACCATTCTGTGGTAAGTCTAGTCTTCTTTACAGGTGTCACAAATTTCTTTATCCAGTTCTACTCCATTCTATTCAACTGTCTACATAGTCGGACGTGGGAGTAGAATCGTCCACATTGTTGCACATAAACCATAAATGACTTATTAAAAAATTATGTTTGGATCCTCATCTACATATGAATTTACAACAGGAAGTGTAAGAATCAGCAAACAAGCATGTTTTGAGGGTCCCACATACTGATTTTTAATTATTTTTTGTTAATTGATTCCAACATTTAAAATTCATGATAATTCACATAAAAATCCAGATTATCATTCTCTTGAGAAAAGAACTGTGAAATGTGGAGATATTGGGCCCAAATGTTGGCATTGCAACAATCTACTGATGTGGACCAAGGCTACCCCTTTAAATGGGGTATGTTCTCCACTTGGCCACAAATCCTATCTCCATGTAGGCTAACTTGCTATTTCTAGAGACAATTGAGTTTATGATCCCTCATCTAAGGTTCTTAGAAAAACATTACTTCTTTTTTACAATAAGGTTTCAATATCTTACGAGAAGACCTGTCATGATAGGATGTAGGAATCTCTAAATCTAAGAAGAGCTTCAATCAAATTACCCTGTCAATATGTTCTCAATTTGAACCATGATTCCCAAGAAGGTAGACAAATGACAAAATATCCTTCAGTTTCTTTTGCCCTTCAAGCTAGCCAAGGCAGAAGCCCAATGAGGTAGGGTCAAAGCAATAATATAAGAATGTCTTAATTAAGCAGAGTAATCAATAAATAATATACATAATAATTACAAAGCAAAGTTTGGGACTGATAGAATAAAAACAACATAGCACCAATCTATGTAAAAGTGAGGAATCAGTAGCCATAATTCAAATGAAAAAGCCCCAAAAATATGCAGAAAAAGCTAGCAACTAGAGTTTAGTCCAAATTCATTAATAACCTACTTTATGATTTCACCTCACATCCACATTAAATACAGTATCTTATTTTGGGATGGCAGAATTCTGATAGTTACAGGTTGAGTATCCCTTATCTGAAATGCTTAGAAGTTTCAGATTTAGGGGTTCTTTGGATTTTGGAATATTTGCATTATACTTACCAGTTCAGCATCCCTAACCCAAAAATCTGAAATCCAAAATGTTCCAATGAGCATTTTCTTTGTCACGTCAGTGCTCATAAATGTTTTGGATTTTGGAGTATGTTGGATTTCAGATTTTCAGATTAGGGATACTGAAATTATATTCGTGAATTGATATTCTGTGTATTATTGTCTTACTGGTGAAAAGACAAATTGAACCCAGGAAAGAAAAATTACAAATATATAGTCAAAGAGTCACCAATTCACTTGAGAAACATAATGAGGTTTTTTTTTTTTCTTAATATACAGGGTTTAATTTGTTAGCCACACCAGAAAAATAAATGTTCAGTCAACTTTTTACTTGAAATTAAAATGGAAATTAGCCCTTAGGAAACAGTCATGACTTTAAGTTTATACATCAGTGGCTGGTTCATGAATTATTAACTGATTTTAATGATCCTGGCTATATTTTATTTGAAGTTATTCTCCTACTTGCAATGACTTTTGAACCCAGAAAACTCTTTCATCCATTCTCCATAGACACAGTACACTTTCATGAGCACTGACTTTTGTAAAGGATCCATACACTCACAGAATGTAAAGATAATACACATGCATATAATTTATACAAAGGACTCTGGTCATTTGTTAAAGACAGAAATGAATGAAACCCTATTATTCACGGTTTGTAAATAAATTTAAAGATAAGCTCTAACTTTCACTTGTTAAGCCTAGAGCCAAGAGTTCTGTGTTTCTTCTAAAGTTTCCCAGATGGTCATTAAAACAAGAGAGGGCAGAAACATACTTTCTTTGAAATCCATCATTTCCCATCCAGAAAGATAATACATGTCATCAAAAGTTAAATCTTTAGAGATTACTTAATAATTTAGGTATTTTCAAATAAGATAAATGCATGTCTTTATGTGCTAGTTTTTGCATTTTCAATATAAACCTATATTGAACACCACCACTTCAGACACACAAATTAGCTGTGAAACCAAATGCTATAAACATTTAATTAGCACTTGCTCCTTTATACCCATAAAATTAATACTTCCTCTTCCACTATATTCTCTGTATTAAGAGAAAAGTAATGGGAAATAAAATTTTTTCACTTCTGAAATTAAGAGTAGCAAAATATAGTATTGTGGCTCAGTTTAAAGACAGTTATATTTTTACCTGCAAGGAAGTAAATGCAAACATCCCTTAGAATAAGTATAATTTGACTCCTACCAATATTAAGCGCTGTGTCTAACTTTCATAACTTGGGTACACAGAGCACTGATGACGATCAGATTGCTAAATTACCAAGACAGCAAATTATTTCAGGCAAATAGCTGCATGAGGAAAACACGACAGTAAACCAACTTGCATCCACACTCCTGAAGCTGAACAAGCACCTCGGTAAATAATGTCTGTTTCCAAGCTTTATATACCCTCCCTGAAATAAATGTTCTGAGCTTAAATAGAATAAAAAAGCCTTTCTCAGAAAATAAAAAGAGACACACACAAAACACCCCCAATTTCCTCTGGTCCCTTGAAGTACCCTTGGGATTCCAGTGAACAGAGATTTGCCACGCATTGCAGTGACTGGATTTGTACAATAGGTTTCTATTTTGGTGTCATTCGAGTGTTGCCGATCTTAAATCAGAGAAAGAAGGAGTTACATTAGGCAAGGTAATGGCTTCCAAAAATAAGGGCATGCCCAGTTTATGTAAGACTTGCATCCACATACTAAGTTGTAAGGAGATAAATAATACCCCACTGGAACAATTAGGTGGATTCTCAGAAACACTACATACTTAATTAGGCTGCCTAAGTCCCTGACTGAGCATACATGGGGGACTTTTTAAAGCATTTAATAACCTGAGTAAATCCAAAATCAGAGGCCACAAACTAATCCTTAACTCTGGCTCCAGCGATCGGCCTTTTCTGGCTTCTCTTTAAACGCTTAGCATAGCCCTTGGAATTCGGAGAGCAGGAACGCTCCAACCACCAAAGAGTTAAATCACACGGGATAAAGTCCCCTCGATCTATACTTGTTGGGAGGCCCCTCTGTGCCAGACGCGGAGCTGGTCGATGATGACACGGGAGGGCGAGCAAGAGAGAGCCTAATGGTCTTTTACAAACTTCAGCACTGGAGTTGGGAACGGAGTATAAACAAATAGAAAGCAACACGAGCCTCCATCAGCCACGGGGCACAGCAAACTGTTCCTCACTCTAGATGCAATTCCTCTTCTTCCTGTTATTTATTCATTAGTTTTGTTTAGCACCTTTCTTTCAGCAGGCTCCTTCTTTCCTCCTGTTATCCAAGCAATCATAAACAAACTACGATTTGAAAGAAAACGGGAGGGAGGAGGGAGGAGCAGGGGGAAGGGGAAAGAAACCACATTCAAAAGGCACAGGCCTTCTAGAACCCGGCTGTTTCTCCGAATCTCACCCTCAGGGTGATGTTTTCGGCAAATTCGGCGCTGGGGGTTTCAGGAAGGACAGAGGACGCCGAGGGGTGGGGGGAGTTCCGCGCAGCCTGCGACTCCCACCCGCCTCTCTGCTCCAAGCGGCGCCTGCTTCCCTTCTGAGGTCCGCCTCACCACCTAGAACGCTGGGTCCCAGAAGTTGGTGCGCGGGAAGGTGGAGAAGGTGGGGTGACCCCAGGGTGTGGTGTGGAGGTCTCTAATCCCGATATCCCCGAAATGCAAAACTTACCCCCCAAAAAATAATGAGAGGAGAGAAGCCACCTAAGCAGGTAGGGCCAGGGACCCCGTTTCCGAGGTCCCAAACGCCCTAGCGAAAGGGCAGCAAAGGCCACCTGCGTGGTCCCACCACTTCCCCCCACTTCCCTGTCCAAGGCATACTCAAAAGTTTGTTCCTTTCCGTCCTTAAGCGGCACGGAGGCCGGCTTGCGAGTAGGTGGGGGAGGTAAGAAGGACTGGGGGTGGGGGAGGGCAAGATCGTCGGACCAGGAGATCAGGGACCCCTGCGTTGCCCCCCCCATTCACTCCAGGGGAGCTGCGATCGTGTTTACTAATAAAAGCAACAAAGAATCACACGCGACCCCCTCGTTCAGTCCTCGGGCTGCTCTTCGCTTCTTTGGGGCAGTAAAGGAGAGTCTGGCTGGGAGGTGGGAGGGGGCAGAGGGGCCGAGGGGGACGCAGGCTGGGGGACAAAAATCGGAGAGAGTTGGACAGAGACGAAGGCGCAAAGGTAAAGGAGTAGGCAGGGGAGGAAAGAGGCGGAAGAAAAGTGCAGCAGGCGGTGAGCCCGAGCGCGGGGCTCGCCCGGGATGGGGAGGTGGCCCCGGCCCCGCCGCCCCCCGGCCCGGCCCGGCCCGGCCCGGTCACCTTGCTGTAGCCGTAGTACCCCAGGCACTGCGCGAAGTCCAGGCTGGCAGGGTCCCCGGCCGCCGCGGGGTAGAACCTCACATCCATGCCGGAGCCGGGCCCGGGGCCGGGGGCCGAGGCTGGGGTTCGCCGGGGCCGGGACCCGCCTCTTCGCCGCCGCTAGATCCACCGTCGGGGGCGCCTGGGGGCGGCGCGCGGGACTCGCGGCCGGAGCGGTGCCGCGACCGGAGCCCGGGAGCCGCGGCCGCCGCACACAAAGGCGCGGCCACGCGAGCCGCGGGAGAGCGGGAGGCGGCCCGGGGGACGCGCCCCGCCGGGGCACCGAGGCAGCGCTGCGCGCGGGCCGGGCGCCGGGGGCGCAGGGCGGGACGCGGGGGCCCGGGGCGGCGCGGAGAGTTCAGGTGCGCTGGGCGAGGCTGGGACGACGGCGAAGGCGGCGGCAGCTGGCCCCGCTCCTCCTCCTCCTCCCCGGGCGGACTGAGGAGACGAGCGGCGGAGACAAGGGGCCCGGCCCCACCCCTCCTTCTCCCCCTCCTGCCTCCGCCGCCGGTCCCCTCCCCGCGCCGCCGCCGCTCCGCCCCTCCCACCGCGGGCAGCTGGCGCGCCGCCCGCCCCGCCGGTGCGCTCCTCCGCCCGGACCGCCTCCGGGCGCGCCCACCCCGCCCCGCCGGCCCCATCACCCGCGCGGCGGCCGCCCCCTCTCCGGGGCCCCTCTTCTCCCCACCTCGCCCCCCTTCCCGCTCCGGTTCTCTTTGTCCCCGCTGCCTCGGAGCGCTCGTCTCTCCCCTCCTTTCCTCGGCCGAAGCGGACGCTGACCCTGCGTCCCGCGTGTCCCACCCTACTCCTGCGCGACCACCGCTTCCCCGGGCCCCGGCATCCCCACGCCGTCTGCTACCTTCCTGTCGCTTTCCTTCCCACGCCCCCCTTCCTTCCTCGTGGGTGCCTGTCCCCGGGCCCCTCTCCTCAACCCTGCCTTGCCCCTCGAATGTCCCCTGCGTGGACACACCTAACCCAGACGCCAACCTGCACGAGTGTCTCCCGGTAGCCGGGAGCTGGGACCCCAAGTTCACCTGTGGGATTTCCCAGAAGGGATATTGGGGCCTGACCTTTCACAGGTAGGCGGACTTGAAGCTTTCCAGGTGAAGCCTCCTGTCGATTCTCGTCGTATTCTCTTTGCTCTTGTTTGTATTCGAAAGGCATTTGAGTAACTGGATCTAGGCGGATCATTCACTGCTCTTGGAGAGAAAATGTCCCTATTTTCCTAAAAGGTTCTGGCTGATTAACTTCCCCACCCTGCACTCATCCACCCCTCTTTCTTCCTTTCTCTTTCTTAAGCTCCATCTTTTTATTTGTTTTTTTCTCATCGGCTTTATTGCTTTGAGTTAATTTGAGTTTGGCCTTCAGCCTTGGGGAAGGGAAGGGGCTTTATACTAGATGGTAACGTTGTGGAGAGGCCGTGAGATCTGCGCCCTCCCCAGTTTAGTTATCTGCGAGCTACTCTAACCAGAATGGAGACATTTTGAAATATTTCCTATGACACTCGCGAAGAGTTTCGTCCCCTGGTCACACCTTGCTGGCCCAGGCCTGAGCTTTTTCAGGCAAGCATGACATGGATTTTCATTTCTTCTGTTCTCCAAAGTAGATCGGGCTTGTGACACCTGTGTGTGTACCTTCACTCAATATTATCTTTCTGGAACGGAGCAGAAAAAAAATAAACTTCAGTTAGGTGAAAGTTTGTGTATTTGCTTTTCTCTTATCAAAAAGTTGGGTCTGGAGACTGCACGGGAGAGCAGTGTGCATTCAGGAAATAAACAACTGCTCACATTGTCCCTGGGTTGACTCCGATCCCCACCCCACCCCCGTACCCCGCCCCCCGAAAAGCTTTGGTCTCCTCTCCCTAGTCTCCATTTAACGTTGACGACCCAGCGGCGCTCCCTAATGGCCCAGCAGGTTGCACAAATTGACAGTGAGCTGAGATATTATCAGGACAACACCCCATTGAGTAAGTTCTTGAAACGCAGAAGTGGAGGCCCTTTCTCTGGGCCACTGGGCGCCTGTGGCCTTTCCACCAATCAGAGCTGGAGGTTGCAGTGGCCACCTGTTGTCTCTCAAGAGAACATCTTTTAAGTTTCCTATTAGTATTTAACAATGGTGTATAGCGCAGGATCTGGCCACAGGAGAGGAGCAGTGTGATGATGTGGGGTACCAAAAAAGAACTATTTAAAAAAAAAAATGTTTACAGATAGCTCTGACAAGGAGCCAAAAGTCTGGAAAGCTAAGTTTTTCTTTGCACACTCACAATCCTCACCTTCTGCTCATTCCGTTTTGCATCTGGAGCAATCTGAGCTTGATTAAAGGATAAAGAAAAGTATAATCAAAGTTGCAGAGACTAAACCTGAAGTTGTAATCAGACCTCGAGGATCACGAATATAAATATGCTTTTCAGTGGAAACCCACTAGCTGCAAGAACGGGGTTGCAAATGGGCTGATGTACTGCATTCAGCTTTGGGCGGTGGAGCCTAGAAAGTAAAGCAAGAACTTCACCCCCAAGGCTCTCAGGAGTTAGGAATGCTCAGTGACAATCCCTAACTCCTGGCCATTGTTTTGGAAAAGGCTTTCTCTTAAACTTCCCTTCCCTGTTAGGAAGCAAATGCCTTTTAGAGGGGAACAATACTCATCAGTCTGCATTTTGTTATTTGGATTTAGGATGTAAGGTAAGCACAAGATCTGAGCCTAGATTATGATTTGGAGTAAGGGAAGAAACTGGGTGATGAGCTGAAGATGTGTATGTTGGGGCATTTAGAATGAGAAAATCACTAGAACAGAAAAAGGGCTCTGGGGAAGTCTGCTGATTTGACCATTTTGCCCAATCTCCATGCATTCGGCGCTTTTTTTTTTTTTTTTTTTGAGTAACTGCCGTGTACCAGACATGATTTTTTAGGCACTTGTGAATGAGAAAGAAAATTCCCAACATGACACATAAGGTAGTCCTCAAAAAGGACTATGAATTTGACTCTTAGAACACAAAACACACATGTACTCACATGCACACGTGTATACATGCCCTGAACCATCCCAGTCACCTGAAGATACTGTCATGGTACCGCCACTAACTGCTGTTGAGAGAAGCAACATGAAAAACAAACTCACATATAGTGTAAATGATGCCAACCACTACGCCCCCATGGTATTTGCATAAGAAGGCTCAAGGGATGAGGCAGTGCTGGATCCCAAGAACCTCAGACCATGCTTGGCACATAGTTTGTTTGCAGGAAATAAATATCCATTAAAGAAAGAAAGTTGAGAAAGAACATGGGAAGGAAGAAAGGAAAAAAGTTAGAATGTTTTAATAGTGTGATTTATTTGTAGGGAACCTTAAGGCAGTATTTGAGAAGAGTGTATCCAGGGCCTCTAACGTGGATTAGAACAGTCTGCCTTGGGTGGGGTGGGGCCTTTTGCACCCTGCTGTTGTAGACACTTTGTATACATTAAAACTAGGATCCTATGTAGTTTCCTTTAGAACTGATCTGATTACACTCTCTCCTTTGTTTTTGTGCTGTCATCTAATTTTAAGGGTTCCACTGATTTTGAAGCCTATGCATTAAAAACTTTACAATGATGCTTTTAAAAATTTAATGCAATTGTAACTGTCATGGTATTTGTTATCTTAAGGGTGTCACTATTTTCAGTCTGTCAGCAGTCTTGTTTCTGAAAGCCATAGACAAAGGTTTCCTTTATACTGGATTAGCCTTGAATTTGAAGAAACTTCTCCAACAACATATCTTAAATATGCTTTGAATTATGCTGAACAATGCTAACAGTTATTGATTTAGAAGGACAGCAGAAGAATCAATTATGCAGCCAAAATGCAACTTCTGGGCATAAGAAAATTCCTTTAGGATTTTGAGATGATTTGGATAACAACCGTCCATCTTATTAGCTTTGTGTTTCTAAATAAATAGTTGATGTCATCCAAGAATCTCTTAAAAATGGGGAGAAAATGCACAAACTTTACATTGTGGGAAAACTACCTTACATCTTGACGGAACCTGAAAACTTTGTCTACTTTATCTGGTTTCAAATTATGCAAGAAAGTCTCCATGAGGACTTCATTAAACCTGCCAGAGTTTTATAACCAAAAACCTCACTGAAACCCCCACTTTTACGAATCTATGAAAGTAATTTAACCCCTCTGTGTTCTGCTTGCTCAAGATGAGATGTGAATACTATTAAACAGTATATACAGTTTAACTCTCTTGAGTTTTGGCGATGAAAAATCCTATCCAAATATTATGATCCTTGCAATAAGTAATGTAGCCAAATTAACGGTAGTTCCAAGTGGAAATTAACAAGGCCAGGGCTACGCACGTTTCTTCTCATCTATTTCCATAGTAACAGCTAATGTATTATACTGCTAAAATACCTTATATTCAGTTTTTTATCTGAACTTGGTGTTGTGTCGTAAAGCATAGTATTCCTATCCAGCCTGTATTCTTAGTATTTGTATCCTTATGAAATTTAGGAGAGTGTCATGTCTGCACATCAACACTTTGCATGCAAAGTCTAAACCACGTGCAGATGAAAGCAAGTCAGCACCTACGAAGACTCTCACAATAGTTAACCTACACATGGCATACAGGAAGAATTCTGATCTGAGTGACCTGATGACACATTGCCAGTGTAATACCTAAAACAAATCACCATAGAGAGATCCACACAGGAATTACAGTATGAAAAAAAAATCCCAAGCATAGCCATTGTTAGTTTCAGTTTTCGGCGAATCTAAACTTTTCTGGTCTGGAAACGTGAGCTATTCTGATATTTTTACTTTGGTTACAAAATACAGAAGTCTGGGGAAATGGGATAAAAATCCGCAAACTTTTTTTTCATGATAATAAATATATATTCAGTTGTGTACCTGAGGTTCTCATATTACTACAAACAATTTTAGTCCTGTTGGTCTCTGTATTACCATGCACAAGAAGAGCTCTAGAAAACTAATCATCTTGCCAGTTGACTATTACTTTTTCTAAGAATAGATATACACATAGGTTCTGACAGATATATAGTAATTATGGGACAGTAACCTCCAACACCCTGGTAGCAAAAAACTACTAAGCTGAGAATTCATTACCACAAATATGAAATGCAGCACATATTTGCTTGTGACCTAAGTAGCTCTTCAATAAAGCTATTTTAGAAACCAAAACACTCAACACAATCAGGAGGTGTGCAATTTTCAGTGTATTTACATTTTGCCTTAAAAAAAAACGTATTCACAGTAATCCTAAACGGTTGTCCTGCCTGTTTTCTGAAATATATTCCATTTCTTTTAAAGTGAAAGAATGACCTCTGTGGCAAGAACAATTTTCAGAGACAGCGTGTTTATCAAATGGTTTCTCTGCTTTCATAAAAACAATTATTTTCACTGAACTTTTCAAGATAAGCATCAAAGCCAGGAAGAATGTACAATGAAGTTTATAATTACACTCCAGAAACAAATACTGGGTAGTTTTTATTTTGCTTAAGTGAAAAAGATTTTTCCCCCGCAAAGAGACAAAAGTAGTAATGGGGGAGGGGGTTTATACAGGAGTGAAAATCAGGAAATCCAGACAGTCTTCAGCAGGAGGGGCCCCTGGTGTTGTCCACAAAGACCACCGGCTGAACAATGGAAGCTGAAGACCCAGTACTTTCTTAGCAAATGGGTGGGGGTCAGTCCATAATTTTATTCTTCACTAAGGGACATCTATAGAGGCATTAAGGAGAGAAAATCATTAGGCAGATATTAACCAAACACTGCTATGACAGGTCTATATACCATTGCACATAAATATCTCTCATAGTTGGAACCTTGCATGACAATCCTTTCTTCAATAAGCATCCATGCTTCTAGGCTTAATTTATGTGACATGTTATTTTTTAATAACCATAAAACAATAACATTGTAAAAATAAACAAGTAAAGAACTGAGTCTGATAAAGATTCTGTTTCTTAAGAAATGAGAAACAATTGCATTTGATCACAGAACAGCCAAGGACTCGCAGCAAAATCTCTCCTAATTTACATAGATCTGTGCGTGCCAAACAGATGAGTGTTTGCTTTTGGAGTAATAGTGCAGGTGCGTATCCTGCAGTGACTAAATCTCTAACTCATCAAACTGTTTCGCCAGAGTGGGACATGCCCTCTTTTTCTGGAACAGTTTCAAGTTTTCTCCCCAGCATTCCAGCCACCTGTTTATGGAGTTCATCCTCGGGAGAAGATGCATGCAATTAGAAACAAGAAAATGAAAATAAATGACCTTGTTTGTTATTTATAACAAAGAAACTCAGCAAAATTAATGCTGTGAAGCTTGACCTCTTGACCCGGGAAAAATAGCCACCTCATGGCTTTGTGGCCAATTGACAATAGTCTGGCAGCTCCTATTGTCCAGCCACTGTGACTTCTGGATGGTCATTAAAGCCATATATCCAAAATATTAAATGTTTTACAAGTTAGATTAGAGGATTTGCACTTTTTAAAATGCATGTTTTAAAAAATGAGGTTAGTTAGCACAAGAGATTTTCTTTTTAAGGAGAGCAGGTAAAATCATTTAGCTTCATCTATTCTCTCTAACCTGTGTCAACAACATGTTGAAGGAAAGGAAAAGATTTAAAAATTTTGAACTAGTGCTTTGGGAATTGAAGAACGGTTAAATATATAATGGAAATCAAATAGAAAGGTGGTTTTTGAAATGGTTCAGGAAAAACATTCTTCTATGTTGAGGCCACAGGGAGGAAAGGGAGAATTACATTCCGCTACATAAATGCAGTGTGGATGATGCCCCCTAGAGTTGTGCAATGAAATAGCATTGCTGTCTTCCCTTCCACCTGTTATCCCAACCCACACATCCCGGAAGCCTAGGGCAGGCAGGAAATGAAGATGGCAATGAAGTTTTGAAGATTCTTCAGAACTGGTACTTGGTTGGAACATCTTGAGGTAGGACAGCTACTGAAAATGACACTCTCGTAACTTGTGTGGCTGATTCTAAAGCTGGCCTCCCCTACTGCCTATTGCCTCTTTCCTCATGTTGTCTCCTCCCTCATTCACCCACAACAAATTCCATGAGTGTCCTGGATTAGCCTAGACCTTAGAGTAAAATCCATGTTTGATTTTGATTCTTTTTCCATCCAAGTTGCTTGTTTATTGGCCAACCTGCCCAGTGCTACTACGTTTTAATTGTTTTATTTTTCCCCAGGAGGAAGTAACTATTTAAGAAGTACTCTCTACTGTTCCTCAAAATATCTTCTTCACTGTGACATAAAGTCAGTTTCATAAGGCACGGAGATCGTCATGTAAACACCACCCTGAGCATTCTAGATCATACCTCCTCACCTTCCCTTTTCTTTCTGATCTTCTGAGAGTAGCTTATTATATGCCCCTCCCTACCCCTTACTGGCGATGCTGCAGCCATAAATCTGGAGAGCTCATTAGAATTAGGAACTCTGGTTAGCTTCTCACATACCTACAACAACAAAAACAAAATTTTAGCTACTGTAGAGCCAATGTCCTGGTTAATGTTTGTGTGACTGAACTGGCCAATTCTCAGGCCCAGAGAAAGGGGTTTAAGGAAGTTTTTGCATCTCACCAGTCTAAAACTTGTTCTGCAGTACAAAACCACATTTCAACTATTGTTCAACTGAAAGACTAAGCCCTCTTAATCTGGAACCATCACCAACTGAATTCCCCCTGTGTGCTTAAGCACCAAGTTAGAGAGCTGTGTTCAGTGCCAGCAAGAGAGTAGAGTGTGATTACTCAGAGCTGAAACCCGTGTCATTTATTTTTCAACAAATGTTTACTGTGCCTTTCTAATTATATGGTACTATGTTTCCAGAAATGGAAAAAGCATGATCCCTGTGTACACTAAACATGACAAGACATGAGGAAAGTAGTGTAATAATGAAATATTGTAATCAGTGCCATAGGAAAAGCATTCTCAGGCTAGTGTAGTCAACAGACATTTATTTACAGACATTGTTACAGGTAATATGTTAGGGTTTTACTTAGAAAAGAGAAGGATCATTTACGATCAGGATAATCAGAGGAACCTTCTTGGAGAAGGCATTTGAAAGTAGACGGCATTTTGGGAAGGCAAGAGGGATGAAAAAATATCCTGGTGGAGGAAGGTTTTGAACATCATTATTAAAGAGAAAAGATTCTATGTGTGGTGAGAATTTTGGGTTGCATCAGCCATCTGTTGGGTAGATTAAACTTCAGTAACAAATAACCATTACTATCTTAGTGGGTTACCAGCACAGAGGACTATTCCTCAGCCCTGTTGATATCCATCATCCATCAGCTGCTGTTCATTTGTACATCTTCATCTCAGGACCAAAGGTGAAAAAGAAGCTTCTATCTGGGGCATGTAGTTCTTGAAAGAGAGGCAAAAGAGAGTGCAAACCCGCTATGGCTGTCAAAGCTTCTGCTCACATCATTCCCACTTACTTTTCACTGGGCAAAGCAAATCAGATGGCCAAGCCCCATGTCAATGGCTCAGAAAGCATGACCCTTCTGGAGGGACTGGCCTAGAAAAGAGTAAGGAGGAGCCCCCTATTTTGCAATAATGCAACGGGTGCCATGGAAAGAGTATTTTAGAGACCTAACAAAAGTTTCAAGCAGCAAGCAAAATTGTGGAGCAGGAGGAGTGAGTGAGTGCTGAGGGTAAGAGTTTGGTGAGATAAGATGCTGGGAAGTCATATGGGGAGGAGATAGACTTGGAAGTGAAACATCATGGAGTTTTGAAGTCCAAGCAGCTGAGTTAGATTCGATGCGAGAGGATATATGATGGTGTGAAAACAACGCAACTGTGAGTTCTAATCTAAAATTTGTTTTGACACATATAGAGCAGGTTCATTTAAGATTTAATTAGTTTCTTCTGTGTGTCAATGATGGTGGCATGTAGACATTTGCAAAATCTATATTTTAAATTTTGATCCTCATGACATCTCTCTGGGGTAGATAAGGATTATTCTCTTTCCTAAGCTGAAGGAGGCTCACCAAGGTTCTGTGACTTGCTTAAGGACACAAAAGCAGCAAAGTGAGGTCTCTCCACTACATCACTGCAGGGCAAAGAAATTAAAATGTCACCTTTCTTTAGTACGGACTTGTTATTCTTTATCTTCTCCTTAGATACACAGTCTGAAAGCAAGGTTAATATGATGCTTTTTCTCCTCAAGCAGAAGTTGTCATTAAAATGATGTTTATATAACTACTTGCATAGTACAACTTTGTAAGTGAATAAAGAAGAGACAGACCTTTACCTAAGGTATTTATTATAAAATTTTGTGGCAGAGACAGTTAATTCTCACCAAATACATAATGCTCCCCAGTATGTATTTCCCAATTTTTCCTGATGTTAGGTGGGGAATGATGTGACCAGTTCTGGTCAACGGACTGTGAGCAGAAGTAATATGTGCCACTTCCAGGCTGAGGCAATTAAGAATTGCCTCCTCTATATGTATGCTTCCTCTATATCTTTCTTGACCTACTATGGTGGCCTTGGAAGACACAGGCACCAGATGGAAGACAATTCATGCCTCAGAATTCACACAAGCAGAAACATGTCTTGATGGTATTGCATTACCAGATATCCAGTGTCTATTTGTTACAGCAGCGTGGCCCAGCCTATCCTGATTAATACAGACCCTTCTGACCTTAATTGATACAAGGAAAGTGACCATACCTGTCTTGTACATCCTCTTAACCCTACTGCTGAATACAGGACCTCCCACATAGTATAGGTTCAATAAATGTTGGTTGGAGGAAAATGAATGAATCTCAAATTAAGTCTGGCCTCTGTCTGCTATTTGGTTAAGCCACTTATTAACTGCTTTTAGAAACCAGTGTTTGATCAATCTTTCTGATATATTGTTTCATCAGATCATGCCTCAGATTAAGACTTTATTATATGTTTAATCAATTTCAAACTCCTTCCTCTGACATTCAAGGTCCTCATAATCTCACCTAGATTCCTACCATTTTACTGATTTATTGCTCTAATCCAATCTAATCCATCACTACTGACATGTGCCTCCTGGTCATTGTATTCACTATGCTAGGACAAACATTGTGTGTTCTCAAGCAAATCATTTCAAGTCTCTGAGCCTCAGTTTCTCATTCTGTAAAATCGATATGTATAGCAAAAGACATAATGCATACAAAAAGTTTAAGTTACGCAGGGTTATGAAAATCCAAATTTATTTTGTGCTTGTTGTTGGTATATATTAAATAAATTGATAGATCAGAGGAGTGTCATTAAAGAAAGTGTTGCTATTTCAGTAACACATTTGTCAAAATCTCCCATGACAATTTTGCACAGAATTCCTGTCTAGGGAGCATTGGTAAAACAAACCAGAGGCACTGCTGGTTACCTACTCCAAATTCATTCCCTCTCCTTTTTTCTTAACCCTACCTCTATTTTATTTAGGTTCTCCCTTCTCCTTGGGACCATATTTATCCAGGGAGGATCCTTCATGATGGCCCTATTTTCACTGCCAATGATTACTGTAGTCATGTTCTCTGATGCATTTCTGGTCGATAAGACGTGGAAAAAAGTACAAGAGGGCTTCTAAGAAGGGTTTTCTTGCTTTTAAAAAGAAACACTCAAAAAATATATAATAGTTTCTTCTTCTGGACAATGTCATATCTTCAAATGCTGTAGCCAGCTCATCAGCATGAGAAGATCTCTAGCTTGAGATCAGAGCTGACACGCTGAGATGAGAATGGAGAGGCAGAAACACAGAAAGAACATAGATCCTTGACGATGTCATGAGTCACTGATTAAACCTGGAGCTCCTTCTGTTCTGATTTCTAGTTTGTAAGATAACTCAATCTCATCTTTTGATCCAGTTGAGTCCTAGTTTTCTGTTACATGCAATGGGAAGCAGTGAAACCCTCTTAGACTTGCTATATGAGTCCATTAGGGCAGTCATAACAAAATACTATAGGCTGTGTGGCTTTCATAACAGAAATTCATATTCTCATGGTTATGAAGGGTGGAAGTCCCAGATAAAGGTGCAGCAGGTTTGGATTCTCCTGAGGCCTCTCTCCTTGGCTTGCGGACTGCCACCTTCTCACTGTGTCCTCACGTGGCCTTCCCTCTGTGAGTGCACTTCTCTGGTGTCTCTTCCTCTCTCTTATAAGGTCACAGGACAGATTGGATTAGGGCCTACAATAAGGGCCTCATTTTAACCTAACTACCTCTTTACAAGCTTAGTCTCCAAATACAATCACATTCTGAGGTACTGGAGGTTAGAACTTCCACATATGAATTTTTTTTTTAATCTTTTATATGGAGTCTTGCTCTGTTGCCCAGGCTGAAGTGCAGCAGCATGATCTTGGTTCACCACAGCCTCCATCTCCCAGATTCAAGCGATTCTCCTGCCTCAGCCTCCCAAGTAGCTGGAATTACAGGCATGTGCCAACATGCCCAGCTGATTTTTGTATTTTTAGTAGAGACTGGGTTTCTACTGAAAAACCCAGGGTGGTCTCGAACTCCTGACCTCAAGTGATCCACCCACCTAGGACTTCCAAAGGGCTGGGATTACAGGCATAAGCCACTGGACCTGGCTGACAAATAAATTGTGTAGGGGACACAGTTCAACCTATAACATTTGCTCATGCCAAGAAAAGGGGAGTTTATTTTAAAATTTCGGAAAAAAATCTTCACAGAATCGAAGTGCAGTTATCAAAGTCAGACCTCCAGAGAACTGGGAAGCCAATAGGCAGCTACTCTCTTTGTCTTTTTCTTTCTTCGTGGTTTCAAATTTATATTTCTCTCAGCATGCATGCTTTGGTTGTCTCTTTCTCCTCACCCTTCTGCTTATATGAAGCTCATCATGAGTGCCCCATGATGGTAGCTTCAGCTGCTAAGTCACATGACCCTTGTGTTTGTGAAATTCTTGAGATAGAGAATCTGGCCCAGTTTTCATCAAGTGTTTACCCTTGGTCCAATAGGCTGTGGCCAGGGGCATGGGTCAGGTGGTATGCAAGGGCTGCCTCTTGTGATCTATAGCTAAGTTAGTTCACCAAGAGGACTTGAATGGGAATAAATTCTTTAGCAGCTCTAGTGGAAGAGGGAAATGTGGATAAAATTATAATGTAGTCAGTGGATATGAAGCAGATGGAACAATCATATACAAAGGTGTTGATTCATTACTGACAGGCTGGAAGAAGTCTTTAGCAAAGCCCAATTTTATCTTGCCCTCAGTTCTGATTTTTTTAAAAAATGTTCCCAATATTTTAATAAGCAGGTTAGGACATAGAAAATACATCCACTAAATTCTTAGTTGACATAATGATAAAAACATTAATTAAGATGGTTAGAAATGAGATTCAGACTCAAAATCATCTTAAAGGGCTAGAAATCTGGGTAGAATCAGTAAGATAAAAATTAGCTCACGTGAATATTAATTTCCAAAGTTGGACTTCGGTGTTCACTTACAAAGTGATGGAATAGAGTTTTCAAAATGAACTCTTAAATAAATTACAGCACTCTGAATATGTGTCTCTCTTTCCAAGAAGGAAGTCCTTTTTAATTAGTTGCATGCTAAAGTTAGTTTGGCTAAGTAAATGTTTTCCTAGAGTTGGAAGATTTCTATAATTTCAGTTTCCCTTTTATTTGCAGATCAAGTAGTTTAAATGACCCAGTAAATAATTTGGAGTCACTACAGTTAACTCACCAACCTTGAAAAACCCTGAACCAAGGGGCCTCTTGATACTGTAAGGGAAGGCTACCATAATCAACAGCATAAGTCTAACCATGGTACCATACCTTTCCCTCTAATGCTGGATTCTCTGTAAGCTTGACTTTCCCAGATTAGGAAACAGAGATAAGGACAAGCTCACTTTCCAGCTATTTTGTTATGCCTTTTTAATTTCTTTCATCTTTTGGAAATGACCTTACAAACTTCCTCATGTTATGAAATATGTCTTCACTGAAAACTAGAGTCCAAACATTACAAAAAATAGGTAGCATAGAAAGTGAAATGAAATAATGTATAACAGGTAACCAATGTAAATGATTAGGTAACTCCTCTTTCATTTTTGTAATTTGCTTTTCCCATGCAAGGATATGGACTGTAGGCTGTAATGACAGACTTGTTTGTCACAGATCAATCCATTAGCCAAGGGCAACCAGAAAAGCCAGACAAAATATTCGATTGATTTGGTTTGAAGGCATTAGAGAGCTACCATGTCAGCAAGGACTTGAGGGGCTAAGATTCTTGAGAAAAGGGAAGTACAAAGAGGTGTCCTTGATGTTCAGTCTGCTTTTCCTCTCAAGGCCTTAAGCTGATTCACAAGTAGTGGCTGAGAGCAGAGAAGCTGAGCTAGGCTTCTGTCAGTCTTATCACACTATATGGAAAAACTGGAATTCAGAGCCCTGTAAGGAAAAGAGTCCATGATAAGTATCCCAAGATTTTAGTTGACATCCACCAAGGGCTATACTCTAGAACATAAGGGTGAACCAGAAATAGACCAACCCTCACAAATAACAAAGTCCAGCTTTGATTAAACATTATCCCTGATTGGATTAGGTGATCTGCCTCTATGCTGTTTACTAAAAATAAAAATGAATCTTCTTTGAAAGAAAATAAAATTACCAAGAGGCTCAAATTATCTTAGTTTTATATACACATCTGGTATCTAATTTCAAACTACCAGTCATTTAAGGAGACAAAACCACATGACTGAAGAAACAGATGAGGAGCAGACCCTAAGAGTGTCCGGATATTGGAGTTACTAGTCATACACTTTAAAATAGCCATGATTACATAGTCATTCTCCACTCACGTTACTCAAGAGATACTTAGTACATGGGCTTAGCACATGAGCTGTGTATATAATAGTCCCTCAACAAATATTTAATGATATGAACTGATAATCCAAAATAATGGTACTAATATATTTGCAATTTTAACCCTAAGTAATATATGTAGAATTGGGGTTTCTGAACATCTTACGAAGTCTTATTGCCTGTGGGCTCCATTAAATCATCTCAGTTTCCTTGAGATAATTTACTAGAGCCCACAGACACAAAGTTACATGGAGAAAGTCACTCACTTCTCTGTTTTTTTTTTTTAGGAGAAGGTTCTCATTCTGTTGTCCAGGCTGTAGTGCAGTAGTATAATTGTAGCTCACTGTAGCCTCAAACTCCTGGACTCAAGTGATCCTCCTGCCTTAGCCTCTTGAGTAGCTGGGACTACAGGCATGCACCATCATATCCAACTAATTTCCTAAGAAAAATTTTATAGAGACAGGGTCTCACTATGTTGCCCAGACTAGTCTTAAACTCCTGGCCTCAAGCAATCCACCTACCGGGGCCTCTCAAAGTGCTGGAATTACAGGTGTGAGATGCTATACGTGGCCCCTTTTCTATTTCCTGTCAGTCCTTCTGATTATATCATAGAGGAAGTTTCAGCTTGATGCTAACGTCTTTTATACCATCCTAATGCTATTTGATAATTTTTTTATTATATCATAGAGAAAGTCTCAGTTTGGTGCTAACATGTCTTTTATACCATCCTAATACGATTTTAGAAATTTTTTTTTTTAACAGAGAAAGATCTCAAGCTTGGCAGTCAATGTCTTGGTATCTCTACTCTGGTGTTCTTAAGGAAAATGACATGGGATTCTTTGGACATCTGATGAAGTCTGTGAACCCTGTATCAAAATAATGCTTGTAAATACTTACAGTAAAATACCCAATATTGCAAAATAAAGAATATGTTGAAATAGAGTTCCATCCACCATCTTCTTGCCACTTCAGTTTGTGATTATTGTATTTATTTTCATGGTTACTTTCTATTTATGGAAAGTGCAATTGGTTTCCATTTATAATCATGACATACAATTTGCATTTTAAATACATTTATTTAAATTAAAGAGGGAAGATGAATTGAGGAAATAAGTAAGTAAAAGCAGGAAATATGACAAAGTTAAAAGTGGTGTGCTATGATTGAGTGAAGAATGCAGACTTAACCCAGAGGTGACTTTAATAATGGGAATTTCAGGCACCCTTTCAGGTTGGGGAGTGCACTAAACCAGGCTTGGTACAAACCTTGCTTGCCCATTGATTGAGCAGTCTCACCAAGTACCAGACATTCTTCCAGGTGTGGGGATAGAGCATGGAAGAAAGCAATTTATTCTCAAGGTGTTTACATAGTAGGAAAAGGATACAGACAACAGGCAGGCCAAAACATTCAATTAAAAGGTAACTTCAGATACTGGTTTTTGCCCTGAAGCATAAACAGGTGACTAGAAGGGTGACTAGAGAGGAAGTGACTTGGGGTAGGAGTAGAGACTAGTACTGGGGATCATGCTTGGTCCGGGGCTGTGTTAGAAAAAGACCAGGTTCCCCTTGCAGCAGTGCCGGGAAAAATGCAGAGACAAGCCAGGATTTCTGGATCATTACCATGAGGAAAGGAATAAATGTGTGTTCTCTTTCAGTTGCTCCTCTTGACACCTGGGTAAATGGCTGTTTACACAGGCAGATCACCCAGCCGCTCCCTCAAAGGTAAACAGCTGCTTCCTGCCTCCCCTGCTAGCACAGATTGGGGCCCTGAAACAGTGTGTACCCAGGGGAAAGAAGAGGTATTCTCCATTCAGGTTTTCATTCACTCGTTCAGGCAAGATTTCTTGAGTGCCTCCCGAAATGCAGGCACTGAGGTAGGTACTGGGAACACAGCAAGGAACAAGAAAGAGGTCCCTCCTTCCCGCCCTCTCTCTCCTCTCCACTTGGAATCCAGGGTTACCCAAGCTAGAGGTGACTCAGAGGTTCCAGGCCACTCGTCTCATGGTAAAGATGGAAATATCAGAATCTGGAGAGGCAAAGTGACTTGCCCAAGATCCGGAGCTGGCTCCCTATAGATTTCAAGCAAGTCAAGTCTCAAAACAGTGTCAACTGCGTTCTTTGCCTACTAGCTGACTTGCTCATTCTTGGTTAGTATTTGGATTGACACTTTTTAGCGTATTCTCCATTACCAAACTATTATGGTTTAGGGAAGGAAAAACCAGAGGTCCATCCTACAAGCACACTGAAATGTGATCCAATTCTAAGTCCCTATATTACAACATAGACTGCTGTGACTGACCACATTTGCCTTATTTACCTTCTTCTCCAGGAATATGCCCCAATTTCAGTTTTCTATGTTGAAAAATAACTACAAAGCCTATAATTAGGACAAACATACATTACATTTAAGCATACCTTCCATTTTTGTTGCATTATATTTTTAATTGTTTCAATCACTATGAAATTAACAAATGTTCATGAGCACCCACTGTGGGAGCTCACAGTGTGAGAGCTCAGCCCTAGTGGATGTCCTGGGATTTAATGATAAACCAAAGACAAATATATGCTCAATCTGGTCTCTGCCCTCATCTACTCTGAGAGGTACACATTTGTCAAGTAATTGCACATATATGATTGTTTATATGTATAAAACTAAATGCTTTGAGTTGTTTAATGAAAAAAAGTCAAAAAGAGGTTTGCTTTGAGGAATGAGATCAAGGAATAAAAACTAGTCCGTTAAAAAAAAATTACACATATAGGCATAAATTTATCACCATAATAGATACTTGTGTTAGTTCAGGTCCACCAAGATGCACACTAAGACAGGAATAAACAGGTAAGGTATTTATTGGGGAAAATGCCTAAATTGGAGGTGGAGTGCAATAGCTCACACATGTAATCCCAGCACTTTGGGAGGCCAAGGTAGGTAGATTGTTTGAGCCCAGGAGTTCAAGAACAGCCTGAGAAACATGGCAAAACCCTGTCTCTACAAAAAATATATATATATACAAAAATTAACCAGGTGTGGTGGCGCATGCTTGTCATCCCAGCTACTAGGAGGCTGAGGTGAGAGGATCGCTTGAGCCAGGGAGTTTGAGGCTACAGTGAGTCTGGATCACCCCACTGCACTTCAGCCCGGGTGACAGACTGAGATCCTGTCTCAAAACAAAATAAATAAAAGGAAAAAATAAGAGAAAATGGCAGGGGGGAGGCTAGAGAAGGCCAGGAAAGCCATCAGACCAGGAAGTAGTTCTGTGAAGAGGAGAGAGAAGGGAGGATGGATGGATGGGTGGTCTTCGATTCAGGGTCATCCTAAGGATGTTCTGGGAAGGCCATGGAACTGGCTTAGTTTTCGTGGTGGGCTTAGCTATAGGCTGGGAAAAGCCGTTGGGAAGTGTGGCCTCTGCAGAGATATGGTGATGGATTTGGAGTACAGCAGCTGGGACTGTCCATCAGTAAGAGATCTAAGAAGTTCGTGCTCATGACCACTGCAATGCTACAATAGAGCAAAACACAATAACGACAGGGTAAATTAGAGGGACATGATCTAGTCTAGGACAATGAAGATTGTTTCAGAAAATAATCTCTGTCTTACATTCACGAGGGAAAAGTGCAATGTTCTGGAAAGAGAGTGGCAAGTGCAAAGGGCCTCTGGCAGAAGGCAGTGTGGGATGCTCAAGAAACTGAAAGAAGGCCAGAGCAGCCTAGTGGAAAGAATATAGGAGAGAGTAGAATGGGAGGCTGAGAGGTGAGCATTACCAGGAAGCCCTATAAGGCCTTTAAGCGGAGGTCATTGAAACACACATCTAAAACTCACCACTAGCACAACAGACATAGGGCAAAGGGTGGAGTGCTATGCGTATGCCTGGGTTTAACTGTAGCATGACTGGCGGAACTAAAGGAGTGGAGAGGCTAAGGCCTTGCTGTTACCTACTTTTGTTAGGATTAGAACAGAGGTCACAAACTGGTGGACTCCACGGCAAATGCAATTTCCTTTCTAATTTTTATTTTTGGGGAAAGGGTCTCACTCTGTCACACATGCTGGAGTGCAGTGGCGCGATCTCGGTTCACTGCAGCCTCAGCCTTTCTGAATCAAGCAATGCTCCCCAACCTCAGTCTCTCCTGAGTAGCGAGTACTACAGGCACACGTCACCATGCCTAGCTAATTTTTTTTCTTTTTATATTTTGTAAAGATGGGGTCTAACCTCGTTGTTCAGGTGGATCTCAAATCTTGAATTCCTGGGCTCAAGCGATCCTCCCAGCTCGGCCTCCCAAAGTGCTGGGATTACAGGCATGAGCCACTGCACCCAGCCCCAAAGGTAACTTAAAGATGTATTTACTTTGACACAGGCAGTACTTGTTCACATTTAAAAATTGGACAATTTCTACATAAAAATCTGTATTACTCATGTCTCCTAAAAAAGGAACATTTAGCAATGGTAGCCCCACATTCCTGCCTGAAAATAATTAGCTGGGAAAGAGTGGGGACTGCCCCTGAGACATGGTGTAAATAGCATGGGAGTTGATCAATAAATATTTGCTGAATGAATGAATACACGAATGAAAAGTCAGAGACCTATAGGTCAGCATGGACCTTGGTGAAAGAACCTGTCTAAGCCTGAAAGAGAATGTGATTTAAGATTAAATCCAGGGTGTGCTAGTAAATGTTTAACAACCAACTCTTTGGGGATGAAAAAAAGTCCCAATTTGTCGTGTTTGCCCATTATTGTGATGTAAATACTCCTGTCATGACAAAATTCAAGCTGCCAACATGCTGACACTGAATTTGGAGTTGGAAGGAGATGAACAGGCATAATCAGGTCTTGTGAGATGGTCCAAGCTGGCCCCAGCACACCACTGTTATATATGAGGCTAGAATTACTAAATTACTAGAATAGCAACTTTCTGGAACATATGCCTGGAACATAGCAGGTGCTGAATAAATGTTTGTTGATCCAGGAACTGACTGTGTTGAAGCCCACAGATGGGAAATCAGAAGAAGGCAGGTGAAAGTAGGAAGAGGGGCAGAGAATTAGGGGTACAGACCCCAGGACCATAAGTCAGAGGAATGTTGTACAGGTTTTCAGATCCCTTACTGGTCAAATGAAGGCAAAGGGTTAAATCTCTCCAAATCTTCTATAACTCCATGATGTAAGTCAGTGATTTTCAACCAATAGTAAAAAGTGTAATTATCTTTTCAAGCTAAATATTACAAATAAATTCTAATAAAAGGAAATGCACGTCTGTTGAGAGCCCTGATCCTGTAACTAGTTTAGTCTCCCCTGAAGCCACTTGTAGTAGCCTATTCATATCGGGACTCCCCAGTGACTACATTTTCTCATATCCACACTCTTGTGAAGGTCCTTCATCTTGAATCTGGACTGGGTCTATGGCCTGATTCGACCCATAGAATGCACAGGTAAGAACAGGTAGGTTTCTGGCGTAAGCTTGAAGAAGGCACAGTGGCTTCCGAAGCCCTGAGCTACTAGTAAGAAGTCCAGCTACTCTGCTGGGAAGGCCATGGAGAGCTAATGGAGAAAGGGGGGACCCTGAGACTACGTGGAGTGAGAGAGAGCAACACTCAGCCATCTCAGTGTCCCACCTGAGCCCAGATCCAAACCCTTCTGCCGACTGAGCACATCTGCAAGCATAACCACTGACAGACCAGCACAAGTGCCCAGCCAAGTCCAGTTCAAATCGCAGATTGTAAGCAAATAAAGCAGTTGATGTTGTAAGGTTTTTAGATGATCTTAGGGTTTAGATTATGTTAAATATGTGAGATACCTAAATAGCCATCAATTTAAAAAATTGATCTGTGCTATTTAGCAGAGGATAAATTCTCCAGATTCCACCCACTTTGGATGGGACATCTCGGAAACATGTCCTACAGTGCCTCCTGGGGTTCAAGCGATTCTCCTGCCTCAGCCTCCTCAGTAGCTGGGATTACAGGCATGTGCCACCATACCTGGCTAATTTTGTATTTTTAGTAGAGCCAGGGTCTCTCCATGTTGGTCAGGCTGATCTTAAACTCCCGATCTCAGATGATCAACCCACCTCAGCCTTCCAAAGTGCTGGGATTACAGGCATAAGCCACCGCGCCCGGCCTGACAAGTTGATTTTTTAGTCTTGTGTTCTCTAGGAGACCATGGGAAGCTACCTCGTCTACACATTATGCCTCTGTAAAAGAGGAAGAAAGGAATTTCCAGGGGACTTCAGCTCCTCTGCACTTCTGCATTGTCCATGTGAAGGTGTTTAGTGAGTCTGTATTATGGTGTCTGGTACCTCAGTGGCAACAGGAAAGTACTGGGGCAGGAGATGAGTGGTATATAACATAGGAGAGTGGAGAGGAGGTGCCAGATAACCCTGAGAGTCTGGGAGCTGCTGCCCCAGTGAGCCCCTCCATCTGTAAAACTGGCTGAAACCATAGTAAGCAGGTTTTACAACAGTGGGAAGGGTGCATGCCAGTGTCAGGGCCTCCCATCCAATAGCAAGGCCGGGTTGGGTCCAGGGTGGTGAATAAATGAAACCTAATCCAGGACATAACAAAGGAGACCATGTCAAGTCCAAGAGAAGCGCCCTGACAGTTCACAGCATCTTAGAGCGCACTTCAGCACATTATACTATTTCACCAAGGAGAAATTTCATAAACATTATTAAAAGTAGATTCTCAAGACTAGACATTATTTTAATATTGCTTCCTGACAATTATAAGGTAAGGCATGTTGGTAAGCAAATAGAAAAGAAAGGTAATTACTAGGACCCAAAACTGGTTCTCCAGAAATAGATCACAGTGTACCAGCCAATTTCCATTTTTGATAAAATTACTTCGCTGATGTACATTGATCTAAGCATGACTTTTGGTCATGACACTGATAATATTTTTCTGGACAACATGCAAGAACACAGGTAGAATGACTATACAGTTAAAAAGATTTCAATCAACTGTACTCAGTTCTCTAGAGATATGCCACAGGTGCTTGTTTTTACTTTTGTTGTGTTTAATATTCTTTCCTTGATGATCTGGAAGAAGATGTAGCAGGCATATTCACCACATTTATGGAAGGAATCATTGGCATGTTTGATGACGGAATCAGGATTCAATTGTACTGACAGGCCAGGATGTTAGGTCAACATCAACCATGTGCAATTTAAGAGTAATAGAATCTATATTTAACATAAAAAAGTCAGTTGTGTTGGTACAGGATTGAGGAGTCTGATTGACAGCAGTTGAGCAGGAAAAGACCTGGGGGTTTTAATTAACCCGAATTTCAATAAGATACGGCCACTAAGCATATTTTTAAAGCAATTTTAGGCTGCAGTAATAAATGTCTTATTCTCAGTTGAAGGGCAGTGATGATCCTACTAGGTTCTGTGTGGGGCATACTACATCTGGAGTATTGTGTGCTCAGTTCTGGGTGAAAGAGTGTGCAATTACATACAGGAGGGATTTCAAATGCATGTCACACAAGAGCTGGTTATCAGCACTGGGGACAAATGAGAACAAAATGATAATATTTTACAGGAATAATAGTGACCTCCATCTATTTGACGAGCATTCAGGTGTAAAAGGGAGTAAACCTATTCTTTTTGCTCTATGCTTTAGTCAGTTATTGTCACATTAATACTATGTTGGCTTGTAACAACATCTATTTATCTCTTATGTATTTGCAGGTAAGCTGGAATTTGTCTGATCTAACGTAGGTGTGGTTGGGTTTGGCTCCAGGCCATGTTTGGGGTTTAGGTTTGCTCCATATGTTTCTTTTCCTTTGGGAGTCAGAAGGTGCCCCTGGGAATATTTTTCTTAGGGTAATAGAAGAGGCCCAAGAGGGTGCATGCATTAAAAGCCTCTGCTGATATCATGTCTGCCAATATCCATTGCCTAAGTTAAGCCATTCCAAATTTAAGGGGCTTCATCCACTGTGAGGTCATGGGAAGGGAACTGCATGCAGTCCTGTTACAGAGGAGTGGAATAAATACTTCAGTCTACTCCACTCCGAACTCACAGGTCAAAATGAGGGTTAGTGGTCTGCAGTTATAGCAAGACAGACTCTGGCAATTAAAAACTGGATGATCATACCATTGGAACTGTCCAAGGACAGATGCAAATCAGTGAAGTATTTTTCTCAGAAGGGATTAGACAGAGTTCCATGGTTCATTCCCCAAGAGCATCCTAAATGGAATTCCAGTGGCATTTGGAAAGTTAGGGACTGAGTCGGTCAGTATCTTTCCTACTCTAACATCCCTAAATTCCATGATCTGGTTCGATCCCATACTCTTCCTCCTGACTCTGACATCCTGAAGCTTTTTCTCTCTGTGCCATTCCTTGGGGAACCAATTATGTATGGCTTCTTTGGGTCTCTAAGAGATTCCTTGAGTATTTCTTGTCGCCTAATTGCTTTGGAAGCATTTGAATGGTTCAGGCTGAGTCTTAAACTTCTCTTGAATTGCCTATAACCATTATCTCAGGGTCAGGCACCAAGTACTTAGCATGGCATTAAATCATCACCCAACACCCAGTGCAGCCTCAAACCTCTTTGCCGCCTCTCTCCTGTCTTTCCCATCTTATTATCCAGCCAAATTGAGATACCTGTCCTTCCCAATACACAGCCTCTGCTTTTCAGGGCTTTGCTCACTTATAGACCATTCTCTTTATCCTCACATGTCTAGGCTCCACCCATCCCACCCAGTGCAAACCAAGTGCTACTTTTTCCAAGATGTTTTCACTGATACTCCAACCAGAAAGAAGTCTCTCATCCTCTTCTGAATGGTATTAACACTTCTCATGATATTCAAGATGTTTATGGTGTAGAAAAGTGATTCTCAACTCTTTCAGTGATGACTTGAGAATACTTAAATCATACATGCCCAGGTCCCATCCCAAGACAGTCTCATATTATGTCTAGAAACAGAAACTCCAATTAATAGCAGTATCAGCAATAAAACAAGAACTCACATAGCAAAGTGTATGGAAGTAAGTTCTTCCAGGGTTGGTATTGCAGTTTAATGATGCCACCAATAACCTACGCTCTTTCTTCCAGATCTGGCATTCCCAATGTGTCAGCAATGTCTTTCCTCACAGTTGCAAACCAGCTGCTATAGTTGCAAGCATCATGTCCTCACACCAGCATACCAAGCAGGAACAAAGCAGTCATAGGAAAAGTGTTCTTTTCACATATCTCTCTTGCTTGAGAAACAGAACCAAGAAGTTTCCTGCAGACTTCTCCTCACATCTCATTGGCCGAGCTGGGTCACATGCACATCCTTGACTTATCACTAGCAAAGGGAAATGGGCTATCAAGATTGCTTAAAGGCCAAGCAGGAGCCATTGTTGGGGTTAGACTGTCCTCAACAAACTCTAGGCTCTGAACTACAGGCAAGAAAGAAGTGGGGATGGCCACAACTTCCCTTACATGGTGAATCAGAAGAACAGCTTAAGTAAGTAGATGCTCCCATGGGACAGTAATCTTGCTGTGGGCAGCAAAAAGATCATGTCGTGGCATGATCTTGGCTCACTGCAACCTCCGTCTTCCGAGTTCAAGTGATTCTGCTGCCTCAGCCTCCCTAGTAGCTGGGATTACAGGTGCCCACCACCACAGCTGGCTAGTTTTTGTATTTTTAGCAGAGATGGGGTTTTGCCATGTTGGCCAGGCTGGTTTGAACTCCTGATCTCAGGTGATCCACCCACCTCGGCTTCCCAAAGTGCTGGGATTACAGAAGCTTTCGGGATTACATGCACACAGAAGCCTTAGGAATCTTCAGAGAGGTTCCATAGTCACTTGTGAATCACTGAAGCCTCTCTCACCAAGCCATTGTCTTGGATGCTGTTTTTATCTGCATGCAGCTCCCATGCCCCACTTTTGAGGATGTTCATTTCCCCAGAATCTCCAAATATAAATCAGGTTTTCACAGAAGACTGCAGAGCCCTCACAGGTGTGGAAATCATCTAAAGATATGCTAATGATTTGGGCTTCTAGAAAAACGTATATTTATGAAGGAAGCATGGATTAAGCACGGCTAGTGTGTACGATTTTTTTCTTTTCCATTCATCACCTGTAACAAGTCAGGATGGAGAGTTAATATATCAGAAAAACCAGGGATCAAATGCCAGTTTCAACATTTGCTGGCTGTGTGACCTTGGGCAAATTCTTTAACCTCTCTGAGCCTTGGTGCCTTGTTTTCCTCATGCATAAAACGAACCCTCCTGTAGGGATGATATGTAGACCAACACTCATAATAACAATAGTAATAACAGTTACCATCTCATGAGTGTTCATTCCATGACAGGCCTGATTCTAGGCATTTTATAATATCTTTTTTCCCCCAGAGACATGGTTTTGCTGTGTTGCTCAGGCTGGGGTGCAGTGGTGCAATTGCAGCTCACTGCAGCCTCAAACTCCTGGGCTCAAGCTATCCTACCATTTCAGCCTCCTACCTGAGTAACGGGGACTACAAATCTCAGCTAATTTTTTTTTTTTTTTCTTGTAGAGACTGGGGTCTTGCTGTATTGCCCATGCTGGTTCTCAAAGTCCTGCTCTCAAGTGATCCTCCTGCTTCGGCCTCCCAAAACACTGGGATTACAAGCATGAGCCACTGCACCTGGCCACATCATCTTCACAAAAATGCAGTGAGTTAGGGGCTTGTGTTGCCCCCAAGGCACAGAGTATCGAAGGGACCAGCTCAAAGTCACAAAGCTGATGGGCGAGGGTTGAACCCATGTGTCTGACTCCAAAGCCAGTTCTGCAGCATATTAATTACATGCTATGTCTTGGTTTCTTTTTTTTATCTCCGATTATTTGATGCTATTCCAAAATCATCAGAATTGTTCCTGTAGGCACTCCTTTTCTTAATTACATATTGCATTGTTCTCTTTCTCACTCTCCCCTGTTAGATCCAAGGTAAATTTTTAGTCTTTTAAAAAATGTTCATACATTATAAATGCTTGTTAATATACAGTTCTTTCAGACAGTCCTGCCTTGCTTGGGGAAGCAGATGTGGGTCAGGGAGAAAGAAGGACTGATGAACTCAAATAGCCTTTTTCACTTTGATTCTCTGTTTTCACTTCAGAATGCTGTGTCACCAGTGAATCCCCTCCTCGTAATCTCTTCTTTCCTGGAGAACACCAGGCTGGTTTCACTTCCCTTTTAAACTATCCACAGATCTTTGTGTCCCGAACACTTTGGCTGCATTGCACTGGGCCTGGCTAATGGCACAATATCCTTTTCATAATAAGGTATCACACATGGCACAGTAGACTTTTGTACCTGGCCAGAATCACCACATTCATCGCAGATACCACGTGCTGTCTATTGGATACCCTCATTTTCTCTTTTCAGGAAGGTCTCGTGTCAGCTTTCCTGCTGCTTCTTATGAACCAGGAACTTTTTCTCCCTGAATCTTGGGGCTGCTGTTTTCCAGCCTCTAGCACGTCTCCATTTTTGTGGGACATCAGTTGACCGGCATACCTGTACCCAGGACTGGGACTTAGGTTAACGGAGGGTTGGCATTCTCCCTAAAGCCTGTTTTGCATATATTTCTGAAAACCTGTTGGTTTTCTGCCTACCTTCTTTCCTCCATGAGTAGATTTCAGTGAACACATTACTCTCTTTCTTCGGTGATTACCTGGTCTCACCTGCTCATCATAAAGGAGCCACTCTTATTGTTAGGGCTGACACATTGCAGGTGATTTAGTCTGCATCTGTAGTGTCCACAGAACATATTCCAGAAATGAAAAATACATAATATAATGAAAACCCTAATGCAACCTTTGCTTAAAATATGAGTATAGCAAAGGCATTTGAGAGAAGAGCCTGAAAATAGGTTAATGGTAGTTTAATTGTATCTAATAAGAGTTACCATTGATTTAGGCTATAATAATGCTAGTAACACACCTAAACATGCTCTATACATTACATCATTTAATCTACATAATAAGACTCAGAGGAATGTATTACCATCCCAGATTTACAGAGAAAATTAAGACTAAGAAGGTTAGGTAATTGACCTAGTAGATTGCAGCTAGTACGTATCAGAAAAAGGATTTGAACCCAGACCTTGGCTGGTTTCTAAGTGCATAAGCTTAGCTGCTGCTACCCAGTTTCACTGCTTTTTGTTCCATGCACCGCCTCTAGGATGCTTCCTTATTTGTCTTCTGGTTAATATTTACTTCCTCCTCCCTAGCACACCACATTAAGGGTGTGGCATGTGCCTTTCACTTCCTGAATGTTTGTTACTCAGTTTCAACCAGCTTCACTCTCTTTCAAAGCAAGGTAAAAGTGACAGCGCTTTAAGCTCAGGGAGAACCAGGAGCTGATTCCAGTACACAATTGACTACCTTGCGAGATTTTGTCTTTCCTTTTATATTGTTGAAGCTTTCTCGATGGCAACATGGCCCACACATTATCTAACCTTCAGACAAGCCCAGAGGATTTGCAGGAAATTCTCAAGCGCCCCAGAGGGGTCAGTGGTGATGAATGGATTAAGGAGATGCCCTGATTTATGGGATTATTGGGGGTCGAAGTGGGGAATTATAGACAATTTTGTTTCTACTGCAGAATCAATGTGGTAAAGTGAATACGGGCTTTGGAGTCAGGCCCAGGCCTGTGGGATGACCTGGGAAGCATTCTGCCATCTTTGGCCCACCTCAGCTTCCTCAGTGGTAAGATAGAGATAATATGTCACCCTAGAAATATTGCATGGATTTATGAGATTTTGTATATAAAGTCCCCAGATACCTGGCACACTGTAGGTGCTCCCAAAACCAAACAACAGTTCTTTTTAGAAGCTTAGCTTGGCTCAGGTTGACATTTCAAATGATCTGGGGTTCACTCTCCACCTGTTTCTAAGCCATTGAGTGAAATTGGACATATTAGTTCTGGTGTTGACTTCAGTATTCTAAGTTGGGAAGCAGAACTCATCATTCCCCTCCTCCTTTATGAATTTTGATAAGAATAACTGAGAAGTCCATGTAGTATTTTGAAAGTATAAAATGCTGTTAGATTGTTTTTGTTTTGTTTTCATAGTAAAGAGAAAGGAAGAAGGAAGGGAGAGGAGAAAAAGAGAAAAGAATTCAGGACTGATATTTTCAAATTTGCAAAGTAAGCAAGATTGGTGTTTGGTACTCTTTGATCTCTCCTTTTCTTAAAAAGGAAAAGAAGGGGAAGAGTGTTTTAGAGTTCTACCCCATCCAGGATTAGAGAGAGAGAGGTAAAAAATCTTTCCTGTTATCCCTCAAATTATGCCACAAAGAAAATGGCTCACTCTGCTTTTATATCAATGACCTTACTGCCTCAATGTCCTCGTCTGTTGAAATGTGTTTAGGAGCAGCTGCCCTGCACACCTGTCCAAGGTGTTGGAAGAGCCAGATAGATAAGGCAATGGAGAAACTTATTTTGAAAATCAAATAGTATTAAAATTGAGGTAGAGAGAAGGAGCACCAGGCCAAGAGTAAGCAAATCTGAGTTTGAAGCTGGGCTTGGATGATCAGCAGCTTTGTGACTTTAGGCAAATCCTTTCACCTCTCGGCATTGCAGGGTCCTCATCTTGCAATGCAGAAAGCAGAACCTCTCCAGGTTCCGGGCTGGAGGATCGTGAGATCTCACCTGAGACAGCACCTTGAAATTGCCCATACAGGGCACATCGTCTCTACCATCGCCTAAGGTCAGTCCCAGGATATTGCTGGCCTTTTGTTTTGCTATATTTTTCCATCTTTCTCACAAAGTAAAAATGCAGACATGTGAATTCTCTAGCCATGTGCACTTTAGGAGCTTCCAGGGTCCCTTTGGGGTTATATCTTTCCTTAGCCTCTTGCAAACCCTAAAGCAAGATGACTGTAAGACAAGCTATGTGGGCACTGGATGGAAAACGCATGCCTCTGGTAGAAGGGCAAGCCAGTACTCAGAGCCAAAGAGCAAGCGCCATGCAGGACTATGAGTCCAGGGTGTCCAAATCTGACTTCTAAAGGAATGCCAGAGATCCTGATTGTTTTCTATATGAAATCCACCATTAAAAAAATATAGCCTCAAGAATAATTGTAAACACTGCACAGGACAAGTTTTATTGTTTTTTAAAAGAGCTGAAAACCATAATCGAGTGCATCTGTTCTTTGTTGCAGACTGGGGACTGAAATCCAGGGAGTAGAGAAAGGTTGCTTGGCTGGTCAGCCATCGAAACACAGAGCTGGGGCCGTCTAGTCCGAATGCGGCGTTCATCATTCTTTGCTAAGCACAACAAGGCGACCGTGGTTGTTGTGGTTAGCAAGGTCACCTGATTTCCTAGGCAGATCTTGTTCCACCACATTGAGCTTCCTTTGCTAGAAAGGACATGGAAAAAGGAGTGACAAAAGAGGAGAAAGAGATAGTGAAGGAAAAAGAGGAAGAGAGAGGAAGGTCCCCAGTTGTTATTACCCAGAGAGTGCCCAGCATGCCTTTCAGAGGAATACCAGTAGGTACCCCTTTCTCCTACCTGCTGCAGCCCACCACCCCGAATAATGACTGTGCACCCTCACTGTTGCCCCCATGCATGGAGCAGAGATAGAACAGGGATAGGGAGAAAAGAGTTTTCAAAGGTGAGTTGGAAGAGTGACTTCTGCAAGCCTGGCAGGTTTGGCTCTATTCCGGTATCCTTGCCACTGCACCAGGTGAAGGGGAAGTAGACTGTAAAACACTTTGAATATTATCAAAGGTTATTTAAGAAAAAAAAAACAGCAAACACCTCGTCTGATTGTGCCAGCTTTGTGATAAGAATCTGTGGGAGAGGTGTCCTCAATGACTGCTATTTCTGAGTGATATCCTAAATTACCTCCATTTCTTGAGTGACCCTTGGCCCACCTACTACCTCTAAGATGAGTCAGGGGATACAACTTTCTTGATTTCTGTCATCACTTGCCTGCTACCTCCTGCAGAGGCTCAAATAGAAAATGTCACGTCTTGAAGTCATGGCTCTGATGTCTGGTGTAGGGAAGGGGAAGAGTTTGGACAGAGCCACTCTTGAGCTGTGTGGTTTAATGTCTCTGAGCCTCACTGTCTTTAGCTCCAAAATGGGGATAGCAGCCTCAATGAGTAAATTAAAACAAAATAACAAATGTAAACCACTTATCCCAAGATGAGGCACATGAGAAGTATTCAACAAAGACAGCTGTAGTTAGGGTGGTGACGGTCTCTAGAGCTTCCAGACTCAGATTCCTAACCAGACAGCCATGAGAGATGGTCCCACACAGTGCCAAAAGAGTAGGCTCCAGGATGGCTGAGTTTAAATATCCTGACACTACCACTTTAACAAGTTATTTAACTCTGTGCTTCTTGCCTCATCTGTAAGATGGAGCTACCTCATTGGGCTCTTGTGAAGATTGACAGGGGTCACCCTTATAATGTGCTCAGCACAATGTTTGGACCAGGATGGATGCTGCTTGGGTGATGTTATTATCCAGTTGGGCAATGTGGAACACAGACTGATACTTAAGCTCAGCGCTTGCCCTCATGGAGTTTATAGTCTAGGAAGACAGATAGAATAGGTGCACATGAGATTTTTCATGGCAGAGCTGTAGACAGTGCTTCCTGTGCTCATCCATCTGGTCTCAGTATTGCTGCTCATGTGCACTGTTGTAACCCATCTTCCACTTGCTGGCATTCCTGCATCTTGCCTGAGATCCTTCTCTGGCATCCAAAGTCTGCTCTGCCCATGTGTTCAGCAGGGCTACAATCCTGGAGAATTCACACCCACCTCCGGAGAAGCTTCTCAACAAATAACTGATGGGAATTCTGCATAAATAACCCAGCTCCCTGCGGTGTGTGTTCGACCCTGGCTCCTGGAGTTCCCCAGCAGAATCAAGCCCCAGCTGCCCACGGGCTTGATAACACACCATTTACTGACTTGCTGCCTTGTTCTATTCCCTCATTCTCCTCCTGTTTACTGGGATCATCTCCAGATAAGTTACTTACACTTGAAACCTTGCCTTAAGGTCTGCTTTGGGGAAACCAAATTATGACATATACAAACTGAAGTGCCAAGATGAATGTTTCAAAGCGCTATGACGTCCATATAGTTGGCAAGTCCCAGTAATTTGTGTTTGGGACCACTGGGTTAGAGGTCCTTCGCCCTGGCTTCCAGCAGTGGAAAACTGCTATATGTCTGATACCTGTGCTCCACTAATCTACCCTTGAGATCTTATTTGGGATCAGGCTTGCTTAGCAATGTCCCTGGGGGCAGGGAGCCATGAGTGGGCTGATGCAAGAAACTGAAACTGCAGTTGTGTCTCTAGGCTGTGACAGTATCTCAGTTGTGGGCTTCTCAATTTAAATGCAACATCTGTGCACAAGAGGAAGCACCCTCCATCAAGGCAAGTTGAAGTTTTCTTTCTTTTTTCTTTAACAGAGGTTAAAATGTAAACACAAAACAAAACCCAACTTAACTCTCTGGGTCCTGTTTCTGTTAAAAAAAAAAATTTTTTTTCAATAATAATAATCAGAACAGTAGACCCGGCTGAGAGAAGTCTGTCTCATATCAATGGGAGAGACTAAAACACACTCTCCCCCAAACAGGTAAGGAAATAGTGAGCTAAAAAGTAAAATTTAAGAGTGCTACTTCTAAACTCAGTATTTGATGTGTGACTAAGTTCTAGGCCAATTTTCCATAAAAAATAAAAACGTAGAAAAAGAAAAGCCACACAGATGCAGCTATGACACCCAAGCGTTCACTGGAGAAATTTAATGTTTCAGAGACAAATCTGCCTTCTCCAAAATCTTGCCCCCTCCATAAACAACATGCTTCTTGTTGTAGCATTTTTTCCTCCACACTGACAGATAGTTAGAAAATAAAGCAGCAGACTAGAGTGTGGGTGCCCAAGCCTTCAAACAAAGAGATTAAAGAATAGGATTTTCTTCAAATAAATTAGATTTTTTTGCAACAAATTCAGGGACCGGACAGTTTAGTGAAGAACAAAGAATGCTCAGACCCCTCTCTTTCAGCTTTTCTAAAACAGACACAGTCATTTCCAACCACTCACAGGTATTTTTCTTCCCAAAACAAACACAGAAACAAATATTTACAGAGTTATGAAAATTCAACAGAAGTCACAGGGGCACAAATTTCCTCACCTGCGTCCAAGATCTCTGGCCTGGGATTATCAAACAGTCACACCTACTTTCCATTATGAGGCAGGAAACCTTTGGGCCAAAGAGAATTAGTCCACGGAATGTATTCATAAGGATAAAGGCCTCATCTTTTCAAGAAAGTGTTTGCAGCTCCAAAGAAGAATGGACTTTGGACAAAGGAAACGTCAGTGAGTTTTCCTCATCTGCCCAAATGTGCAGAAATGCCCTCAAAGAGCTCATGACTGCCTTGTGAATTAATTCATTATATTGACCAACACCGCAAAATGTGGTGCTGACTACCGCACTGACCACCTAGAATAATTTCTCATTTAGGTGTTTGAGGGAAGGCGCTTGTTTGCTTTTCTCGAATGTCCCGGATGTGAACAGGTCTCAAAATTAGGAAATGCAGCTGGGGCTGGTTGCTGTCAACATTCTTTATTTCATCTATTTTCTTTCTTCAATAGAGCTAGAGAAACAGGCAAGAAAAGAAAATAGTGCAGTTCTGGAAGGAGGGAGGAAAGAACAGGGGGAAGGGATGGGAAAGGAAGAAGGAAAAAGATGGGAGAGACAGGAAGAAGGGAGGGTGGAAGGAGGAAAGGGAGGGTGGAATGGGGACAGAAGATGGCAGGGAGGGAGCAAGGGAGGAAGGAGAGGAAAGAAGAAAGAAAGGAAGGAGAGAGGCAGAGAGAGAGAGAGATAAAAAGAAGGAATGAGAAAGAAACCTGCTGTTGTCAGACCCTGGCTGGTTTACACTGAGGAACCAGATAGCCTCTCAGTGAAAAGCTAAGATTAAGCTCACAACATAATTTCCATTATGTTAATGTTGCTTTAAAATATATTGCACAGAGTGCTGCAACAATCAAATTATCAATTATAATGTCTACTCAGAGTAGAAAAGTGTTGCAAACAGAGGGCTGATTACTGCTTCAGTACATCCAATCTGCATACTCATTGTTCAGTACAGGGAAAACAAATTATCTTGTGTTGGCCCCAGTTCAAATTTAATTAAATGAGTGCAAAGCAATTATAATAAAGTACAATAGTGTAGTAATGAAAGGAAAATAACTCATTAACCTATTAATCTTTATTTATGTTCCTCTCAAGTAACTATGTAATTTCTTTATCACCGCATCCCATAAGAAAAAGTAGGGTCTCACTGCTCATGGCCTGGTTTAACAGGTTCTATTTGGTTAAGATGCCTCCGTGGCCACCATTTATACTCAGTTTGCTTAGCTTTGGGGCCACGCCCTCCCCCCAAACCCTCACCGCCCCCCAGCTGTCTGTCATGCTCCCTGACCACATGTACGTGTACCTGGTCTAGATTTAGCGCTCCTCTCCCACATTTCCCTGACACTTGTCAGTTACACAAGGTAAATCTCTCTGGAAGTGAGAATCGCTTACCACAGCATATGGGAAAGAGGCATCCTCCAGCATCTGGTGTGTAACGCAATGCAAAAAAGGGGAGAGAACAGAATCACTTCTGGTTTAGAGAGAGCCCAGTGCTTTACAGCTGAAGAGTTTCCACTAAAAGCTAACACGCTACTGTGCTTTCCAGTTAATAAAGTTTTTTACACGTATGATCTCATTGAAGCCTCATGATAACACTATGAGGGTGCCTGGTGTACGGAATGATGGAGTAGAGAAGTATTTTGTCCAAGCCTTGCCACTCATGAGTAGCAGATCCAGTACAGTATTTGAATTTAGGTCTACAACCCCTAAATCCTCATTTCATTCCCCTAGAACTTTGCTACTCAAAGTGTGATTCCAGGAACCACCTGGAAACTCGATGAATGTTGGGCCTCACCCTAAACCTGCAGAAAAAGAATCTTCATTTTACAAGATCCTCTAGTGGTTCTTACACACACTGAAGTTTAAGAAGCACTGGCACTATCGGATAGTATACTACCTCTTATTGAGAGAATAGGACTCAGGCAAATATCCCAGCAATTTGGTTTAGCATTTCCTTGGTTTAGCATTTCCTTGCAATTTGCAACACTTTGAGACCGTCTTGGGTGATCAAAGTTGATTCTGGCTTCCATTTTTATATTACCTGAAGACAGGGTAGAAAGTGGAGGATAAAGTAACAGAAGAAATTATTTCTCTTTCTAGATCCACAGCTGACCCCCAAATCTTCCCCTTTTTCTTCCAAAGAGAATTTGTAAAATAGAGAAAGGAGAGAGATGAAACTGATGAATTAAGCAAGGAAACAGACATTTGTTAAGTTTCTACCCTATTCTTGGAGATTTTCCATGTATTCATTTAATCTTCACAACAAGTACCTTTTTAAGGTAAGCCAACTGATGACAGGTTTAAGCGATATGCCCAAAGTCACCCACCCTGCTGGTAAGTAACAGAAATGGTATTTGGCTTGGATTCAAGTTTATACTTTCACTGTACTACACTTACTCTTAAAAAAAAATTTAAAAAAAAAAAGATGAGACTTAGGAATTCTCTAAAAACTAAAATAAAGAAAAAGGGAAGAAAAACAAGATGAGATAAAAGGGTGGCGATGGGAAGGGAAACATTTAACATTTCTACACTGCATCTTTTTCACTTGAGACTCACAGCATTCCTATGAGAAAGGCAGGGAATGGCTATTATTTATTTTGTATTTATAAATTACTATTTACAGATAATTTAACACTAGCATAGCAGTTTAAGTGTCCTGCCCAAGGTCACAAAGTTTATAAGTGGAAGGACTAGGTTTGGAGAACAAGGCTTCTAATGACTGATCTTTCTTCAATGCAGAAGACTTCCTCCAAGAAAGGGACGGGAGCACCATTACCTGCCCTTGGGTATACCCAGATTGGTGTATCTAGCTTTGTACTCACACTTCTCTTGCCCCACCACTCAGGAGGAATCCAAGTTATTGGGCAAAAATCAGGCCAAAGAAAAACAAGTACACTGGGTCCTTGCTGGGGGCAGAAACCACCAGGAAAGTTCACAATGATAACCTTCAGTGAAGTCAACCGCAAGGAGCTCCACTGTTTAGTTTGAGTGAGTGAGTGAGTGAGTGAGTGAGTGAGTTATTTATTTTTGAGAAAGGGCTTTCTCCATTGCCCAGGCCGGAGTGCAGTGGCACAGTCACTGCTCACTGCAACCTCAACCTCCTGGGCTCAAGTGATCCTCCTACCTCAGCCTCCCAAGTAGCTAGAACCACAGGTGCATGCCACCTCATCCAGCAAATTTAATTTTTATTTTATTTTTTATTATTTTTTTTTATTTTAGAGTCAGGGTCTCCCTATGTTGCTCAGTCTGGTCTCTAACTCCTGTGGGCTCAAGTGATCGCCCTACCTCAGCCTCTCAAAGTGCTGGGATAACAAGTGTGAGCCACCACCACCAGCCTGCGTTTATCTTTCATGTGATTGTTTTTGCAAGACAGAAAGGCAAAAGTCAGTAGTTCAGGGATTGACCTTTGTAAAATGATCTTAAAAATATTGGGCCGGGCGCGGTGGCTCAAGCCTGTAATCCCAGCACTTTGGGAGGCCGAGGCGGGTGGATCACGAGGTCAAGAGATCGAGACCATCCTGGTCAACATGGTGAAACCCCGTCTCTACTAAAAATACAAAAACATTAGCTGGGCATGGTGGTGCGTGCCTGTAATCCCAGCTACTCAGGAGGCTGAGGCAGGAGAATTGCCTGAACCCAGGAGGCGGAGGTTGCGGTGAGCCGAGATCGCGCCATTGCACTCCAGCCTGGGTAACAAGAGCGAAACTCCGTCTCAAAAAAAAAAAAAAATTGTCTCCTAATTTGCATATGGAAGAATCTCAACTAAATAACCTGCTTTTAACCAATTCACCAAAGAAACCAGAGTTCTCTCTGTTTCCTATAAACCATACTTCCAATGCAGGTTGAAAGCTCGTGGCAAGCAGGCTACGGTCGAGCATGTTCAGGGTCCTGCTCTTCCATCATTGAGTATGATGCTTACTATGAGTCTATTAGGCTCATTCCCAGGTCTGTTTATTCTCATTGTATTTCTTATTGTCATTATGTACATTAACTTAATGTGAGTCAGAAAAAAAAAACAGATATTTCTGTGAAGATTAGATACAATGCTTTGGAAATATTTGATAAAATGAAGTTACTAAAAAGAGTGTTGGCAAATCTGCAACAAAAAATTGAGAAAATTTGTGATGACCTATATGGAACCTGTCCTCAGAATGTTCTTTTAGTTTCCCAAGGCTAAACATTCTGTGTGAAAGAAACAAACTGAAATTCATGGATAATGCATAGTGAGTGTAATTTATACAAGAAAGGCAATCTAGAAGTCTTAGCAATGGAATGTAACCATGTTTTTAAAAAGCCTAAGTCCTATATAAATGATTGTCAAAACAATGTACAGGATTTGTGTTAAAATAAAATGAAATATTTAAAGTATGGATCATTTTTAATTGTTTCTGAATTCAACCTTACCTATTTGTCCCAAATGCTTCTGATAGAAGGACTTTCACATAATTACCTTTCCTGTTTGCCTCTTTCTCATTTCCCCTTCATCCTGTAGACATACTGTGTGCTACCTTTAAGTGTGACGTCTTTCACATATATATTTTTTATCCAATTAGTTCGTTCAACTATTTCTTTTTAAAACATTTCTTTTTTAAAAAAAATTTTTAAAGACATGAGGTCTCCCTATGTTGCCCAGGCTGGTCTCATACTCCTGGGCCCAAGCAATCCTCCCACCTCAGCCTCCCAAAGTACTGGGTTACAGGCATGAGCCACCACACCTGGCACTCAACACATATTTCCTGAACAAGTACTATGTGCCAAGCACTGGGCTGGGTTCTGGGCATAGATCAATGAACTGTAGAACCAACAGCAGGGAAAACAGACTTTAAATGATCAGAGATTCATCATTTAATAACTGTGATGTGCGTCGTGGAGAAATTCAGAGTTCACTGTTTTTATGTAACTCAGACCTGGGATGGATTTGCAACTTCTGCATGGTAAAATAAGTGTTTGAATATATGAGCCACCAGACTTCTTCCTTGTATTCCACTGTTAATGCAGTTTCTTTGGGTCAAATGATCACCATCATCCTTACTGGCCCCAGACTGTGATTCTATAGTGGCTGGAGCGCCTTGGAGCTTAGAGCAGGTTCTTTTAGTTTGCTCCACGGATGCTCTCTGCACCCTTCTCTGCTTTTGTAATGGTTAATATTGAGTGTCAACTTGATTGGATTGAAGGATGCAAAGTTTTTTCCTGGGTGTGGCTGCGAGGGTGTTGCCAAAGGAGATTAACATTTAAGCCAATGGACCTCAATCCGGGTAGGCACAATTTAATCAACTGCCAGTGTGACCACAATAAAAACAGGCAAAGAACACCAAAAGACTAGACTGGCTTAGTCTTCTGGCCTAACACTTTCTCTGGTGCTGGATGCTTCCTGCCCTTGAACATCGGATTCCAAGTTCTTCAGCTTTGGGACTCAACTGGCTTCCTTGATCCTCAGCTTATAGACAGCCTATTGTGGGACCTCACCCCGTGACCCTGTGAGTCAATGCTCATTAATAAACTCCCCTTTATATATACATCTATCCTATTCATTCTGTCCCTCTAGAGAGCCCTGACTAATTCCACACTATTTTATTCCCCAAGACGCTGACATTTATGGACCCTATCAACTGCCTCCCTCACCCTGTGCTTCCAGGTGCCTTGGAAAGCAGGAGGCGATGAAGGCTGTGGGTTTTCTTCTCCATGTATCTATCTGCAGAGTTGCCAAGTGTTGGCAGCATCTGTTGTGGCAAAGCCACAGCCCTTGTCAGACAGCATTCCCTTTATAGCTACTTTGTAGGTCAAGGATTGTCAAACAAGGCTCAGACTAGGGACTAGGGGATGGCAAGCAAGGTGCCTAGGAAGCCAAGGTTACCCTTGGTGGAGTTATGCAAATGCAGGGCCTAAGGGTCTGTTCTGTCTTAAGTTTTGCAACCTGGACACCTCGCTTGCCTTACCCTTATCCTGACTTTGATGCAAACTTTCTTTGTAAAGGGCTGGAGAGCAAATATTTTAGGCTTTGTAGGCCACACAGTTTCTGATGCAAGTGTTCAACTCTGCTTTTGAAATGTGAAGGCAGTCGTGGACAATATGTAAACAAATGGGCCTAACTGTGTTTCAATAAAACTTTATTTTCAGAAACATAGGCCAGATTTGGCCCATGGGCCATAGTTTGCCAATGCCTGCTCTAAGTAAGACAGTTCCCCATGGTTGCTAACTCTGGGACAGCATGGTCCCTTGTGTTTTCATTTAATCCTGCTCCCATCTTTGCAAAAAGCCCCTTTACTAAGCTCCCCTCGAATTATTCAAATTGAGTGTGCCATCTGTTTCTTGCTAGGACCCTAATTGATGCACTTGGCTTTGCATTTCTCCAACACAGGCTTTAATTGCAAAGTAACAACAGCAGAAAAAAAACAAAAATGGAGACCACAACCAATTACTCTGTAGCAGAGAAGTGGTGGTGTTTACACGTATTCATCCATTCCAAATATGATAGAATATTTCACAAAGTTGCAGTACACTCTTAAAGTTGATGGGAGCTGAAATAAATAAGCTTTTTTTTTCCCCTGGGGCCTACAGTCTCAACCCTGCTGCCCTACTTGTCCTCTTCTAATGGAATGGAGGTCTATTCTAATTAAACAAGAAAACACATCTTTTCGCAAGGGGAGAATGGAGGACATTGTACTCTGTGCCTCAAAGAAAGCATGCTTTAATAAGAATCCTTTTATAATCCCTGCTTTTATTTGTAGCTTCCCAAAGCTTTTGCTGGTAATAAAAGGATTATAAAGTTGACAAATATAAGCAGGGACAAAGAAGTTTGGGGAGATAATGCTTTGGTGAATGGGCCAGTATTTGAAAGTGTATTGATTCCACAACACATAGAAGATGATCACGGAGAACCAACACTGCCATCAATCAGGGTGATATTTCTATTACAAAGTAAAAGCCCTTCCAGGCAGAACCATCCATTCCTCATATCATGTAAGAATTATGCTTTGTGCTGATAAAAATAATTCAGGCCAAAATGCAGGGCTTGGTATCTTAAGATCTGGATTCAAATCTGGCTTCATAGAACTTCTAACCTACTGCTTTATCATATGGAAGTAGCAAATAGAGCTGTAACAAATGCAGTGTGTTTTGTTGTGGGGTTGTGGACGTCTGCTGTCATTCCACCCCTATGACTATCCCAAGTAGCATCCATTACTCCTTCTGGCACAAGCCACCCATTTTCACTTGAGGTTCCTTTACTCTTACATTTAAAGCCTTTATACTTCTGGTGGAGCTCCATCCCTGGGGCAAGGGTGGAACATGTGACCAAGCCTAGACCAATTAATATACTCTATCCCTTGAGAGATTGGTTTAATTGTAAGCAGATGATCCAGTTAGAGCAAATGAGACTTTCTAGGAAAGTGATTAGATGGGCTGTCCTTTCTCACTAGACTTGAATGTGAGGGCTGGAACTGCTGCAGCCATTGTGGATATATGAGGAGCCTGAGGCTGAAGTCAACAAAGTAGAAGGATGACATTGTTCCAGCCCCACATAGAGCCATGCCTAAGGCTGGCATTGGTTGGGAAAAAAGTATAGACAAGTTTTCACACTTTCCTTATCCAAACTCTTTGTAATGTGACTTTGCAGATTCTCCCATTGAGAACATTAAGAGATGGAAACTATTTCCTATTCCTTGAATGTGGGCTGGTCTTGTAACTTGCTTTAACCAATGCATTGCAGTGGAAGTGATGATGGGCACTTCTGCTGTCAGAATTCTGCACCACGCAGAAAAGCCTAGGTGAGCCTGCTGGAAGATGAGAGACAGTGTGGATGACAGCCAAAGCATCCCAACCAACAGCCAGGAGCAGTGTTGCGTAGCTCACCCATAGCTAACTGCAGATGAATAAGGCAGCCCCGTTCAGAACAGAAGAAACATCCAACTGAGCCCAGCTTAAATTGCTGACTTGCAGATTTTGAGCTAAATAGTTGCTTTAAGCTACGGTATGTTGAAGTGATTTTTTTATTCATCCATGACCGATAGACATCCTATTCCTGAATTTTTCATTTATATGAACCGATAATTTTATTTTTGTTGTAGTCAGTTAGGATTGGGTTTTCTGTGATTTTAAATAAAAAGATGCTTAACACATCAAAGATGTGTCTTTATTTCCCCCACTAGATAGCATCATTAGGGATTCTATCTTACGCTGATCCAAAGCACTTGCCCTATCTGGATCCAAAGATAGTGATGATTGATCAATAAATACTTAGTGATTGACTATGTCATATAGACAGATTCACAAAACACATTTTGAAAGACAAAGGACATATTTGCTATTGAGTCTGCAATGTCATCTCTAGGGGGGTTGTGCTTTACTTGGCTTAGATCCTCAGCAGAAATTTGGAGGATACAAGGTGCTTCTCCAACCATCACAACAGCTGAAAACAAATATATCTGAGACATCGTATCTAAGGAACCAAACTCTGCCATCTCCCTCAAGGGAACCCAGAAAAATCTGGGCCTTAATTCTATCCTCCTTGCTATAAAAACCTGAAATGATGTCATCTTTTTCTTATAAAATAAAATAAAATAAAGACATGTAGTGCTTCTAGGCAAGAGGTCCAGATGCATCTGCCTTTCCTGTCCTCCAGGACATCATCCACTTACTGCTACAACTTGCTGCATTATTCATGCAATTTATTTTCTTCTTTTTGTAAAAAAGGAGGAAAAAACTAAAGCAGGGGTTCCATAGAAATCGTTCTCAAATTTAGTGAAAAGGTGGAACCCACCTGGCTTATTCTGTGTGCCAGAGTGGAATCCAACAGCCAGTTCTCTCCAACTATTGACAAATTGTGTGTGTGTGTGTGTGTGTGTGTGTGTGTGTGAGAGAGAGAGAGAGAGAGTGTGTGTGTGTGTGTGTCTGGAGAGAGGGAGAGAAAGAGAGAGAGAGAGAGAGAGAAAATGTACATATACACCTGTATTTTTATTCTTAAATCAGAGGATAACCAGACTTTCTCCACCCCAAGTGAGTTTACATTTTAAATTCTTAAATGGCTGTTTTATTCCTCAGATCTGCAGACAAAGGTCTGAAGGAAGAAGGCTTCGTTGAAGACTGAAAAGAGAAATACACTTGGTAGACATAGATAACTCCTCTCAGCCCAGAGGTCAGGTAAGGGAATCACCGGCTGACACTCACCCTTCCCTCTCAACTCTCCCAGGCCTCAACAGCTCCTAATCTTTCCTTTCTTCATTCCCTCTCCTCCTCATTCACAGACTCATCTCTTTCCCCAAGAAGACTCAAGAAAAAGTCCAAGATAAGAAATTCCATTTATAAGAAAAGGAAGGCACAGGTTAATTTGCTTTATCTCCTCCAACCTAGACAATGGATGTGAGTTCTGCCTGTGGTCAGAACCATTGAAACTTTCCTTTCTCATTAGATGACAAGGCTGCATTGTGAAGAGGATGCCATATTGGGGAATTGAGCACCAAGGAGAAGACATTCGAAGGTGCATGGACAGAGGGAAGGTAGTGCAAGCAATGCAGAGGCGGTGGGGAGACTGGAGTGCTGGGGAGAAGGGTCAGCAGAAGCTAGCAAACATGAAAGACACAACACAAAACAAGCAGTTGTGCAAATTAGGATGCTAAGAGGAGAGTGATCAAAAGTGTATTTCTCATGGTTCACCCAATGCAAACTCCATAGCACAGCCTTACGACCCTACATGATTGACCCCACCTGGCCTCTGCATCCCTTCAGCCTCTTTCCCAAAAGGGCTCCTGCTTATTACCAGCCACAGAACCCTTCCTTCAATTCCTCTAACAGGCCAGACTTGTTTCTGCCTCCTGGTCTTGGCATTCGCTGTTTTTTCTGCCATAGCTGGCTCTTTCCCAACCACCAAATCTTAACCCAAACAACACCTCCTCCAAGAGGCCAGTCTTGATCACCTTTATGCAACACAGATCCACTCCTGCCCATCACTTTCTATCTCATGACCCTACAGTGTGGCCCTTCGTGACAGCTCACACCAGCTAAAACCACGTTGTTTGTGTGTTGTTCACTGGCCCCCTGCCTGTCTCTGGCTCTAGGAGGTTGGCTCCCTCTCACTGTCTGTTCTACTGTGTGGTACCACCCATACCCAGCACCTGGCCTGGCACATCAAAGGAACTCAGTGCAAACTTCCTGAGTGAAAGAAAAATGAAGAAACTCAGGCTTGGGAGACAAAACAACTGTTAAATGTTATTTACTAAAATAGCGCATTAATCTATTTTATTATTAATTTATTTCATAAAATATTAATTGTCTTTACAAGGTTAGTCATTGGTGTTTATTCTTTGTGAATCTTCACATCCCATGGGACCAGTAATGGGGGTGGGAGGTAGTGTGGGAAGGGGGTCAGGGAAGCAATCTGGCCTGCGGGGGTTACCTGCCCCGTGAGGGCCTGCAGGCTCCATGTGGTTTCAGTGGCATGGCACCCAGGTGGAAAGAGTGGCTCAGAATTGGTGAGGTATGATGATAATAAAAAAGCAAAATAACTTTTAGTTGATTATTATTTTTTAATGCTCTACAGACTATGGCCCCCTCATTGCCTGCACGCCGTCAGGGGACTGCTCCCACCTCTGTCCCACCCCCATTCTCACACTCCACTGGTTTTTATCCCATTCTTGAGTAAATACATGCACTGGAAGAGGAGGTGTCCTTGAAGAGAGGACCAGCTCCATGACAGCATACATGTCCTCCCAAACACAGACATACGCAAACACTGAACAAATTAGAATCTGTCCTGGCTCCTGGGAACCCTTGCTCTCAGGCCACTAAAGCACCTTGATAATAAATTGTCCTGTGCCTGCTAGCTCCGCCTCCACGTGCTCCTGGCAGAAATCCCTTCCCTCATTCCACACTCTCTGGAGGGCAGGCAGAGCTCTGTTTATCCATGTCCGCAGGCCATGCCAACCAATGATTCATGACTTCCTCACTTCCAGGAAAGCCACAAGGCGCAGGATACAAATAGAGTAGGGAATGGGTAGGAGGAGAACTGGTCTCTTTATGCCAGCAACATGGACCTTGTGATGGCAAGAGCCCTAAAGACAGTCACATTTACTTTTCATCTCTATACTGGCCCTTTCATCTCTAACAGAGTATGGCAGTTGGTGCGTGGACAGCACTGAGCTGAGTGACCCATCATTATTTCCTGCCATTGGACACTTATGTTCCATCCCTGTAGGGTCCCCTAGTCACTGCTCCTTTTATCCCACTAACAAATTTTGTATTATTACTTTTCATTTACTCAAAAATATATATTTGTGCACAAAAAATACCAGAGGCAAGCATGCCAAATATCTTTGTTTATTTACAAATACCATATTAAGAGATAGTTGGTATAGAGCATTCTAAGGGTGGTAAATAGCTTCACCTCCTATGCCAATTCCAATTGATCAGTGAGGTCTGCCTATAGCACTGTGTTGAGAAAGATTCTGAGGTTGCATCTGAGTTGTGGCAAAGCGTGCTGTGATCAATGAGCCGTGTCTGCCATAGGCTCAGAATGGGAGAGGAAGGACCCTTTAGCCCTGTGTTTGTCACCCTGCAGTAAAGCCTAGACATTCACAGATTTCATGGATTCAGATATCGGAGAGGAGTCCCAAATGCTCCAGAACACGCAGCAATTTCTATTTTTGTATGGCTCAGATTTAAATCCCACATACATGATATCGGCAAGCAAATTGCTTTGCTGAGGAGACTTGTGAAATTTCCTCACACTCATGTTGTCAACTACTTTGTGGTCCTCAACCCTTTTCACATGGACAACGCTCTTACAGAAATTAAGAACTTCATTTTGTTGTAGAAAACCAGAGGCAAGCCCATTGAAATGAGAAACCTTGACTATCTTTGTTATTATAATAAATCTAGTACAAAATTGGTGCTTAGAAAATAGTAAATGAAAGGAAGACAGAGAAGGAGAGAGGAGAAGGTAGGAAGGGAGGAGGGAGCAGGGAGCTAGAGAAAAGGGGGAGGGAGGAAGAAGAGAAATTAAGTTGTCCTGAAACTCAACTGCTGGGACAGTTACTGGGAGTAAAGAGAAAATAAGTTTGTAGAAAAATGTTTCTTATTCTGAAAAAAGTAAGTTTGGAATAAAATGACCCCTATTTTTTAGAATTATGAGGAGTTTGAGAAGTCACTTAAATGTTTGTTAAACATCACTACTTATAAAGAGGAAAATTTTAACTAGAGTGATATTTGGGACTTAAAATGTCTGTGGTACCAATTTTATTCATTTCTCATCCCAGAGCAGGAGGTTTGCATTGTTTATGACTGAATATTCAAGTATGTTTCCCCCACTAGAATTTACTGTAGGTTCCTGGTAGTGACAGGGGATTTAAATAAAAGTTTCTAGGTCTCAGTCAGAAGAAGGACCTGTGTCAGCTTAGAGAAAGAGGAAGAGAGGAGACAGGGTTGACTCGACTCAACGCTGAACAGAGGAGTCTGAAGATGTGCATGGGAAGAAAAGAACTGAGCTCATGTGACCCAAAGTCAAGTGCACTCTGGGTTTAGCTCTCAGCTGCAGTATTTTTTAAAATGCATTTTAGGTTTTGGGGTACATGTGAAGAACATGCAAGATTGTTGCATAGGTACACACATGGCAGTGTGATTTGCTGCCTTCCTCCCCATCACCTATATCTGGCATTTCTCCCCATGGTATATCTCCCCAGTTCCTCATCCCCCGCTGTCCCTCCCCTGTTTCCCCCAACAGACCCCAGTGCGTGATGCTCCCCTCCCTGTGTCCATGTGTTCTCATTGTTCAATGCGCACCTATGAGTGAGAACATGTGGCGTTTGATTTTCTGTTTTTGTGTCAGTTTGCTGAGAATGATGGTTTCCAGGTTCATCCATGTCCCTACAAAGGACACAAACTCATCGTTTTTGATGTCAGCTAAAGTATTTATCTGTCATGTGACTGTGAGGATCATTTCAGCTCCCTGAGCCTCAGTTTACTACTCATCTACAGAATGGAATAAATAACCTTAAATGAGATAATGCATTGCAAGACGTTTAGCTCAGAGCATGGCATGAATTACATATACCATAACTGTTAGCTATTGTTATGTTTGTCTTTGCTGTTATTATTATAGTCAAGATGCCTACTGCAAGACTAAATATATATCAAATGTTTTCTGTTGAGCATACAACTTGAGCATATTTTCCAACTTACCTTACAGATCCTTGTAGCCACCTGACTGGATTCTGAACAATGACCACTTACTTCCAGACCTGACTTACAAAATCTTCCTCCAAGCTTTCTCATTTCCCTCATCTTCCAGGCAGCTTCAATGGAGGACTTCAAAGTCCTAGAAGATGGCAAAGAGACAATATAGAAAGACTCTAATCCATGAATGGCCCTGTGCAGCAGAGCTCCCACTCCCTGACCTGCTGGCTTACATTGCGCAGGAAGGTAACACAGAAACACAGTTTCCTTTCTCTTATGTCACAGAACTTTCAGGACTTTTCCTTATAATAGCTAGTATTACCCTAGCTGATGCCAAGGAAGACCAAAGAAGTCTTTCACATGCTTTGTAAGAACTAACCAGAAGACACACATCTTCTCTAAAATTCCTTTTTGTCACAAATCACGTCTTCAGGGCCTCAGAATGTGAATACCAGCTGCTCTGTCAACCAGTCTCTAGAACCATTTTTGCTGTTGAGTGTAAGTCTTCATTCGTGAGGGTGCTCTCCAAATGCATTCATTCCATGGTGTTCATTTCTTGGCATAGAAGTGTATGAGGAGCAGCAGACTCCCTGGATTTGCATGCTGCATTACCTGAATTAGCAAGAGTGCTAGGCTGTACCCATTCATCATCCATCAGCCCACCAGACAAAATGATTCACCCTAGACTTACAGGTTGAAGTCGATTGAGCATCCTTTGAACTGGAGGGAGAGGTGCTTCTCTAAAGTGGTGAGAGCTTTATGGCAGAAAGTTCTGTTAATGACCCCACTTCAGCGCTTATCAGGAGCAGGCCATATAATCCCTTAACGGAATTACATGCTGGTCAGTTCAGATAAATAATACAGATCTCTGTCATTCATAATCCAAAATGTTAACAATTAATTTCTGAAATCAATCCTGAAGGGGGCTGGAAGCCTAAATCACTAGATCCAGGCAGATCTTACTCCATGAATTTCTCATGAGCCAAAATTTAAGCCTTGAAACTTGTAACTAACTGTTGTCAAGACACAGCTGACTTAGGCAATCAAGACAACAGTATTCAGCAGTAACCTGGGTGAAACATACTCTAAGTGTGAATTAATAAGTCGGCTGACACCAGGCCCCAGATGTTTCCCACTCTGGCAATATGCCCGAAGTGATGATAAGCAGATTTACATACTTAACTAATATGTTTATTTAAAAGAAATTTCCAAATCCAAAATAACATCCAGATTTCTTATTTGGCTGCAGATCAAAAGACATCCTATCAATAAAGACAGAATCCAGGATAAACCTTTTCAACATCTGCTTAAAACCAAACAACACATTTGAGAGTTTTGGTAAAACTTAATTGCAGACAAATTTCACTGCCTCTTACATAAATATATATTTTCACGTCCCTGGGGTGGCTCTGACCTCATCAATTTTCGTGTTCACAATACACAACATTGTTCTTTTACCAGCACCGACAATTCTGTCTTTATGGAGAATTCCCTTCCCAAGGTTTTCTTTCAGACTGAAGGATAAACAGACTTTCTCCCTGACCAGGAAAAGTCGAATAGAAGTCAGAGGCATGTGCTAACACTTGGAATGTTGTAGAAAAGAAAAATCCACCCCTCTACCAGTAAGAGCTATGTTTTTCTACAATTACTAGAAAGCGTTTATTTAGTCTACATTTTCCATAAATCTAGAAGGAGAGTAGAGAAGTAGAGATGCTCCTTGAGTATTACTTCTTTTTTATTTTTGATATTCTTGTTGATTCCCCAAGGGACAGCTTAGTAACTGGATCAAAGTCTTAACAGATCTGTGTGCTTGTGAAGGAGATCATGGAGTGTTGTCCATAGTAGAACGTATCCCTTTAGTGTGAATTAGTTCACTTTCTCCAGGTCTTAGCTGTCTGAAATTGGACCATGATCCTTGGGCACTGAGACATTTGTCTCCCATCTGGCCAGTGCTGCAATTGAGCTAAGGATTTGATTCAGAGACTTCTGTTGCCTGGGGATCTGTTTAATGTCAAGACCAATATTAGCTGGTTGACCCTGGGGTCGGGTGACTTAGAGAGTCAGAAGTCATCCATGTTTGCTGCTGTTCCATCCTTTGAACTCAGTCATGATAAACTCCTGGGTCCAATTCTGTCACAGCCAAAATAGCAAGAAAAGGGTGGTAGAAGCAGTCAGAGAAATGCATACTAAGATAGCAACGAGACACCATCTTCCTCTTCTCAATTGGCAAACACTTTAAAACAGGGGTGTTCAACCTTTTGGCTTTCCTGGGCCACACTGGAAGAAGAAGAATGGTCTTAGGTCACACAAAATAAACTAACACTGATGGACTTTAAAAAAAAATCACAAAAAAATCCTCATGTTTTAAGAAAGTTTATAAATTTGTGTTGGGCCACATTCAAAGCCATCCTGGACCATATTCAGGACAAGCTTCCTTTAAAATATCCCATTTGAAGATAGTTCAGATTTCCCCGGTTATAGGTGATTTATCAAATATATATACCTATAAAATTAAGATATCAAAAGCCTTAAAATATTTCTAACATTTGACCAAGAAATTCCACTTCTAGAATGCATCTTGAGAAAATAATTATGGATTTGTGTGCAAATTTAGCTATAAAACGTAGTTTTACTTATTATATGACAGAAAACTCACACATAACCTAACTAACTGTTGTCAAGGCACAACTAACTTAGGCAATCAAGACAACAGTATTCAGCAGTAACCTGGGTGAAACATACTCTATGTGTGAATTAATAACAATAGAGACCAGCTAATTAAGTGGTGATCCACCACTAATATAATTATTAAAAATATTTAGGACATTTATATTTAATAAAACATATAGATTTAGATTGTTTCTAATTTGGGCTCTTATGAATAAAGCTACTATAAAATACTTGTGTAAGTTTCTCTTTGTATAAATACATGGTTTCATTTGTTTTGGGTAACTCTCCATGAGTGAAATTGCTGGATTACCTGGGAAGTAAATGTTTAACTTTATAAGGAACTACCAAACTTGTTTTCAAAGTGATTATATCATTTTACAACCCTGCAGCAATGCATGAACATTCTAGTTGCTCCACCTTCTTCTCAATACTTGGTTTCCCAATAATTTTAATTTTAGCCATTCTAGCAGGTATGTAGTGATATCTCATTATTGTTTTAATTTACGTTTCCCTAATAATTAAAAATGTGAGCATCTTTTCACATGCTTATTCTCCATTGGGATATTTTATTTTGTAAATTGTCTATGCAGATCTTTTTATTTTTTATTAGGTCATCTGTATTACTGAGCTGTAGGACTTCTTTATATATTCTGTATACAAGCTCTTTGTCAGATGTTTTGCAAATATTTTCTCCCAACCTGTGGCTTTCATTTTCATTTTCTTTATAGATTTTTTTTTCTTTTTTTTTTTTGTGAGAGACAGTCTTGCTCTGTTGCCCAGGCTGGAGAGTAGTGGCACCATCTCAGCTCACTGCAGCCTCTCCCTCCTAGCGATTCTTATGCAATAGCTGTGATTACAGGCACCTGTCACCACACCCAGTTAATTTCTGTATTTTTAGTAGAGACAGGTTTTTCCATGTTGGCCAGGCTGGTCTCTAACTCTTGGCCTCAAGAGATCCACCTGCCTTGGCCTCTCAAAGTGCTGGGATTACAGGCATGAGCCACTGTGTGTGGCTTCATCATAGTATCTTTCTAAGTGCAGAAATTTTGAACTTATTTTGCTTTTGAGAAAAAGAAATGTTGTGGTGCTTGGAAAAGATTCAAGAGCATCTACCTTTCAACCTTAGCTCAGCCTCTATTTTTTTTTCTTGGCTGCCATCTCTCTTGCAGTATGGACTTTTCCTCATCAACCCAACCACCTGGTGCCCACTGGTGGAAGCGGTGAGTGGGTAAAGGCAGATGAGGTGTCAGGAGGCAACAGAAGCCAAGCTTAACCTGCCCTGGAGCTTCTCATGTGCTCTAGAAAGGGAAGTGCCATGTCTGCTAAGACACCTTCTAGCATTTTCCGGCTTTAAGCGAAGCATGGATCCTTTAATTCACAATTAACAAAAGCCCTTGTTCAGGGATATTTGGCAGGTGCCGTCATTCTTCTTTGTCACAAGCAAAACAAGAAAATAGAGATTCTTCAAAATTCTGATAGAAAATAGACCTTTCAGGAAATGCAGAATTTGCTTTCTGGGATATGGGGCCAAATATTCCTTCATTTCCCAAGAACTGACTGCTTTCTGCTATATGTTCCAAATGAACTCCATATATATTTACTTCATCAAGCCTTTAAATTTTTAGGGCACACATTTCTTTACATGTCTACTTCCTGCAATTACACTGGAAGCCCCTTGAAGGCACGGCCATGTTTCGTATATTTTTGTATATATAGTGCCTGTCTTAGTCCATTTCTTCTGTTATAACCAAATACCTTAAATTTGGTAAATTATAAATCATAGATTTATTTCTCACAATCCTGAAGGCTGGGAAGTCCAACATCAGGGCACCAGAAGATCTGATGTCTGGGAAGGGCTCACTCTGCTTTCAAGATGGTGCCGTCTCGGTGCATCCTCACATAGCAAAACAACAGAGGGCAAAAATGACCAAACAGACTTCCTCAAGATCTTTTACAAGGGCACTAATTCCATTCACAAGGACAGACCTTCATGACCTAATCATCTCCTGATGGCCCCACCTCTTAATATCAATGTATTGGTGATTAAGTTTCAACATAAACTTTAGAAAGATGCAAATATTCAAACCATAGCAGTGCCTACCATGGAACAGACACAGAATGAGAACTCAATGGATACTACTTGAATGGCTGAATGAATGAAGTGAATTAATTGTTCACATCCCCAAATCTGAGACATATCTCTCTGTTTAATACTCTTTTTTATTAAAACTTTTGCTCTGGAGTTGGACAGATCTGGGATCACATCTTAGCTCCAGCTCTTGCTAGCTGTGTAACTGGGATGAAGTTCTCAGCTTCCTTTGAGAACTTTGTTTTATTAAAGGGGAACAGTGGTTGTAATAACTACCTCATGAATGTGTGTGGGCTCAATGAGTTAACACAAAGTGTGTAAGTCAGTGCCTGGTTGACAGTAAGCGTTCTGTAAATGTTAGCTCTGATTATTTATATGCTGTGTTTGATGTGACCCATTTCTTATGAAATAATGTTTGCTACAGGTAGAAGATGATGGTGATGGCCAAATAACTATCAGACTAGGCACCTTATGTGCATTATATATTTTGGTCTTCATAACAACCTGACTCACAGTTATTATTATCCATTTTTCAGTTGTAACTGAAGTGACATGCATGAGGTCACAAAGCAAGTGATAAAGCTGGGATTCAGACTCAGACTGACCAGCCTCTAATCTCTAAACATAGTCACTCTGATTTGGAGGAGAGAATTCCTGTAGCCAAGGATGATGGCACAGGCCAAAGACATCGCACTGGCAAATTGCTTAGCCTACAAGAACAGGAGTCAGCCAACTTCAGAAGACTCCCAGTTCTATCTCCCCCTCTTATGGCAATAGGATTAAGTTCTCTGTATTAGTCCATTTTTATGCTGCTAATAAAGACATACCCAAGACTGGGTAATTTATTTAAAAAAAAAAAGAGGTTTAATAGACTCACAGTTTTACGTGGCTGGGGAGGCCTCACAATCATGGCAGAAGACGAAAGGCACATCTTACATGATGCCAGATAAGAGAGAAGGAGAACCAAGTAAAAGGGGGAACTCCTTATAAAACCATCAGATCTCCTGAGACTTATTCACTACCATGAGAACAGTATGGAAAACTGCCTTCCATGATCAATTTATCACCCACCAGGTCCCTCCCACAACACAGGGGAATTAGGGAAGCTACAATTCAAGATGAGATTTGGGTGGGGCACAGCCAAAACATATCAAGTATGTTGCAGAAAACACAAATAACAGTGGCTAAAACAAGATACAATTTTTTTTGCCTTACATGAGAAAAGAGCAGCATAAAGCTACTTTAGCCTAAAGCTGGGATGGTGGGTTCCAGTCCACAGGACCAGGGTTCCTCTACTTTTTTGCTCATCAAAAATAAGCAGCCAGGGGAAGTGCTGTTCTTTCTCACAGGGCCTGAGACTTCCCTCCCCGACGAAGTGTCACCTCTCTGCTGGCCTGCAGAAACGTCTCTGTCCCTTCAGGCAGCACCAGATACACCAAGCAAACCAAAACAACATCACAAAGGCTCTGAAAATTAAACTGTCTTTGGATCCACAGTCCACAAAGTACGCTAGACCTCTGTGCTAAACCTAAACAGGCTGACTGCCTGCTAAAATAAAAGATTAAAATAGCATCCAGAGTCTCCTAACATAAGAGGCAAAATGTCCAGTATACAGTAAAAAGTCATGACACCGAGAACCAAGCAAAACACAAGTGAACTAAAAAAGACCATGAACTGACAGCAACGCTTAGATGAATCATGCTGGAATTGCCTAATAAGGGTTTTAAAGGAGACATCATAGAAATGCTTCAATAATCAATTACACATTCTCTTGAAACAAATAAAAAAGAAAAAGAAAATCTGGGCAAAAAATAGTTGTTTTTTTTTTTAAAGGAAACCACAGAACTGTAAAATATGTAATAGAAATAGAAAGGGCATATTTCCTATCCAGATTAGCCCTTCAAAGAAGCGCAGAAAAAGCCTTCAGAGATTTCCACCAATTCTCCCTGGCGACTTTCCAGCTGCAAGTAATGCTGGGAAATGTAGTCTTTAAGCAGGGACACCAATGATAGGCTGGAGTTTTATTTATCAGGTAAAAAGAAAGAATATGTATTGGGTTACTAAATTACTCCAGGTCTGCCCCTGAAACAAAGGGCTCATACATTGGAAACAAGATCAAGGCTCTGGGTGTTTGCATTGGAATATAAGCTTACTATGGATAAGACCAGAGAAATCCTGTGCACACGGATGAGGATTATACATCGTGGTTCAGGCTGGCATGATCTACAGTTACCACGATTCCTGTATGCCTGCAGAAAGACAACTTGATGTGACCTAATGTCACTAACACCTCAACAGGCTCACCCTTTGAGGGAAGGCCATTTAATTACCTGATTAATTCGCTCATCTTAATTAACTTGTTCCTACTGTTGATAACCTTGTATTGATTGCTCTGCTGGTAGTAATTAGAAAAGTGGTGAAGAAGTAAATAGAGAAGCCCAAGGAGAAGGGGGGCACAGCACACAGATTGTCTTCCTCTCTCCTAAGAATCTACCGTGGAGGCTGTGAGCTTAGCATTCTTGCTTTTCTTTTTAGGTAAATTTGTTATAGATACAAACTATGTTCCCTGCTGATTATTTCTACTCACTCCACGTTCCCTTTTAGCGTATCTGCCCTTTTCATTTTCTCAAAGACTCAGCTCTTATGAGCCACACGTGGCCTGTCACCCCCATCAACCACCGCTGATTGGATAAGCACCTGACCTAGGCTGGGCCAGTCACATTCGATTGTTCCAGATTTCTGAATGAGAGCATGAAGAAACAGTACCAGTCGACTTTGGATGCTGAAACTGTAGGACAATGAGGACTTAGAAGGTGGACAAAGTAGCTATTTTGTGATAGCCACCACGGACCCTGTACTCCCACCAACAATCAGAGAGCACTTGTCAATTACGTTCACAAGACTCCCACCAAATAGTGGTTATAGTTCTCCCATCAAACTTCTTGCCCCAGCGTGTATAGACTACCTCTGATTCTTTGATGGAAGTTTCCCTGTTCATTGTTTTCAGTCTTTTGCAACCCAAAGAGTCCTTTCTATAACAAAGCACTCTCATCATTAACTACTCTCTATTTTAGTTTTAAGTGCCCCTGGTGAAAATGCAAATTTAAAGGACCTATTTTAAAAAACAGAGTGGGAGTTGCTATCAAAGTATAAACTGCTAAATTGCTCAGGCCTCTATCAGGGCCAATGCTATGCTAACTCTTTCCAACCCAGTAAAACAAGGCTCTACTGCCCACCACTAACAGGTCACCACCTCCCCTACTGGCTTCAGTCCTCTGGGACCCCCTAATTCTCATACCCCACCCAGCTTCCGAGAACTCTGTTGCCTCCCAGAAGTAATCATAGTCAACACTTAGTGCTAGTTATTTTGGCTTGGGGCCATGGCCTTGCAAAGCTAGTATTGAAGTGATGCGCTCCTATCTAATTTGATTGAATTGAGTGTTCCAGTAAGATTGGTGATGTTTTCCTTGCTTCAGGGTCCATCCTAATGAGCAAATGCTGCCTCACTTTCATAGAAGGCTGCAAATGTAGGCTTGTAAAGAAAATCTTTACAAACACTTCTTGGTGTCTTAGAGCTCACCCAACACAATTACACATGGGGAGATGCTGGGAAGCACTAAAATAAACCTGGTTTATCCTTCACATATGCCTTTCATTTGCTATTGTGGCTTCAAAGCTCAAAAATAAAAAAAGAGAGAGGTGTTTCTCTAAACTTTGACTATTTATTAACTGAGAATATAATGGAAGTGAAACAGCCAACAAAAATTAAAAGCAGCTTACTCAGGGATATAGAGTCATGACTATCTGGAGTCCCATATTCTTTACTTCCTTGTCTAAAGTCCTCATAAGCACTGTCCGAGTTTGCATGAGTCCACAAACTAGAACAACTCCCAACTGCATTGAGAAGAATGAGGGCATCTTTGCAAAGAAGGCAGAGGAAAGCCAGGTGCTGCTTATAACGCTTTGATGGCTACCCAATGCCAAGGCTTTTTTTTTTTACCAGCCCTGACAGCAGAAATCTGGAAGCACAGTTCTAGAAGACTGAAGAACCCCCAACATAGTCCTGAACTTTCACATAAGAGAGAAGCTGTCTTAGTTCATTTTCCGTAACAGAAAACCACAGACTAGGTCATTTATAATGTACAAAAATTTATTTTCTCACAGTTCTAGAAGCTGGGACATCTGAGATCATGGGACCCACATCTGACAAAAGCCTTCTGGCTGCATCATTCTATGGTGAAATGGCCAGAGAGGGTGACAGAGAGAAGCAAAAGGGGGCCAAACTCATCCTTCTATAAGGAAATCTCTCCTGCGATAACAATATTAATCATTCGTCAGGGCAGAGCCGTCATGGCCTAATCACCTTTTAAAGGTCCTATCTCTTAATACTGTTAAAATTAAATTTCAACATAAATTTGGGAGGGGACAAACCCTCAAGCCATAGCAGAAACAAACTCCTTTTTTTGTTGTTGTAAAAGCAACACGTTTTTTCTTCTCTGTTATCTTCAGCCTCACCAGATCCTAATAAATATACAAGCTTCTATGTTGACAAATATATGTGTACAATGCTGTTTAAATGGCAGCGTGGTATTCTAGGACATGGAAGTGCCACAATTTACTCAACCAGCCTATTCTTGGAGGATGTTTAAGCTATTTCCAATATTTTTCTATGTTCAACAAAGTATTAAGGAACCCCCAATAGCTAAGCACCCATGAACTTACTTAGATATCTTAGGATAATCCTCTAAACTAGTTTATGTGTTGTAGTTAGCTGGGTATAGCTGAACTATCACATATATTTAAATTTTTTTAACTTATTGCCAACATGCTTCTCCAGAGAGATAGTACACCAAATTATGCTCCTACAAAAGTTGCAAAAAGTTGCCTGTCCATCTATACTGTCACCCACAATAGTAATTATTATTTTTTATCTGTGACAATTTATCCTGGGATTTTGCAGCCAGCACCAGGGTAGCATGTTGCCTTTTAGCCTAATAATAATGTCCTTCTCCCTTATCATCACCACCAGCACTACCATTTTCTCTGCACTATGGGTACTAGCCTCAGAAATGTTCCTATCACATTTACTTCATTTTGCGGAAAAGAACAGTTACAACCATTCATTCATTCACTCATCCTACCAATATTATTGAGTCCTACTTTGAACCAGCGTTGTTATGGTAGATGTTGATAATATTGTGATAGACAATACCACCCATCCCACCATTTACATAGTAGACTGCCTGGAGCTCCCATCTCAGCACATGAGATATTCCCATGATCACATTCTCTTCTCTCTCTCACACAGGCACTCACTCACCAGCCATGGAGAACTTAATGGGCATTGGGTTCTTAATTCTACTGATTATAATTAGAAATGACCACCATTGCAGACTGAGCACTATACCACGCTACTCACGAATGATTTGGTTATTAGACATAATCAGAGTGGTCCTTGTATGCTAAAAAGGAGACTCAGTTTTCATCCCATGGAAGATTACGTTTTTCTGACTGCCATCCCTCAGATCTAGATGGTATTGTCTGACACCCAAAGTCTCAACTATAGGACCAAGCCATAGTTTCCATCACTCTTCAACTCCTGAGCATTTAAGCAACCCAAGGAAGTCAGAGCTCTGGAATCTCCCAGGAATCACAGTCTCTAAGGCAGATGGAATCATAGAAGAAGAGGAGGATCCTATTTGGTAATCTCTCCCAAGTCACCTTTCATGTGCCCTGCTTCTACAGTAGCCATTTTCCCACCTTTGCAGCTTTCAGGGTAGCTGTATGGTGGGACATGATCCAAAATCCATGGCCCTTTTCCACACACACCCAGAGTCAGCACACAGGTATTAAGGCTGCAAAGAGAGGCCCAGATGTTGTGATTTGAGGTACAGGAAACTGGCAACTGATCCAAGCAAACTGAGATCTCTCTGAATTCTTGACAAGACCCCCAGTCTAGTCATAGAGGTCTGCCTCTTACCGATTTGGCAGGAAAAAATAATGTATCTCTCAGCAGCATTCCAAGTTCAAGAAGACAGTGTGTGTACATGTAAGTGTATATGTTTACATACATGAGTATGTGTGCTGCGGCAGAGGGCTCTTTGGAAACCATCTAGCAAATACAGGTGATGGTTTAACATGCTGCTATGATTTGGCTCTGTGTCCCTGCCCAAATCTTATCTCCAATTGTAGTCCCCATGTGTAGAGGGAGGGACCTATAATCCCCACATGTCAAGGGAGGGAAGTGGTTGGATCATGGGAGCAGTTTCCCCCATGCTAGTCTCACGATAGTGAGTACTCATGAGATCTGATGGTTTTATAGGTGTTTGGAAGTTCCTTCTTCTCTCTCTTTCTCTCTCCTGCTGCCTTATAAAGAAGGTCTTTGCTTCCCCTTCACCTTCAACATGATTGAAAGTTCCTGGAGGCCTCCCAAGCCATGTGGAACTGCGAGTCAATTAAACCTCTACCTTTTATGAATTATCCAGTCTCGGGTATTTCTTTATAGCAGTGTAAAAATGGATTAATACACATATGTATGCCAGTTTCTATTCTGCTATTTTCCACAGGGCAAGAGAATAGTTTTTGAACTCTGCCCAGTTTTCATTGCACATTCATTTGTTTGTTTTTGTCTGTTCCCTGATAGAAGATAAGCCCTCTGGGAGCAGAGAGCTTGTCTATCTTGCTTGGTACTACCTAGTAGTTGTTCAAAAAATAAGTTAAACAGGCCGGGCATGGTGGCTCACGCCTGTAATCCCAGCACTTTGGGAGGCCGAGGCGGGTGGATCACGAGGTCAAGAGATAGAGACCATCCTGGTCAACATGGTGAAACCCCGTCTCTACTAAAACTACAAAAAATTAGCTGGGCATGGTGGCGCGTGCCTGTAATCCCAGCTACTCAGGAGGCTGAGGCAGGAGAATTGCCTGAACCCAGGAGGCGGAGGTTGCGGGTGAGCCGAGATCGCGCCATTGCACTCCAGCCTGGGTAACAAGAGCGAAACTCCATCTCAAAAAAAAAAAATAATAAGTTAAACAAATAGATCATCACATTTCATTGACAAAGCCATGTGTGAGGGAACCTCTATCATTCATTCATATTCTCATTCACGCTGTGTGCCTGATGCTATGCCAACCACAAGCCATAGTTAATCTTCTACCTCCATCCTGCCAGGTGTCTTTTGGGGTCTAAATGTATTACCAGAGATGGAAATCTGCCCTTGTTAGCACATTTTATCTGTCCCTTCAAATCCATTTTGGAGCAAGGGAGGGAAATAGACATTTGATTTATCACCGGTGATGTAGATGAACTTAATCCCTCCACCCCCACATATACACATGCTCACACATATGGGATTTGGTGGAAGAGATGTGGTTCCACTCTACACTGACATCTCTGCCTTTTCCTCACAGTGCAGGCAGGCAAGATCCCATTCGACTTAAGCACACGTCTCAAGTTCCCCACCTCACCTGTCCCTCAAACACAGAGTCTCAGCTTAGGCTGGGCCTCATCCTCCACAGGACAAGTCTTTCTCATCCTAAGCTGGGGATCCCCAAAAGGGGATATACCTCTAGCCAAGAATCAGGCTAGAAAGCTGGAAGCATGCCTGCAGGCTCAGTCTTCTCAAGGCAATGTTGGGAGAAGGATCCCCAGAGGGCAAAGTCTCCTGCAGCCAGCTCGCTGATGATTGGCACCTAGGTTTAATGGGGCTGGCTTCAGGGTCTGGGATCAGGCACACTACCATCTCAGCAGATGGGAACATGGGTAGATAGCCAATAGATAATGCATGAGCAACAAATGTGTTTGTCAAGGGCAGTTTTTCCAGGCAGGAAAACCAAAATAGGCTCATCTTTTTTCTTTTTTCTTTTCTTTTCTTTTCCTTTTTTGTGACAGAGTCTCACTCTGTCTCCCAGGCTAGAATGCAGTGGTGCAATCTTGGCTCACTGCAACCTCTGCTTCCTGGGTTCAAGCGATTCTCCTGCCTCAGCTACCCGAGTAGCTGGGATTACATATGCATGCCACCACACTCAGCTAATTTTTGTATTTTGGAAGAGATGGGGTTTGACCATGTTGACCAGGCTGGTCTTGAACTCCTGAGCTCAAGCGAACTGCCTACCTGGGCATCCCAAAGTGCTGGGATTACAGCCGTGAGCCACCACACCTGATCCAAATAGGATCATCTTGAGTCTTCACACCTGTGCACCTCTTCGGATTCCTCCCAATACCCATGCTGAGGCGGCAGCCTGAGTAGCAGGAGGAATCTGAAGAAGAGCTATGTAGTTCCTGCAGAAAGGGGAAGAGGTGACACCAGGGAGCATGAGGTTAGGGACGTCCCAGGGGGGAAACAAAAAAAAGCCACCCCTTATTTTCTATGCAGGCAGCAAGAGGGAGTGAGGTTAGACATGAAATAGATCCCCAGGGGTCTGTCGCTATTGCTCCCTCTCACAGCTGAGAAGTTGTGAAAATCCATTTTGTGACACTCACGTAGCTATGAGGAGCTTTGAAAAAGAACTGGAAATGTGTAAAACATTGACAACTGCCCTGTGCTCTTCTCCCTGGGAACTAAGAAGCTTTATCCTCATGAGGTATAAATTATGAATCTCATGACAAGTATCCAGGGGTAACAAATGTCAGCCCATCTACTGACACTGCTTTATCCCCACTCACAGGAGACACTGCTAATTGGTTACAACGTATTTAGTATTTTCTCACCAACCCAAGGTCGTACTTCAGACCTTCTTTTCAATAGCCTATATATTCACAGGGTACAAAATTCAAATAAATACAAAAAAGAGATATACTTGAGAAATCTCCCTCCCACCCCTGACTTCAAACTATCCTGTTCCTCTCCCCAAACAGAGACCAAGGTACCTGGTCTCAGAATCTTTTGTGAGACAGCATTTTAGGCAACCAATAGCTTTGAAAGGTGAAACTGATCAGATTTAGAATCTAGTTCAATTTCAGAAGAGTGAGCCCACTGTGCTTCAGCCAGTAGTGAGTTGAGATAGAGCAGACTTAGCTCTGTAGCAATGATAGAGGTCCAGAAAACACATTACATCAAGGGGCATTGCTTTGCTCACAGTGACCATGACATTCCTGAGCAACATCTGGGCTTCACAGGGGCTGATGTCCACTGAGCAGGACGGCACTGTCAGAGCTCCAGCCTCTGCTGGAAGGACCTTTCGATGAACTATCTTAGGCTTGCTCTTGGGGAAAATTTCACAGAGCTGTGACTGTTGATGCAGCCTTGAGAAAGCAAGGGGCAGCAAGGCAAGCACTTGGCCTGGGAATCAGAAGAATCTGGGTCCTTTGATCAATTCTGGTATCTTTCAGTTGTGTGACCTTGAGAACATCATTTCCCTTGTCTGGTGTAAAATGAAGGGGCTGCCGTGTTGAAGAGCAGTAGACAGAGTGGTTACACCTATGGGCTTTTGAGGCAGGTCTATTAAATTTGAATCTCATTTCCATCACCCACCAGCTTAGTGACACTATGCAAGGCACATAAGCTTTTCTAACTTTCATTCCTCCCAACTTAAAGTGAGGGGAATAATAACACCTTTATTGCAATAATTAAATGGGTTCACAATACATTTAAACCATGTGGCATAATACCTAACACATGATAAGCACTCAGTAAATACTAGATATTATTTTATGATGAATTTCAAAGGTGGTATTAGATAGTAAAAGAAATAGACAGAGGAGTGAACAACCTGTTTAATATTAATACTCCTGATGATGACTGGCTACAAAGTTATTAGACATTATTTCTCACTTGGCTACAGTGGCCACCCATGTACTCCAAAAATAGTGTCATTAATTGTTGCAATCAATGATTACTTTTGGGGAGGTTTACGATGATGACTCTCTTCCACCAAAATCAACCTTTTACCTTACCACCAAAATAACCTATGGCAATAGAGAGAAAAGAAAATGCTCCCAAGGAAACCAGGCGTTTGGATCCTAAACCCTGAAGATGGGCTCATGACTTTTCTTCTCAGTAAACAAAATGTGGGAGATCTGCTCGGTGGTGAGACAGTTTGGGTGTCATGTTATCAAAGACATCAGACCTCCATTAAGACCTCTTTTTGAGATGTGCCATTAGGATAGCTGTTATGAGTGGAATTGTGCCCTCCAAAAAGATACGTTGAAGTCCTAATCCCTGGTACCTGTGACTATGCGGTTATACAGTCTTTGCACATGTAATGAAGTGAAGATGAGATCATACTGAATGAGAGTTGGTCCCAATCCAACAAGGTGTTGTCTTTGTAAGAAGAGGAAAAGAGACAGACACTCATGGGGAGAAAGCCCTGTGATTACAGAGGCAGAGATTGGAGCAATGTGTCTGCTCCAAGCCAAGGAATAACAAGGATTTCCAGCTAACACCAAAAACTATGAGAAAGCATGTAACACATTCTCCCCTACATCCTTCAGAGAGAGTATGGCCCTACAGACATCTTGATTTCAGACTGGTAGCCTCTAGAACTATGATGAAATAAATTTCTCTTGTTTTAAGCCACTTAAGTTTGCGATAATTTGCTACAGCAGCCCTAGGAAACTAAGAAAGTCCTTGATGAATGTAAATTGGGGGCTTGGTTTAAAAAAAATCAAGGAAAGAAAGAGGCACGAGATCTTTGGGAAAATCTGTGACTATTCTCATTTGCACATATTTAGAGAATTATGCACACAAGGACCAAGGACTCTACCAGTAACATTCTGCTAACATAATTCCCATTGTAGGGACCACCTGGCTGTTCCCTCACACTGGAAAGCCCTTGGTCCTAGATCTTACCAAGTAACCTTCCTTCTAGCATTCAGCTTTCTGTGTAGATTTCACCTCCCCTGAGAGGCCCCGATGGACTGTCCTCTTAATCATAGCTTAAAAGTCTAGATCCTCTTTATCCTTTTTTCCTGTTGTCTTATTCCAAAATCCAATACTGTATGAAATTCTCTTGCTGACTTGCTCCAGTTTGACTTACCCGACTCCACTGTGGTGGAGTGTGAACACCACTAGAGGATGGTGCTGTCTTGGGTTCCACAGTCTCCAGCCTTGCTTGTAACAGGCATACAATTCCATATTCCATCACGTCTAAGATGATCTCAGTTGTGAGATGCTGCACCATTACTGCGTGTGACATTAAGGGAAAAAAAAGATGCTCCTAATTCAACTCCAACTGACAATGATGAAGAAACATAACCCAACCTTAAAGATGTTAAATAACAACAAAAAAATGTGTCTTATATTCAGTGAAATGTGGTAAAGGTTTCAATAATAATAACCTCCACACAGGGTTCTGTTTCTGAAAAAATCACTCAATCCCTGTGAAGACCAATGTGGAAGTTGTAGCACTGCTCCTGAGCACAGTTCAAAGAGTGTGAGTAGAGGGGAGAGTAGGGTAGATGTCAGGAGGCCCTACAGGTGGGGCCAATGCATCTGCAGCAGGGAACATTCTGGCTGTTTCTGAGACTCATGTTGATGTCACAGAACTTCAGAACCCCGGCGTGCCCTAGACCACCTAAACGTCCCACAGCCTACTGAATCTCACAACATATGTTTGGATAGCACTTCCCAGCCTACAGCATACTTTCACAGGGATTCTCAAACTTCCTCCCTCCTTATGTCCTTTTAGGGGAAGGAGTGAGGGAACTCTAGTTCAGGGAAGTTAAATCACTTGCCTAAGGTCATGTAGATCATTAGTGCCATAGCCAACACCTGAGCAAGTTCTCCTAATGCCATGTCAGGCCTCTTGCAAAAGACTCCATTGACTCTAGTGCCTAACCCATGCTCATCACAGAGCTCACATTGGAACCATTGTTAAACAATCTAATGGGAATGACTTTATTCAGCTGGTGAACACTTTGGAAGGATCCAGAAAAATATGAACAAGTGCTTGGGTGCTCTCACGGGAATTGTCTAACATCTTGGCTCCTGACTCATCCTTAGAAGTCTTTCAGTCACCTTGTACCCATTTCAAGCCCAAGGGTTCTTTAATGTAAATGAGTTATGGAGCAGGTGGAAGAAAAAATCTGGGCCCCTTTTAGGGGGTGTATTTTGGAACAGTTTGCTGTTTTCTTAACGCTTGGGGAAGAGTAAGCAGTAATCAATAGTGAAATCTGCCTGAATCTCAGAGGCTCGATGAAGGTGCTTTTGAAGCACATCACAGAGCTTGATTTTCTGTTATTTAATGCCAAAAGTTATTACCTCAGCAGCAGTGCAATGTCTAATTTATACCAAATTGTTAGCTGAAATCTATTAAAGTTTATTAGCACCATCTCAGAATACAGTAACATCTCACTGCTTCGGCTCCTGTTTAAATTGACCAGCTGGTTTAACTCTATTAGCTTTGAGGCTGAGATAAACTGAAGTCCGCAGGAGCTGTCCACAGCACTGGGGGGAATGAATACAGATGAAACTCAGGGTATTTGGGGTGTTAGCTGCTACCAAATTGCTGCAGGCTTCATCTCTCTTGATGCAGCCTCTACCCTGTTATTCTATTACCTACTGAATAGAGAGCCATCCCCAGAATTCAGAAAGCGGCTGAAACTTTCAGCAGACAAGGAGGCATTTCTGGAATTGTGAAGCTGATGGCCTACCACCGGGACCTGGGGCAACTTAGGTTGTCTGAAAGTAAAAAGGGACTTTTTTGAGAAAAAGTTTTGTTCTTATTGCCCAGGCTGGAGTGCAATGGCATGATCTCGGCTCACTGCAATCTCTGCCTCCCAGGTTCAAGTGATTTTCCTGCCTCAGGCTCCTGAGTAGCTGAGATTACAGGCATGCACCACTACACCTGGCTAATTTTGTATTTTTAGTAAACATGGGTGTTGCCATGTTCATCAGACTGGTCTCAAACTTCTAACCTCAGGTGATCTCCCTCCTCGACCTCCCAAAGTGCTGGGTTACAGGCTTGAGCCATCATACTTGGCCAAGAAAGAAATTTTTTAAGACATTCCCCAGATTGCCAGCAAACTCATGACTTATAGAGGGCACTTCCAGTTGGACGGAGGGAGGGCAAAAGATCTAACATTACCAATAGAGAGATATTCTGATCTTAGGTCCATCCTATCTGTCCCCAGAGTAAGGACCCCAAGGAAACCAGACCACACCCATATGGAAGCGTTTAGGTAGAGGCTGAATGACCCTCTACAATGATATACAATGTTCCATTGTTTTGGACAGCCTGAAGCAGTGGGCATATTGGCCTTAAAAGTCACCCAGATCTGGCGGGAGAGCCAACCTCATTGCCTATTGGCTGAACAGTCTTTGAAAAGCGACCTGACATTCTTGGTCCCAGTTTCCTCTCCAGGAAAAATGGCTTTTTGTGACAGAGTATCATACATGAAGCATTTAGCAAAGCCTCAAGCACAGGGTAAATATGTAATCAGCATTAGTTTCCTTATCTTTACCTCTCTTGGCATTTTACAGTCATTGAGTTAATTATGTTTTCATTTTGCTCTATGCTTCTTTTAAGCTCCCTCATGCTCATTATCTCAAGTCTGAAAAGAACTCAAAGAAGTGGGTGGAGTGGGAATTTATAGCCTTGTTTTACATGTTAGGAAATCCTTGATTTAGAGAGGTTAAGAAACCCACCCAATGTCACACTATTGCTGTAGAATGAGGTAAGAAGGCTGAGTTCCTAAATTCCGCTCCAGTTCACCACATGGCTATGATGCCACGGAGTTCTATAAGGAAGGTGGACTTCGGAAAAGCAAATAGAACATCAAGCCCCAACGTTAGGGCCAGAGCTGCGTTGTCTCAGTGGTAGCAGAAGCAAAATTCACAATCCTAGTGCTTGATACATAGAAGGTGCTTATCATGTGTGCCCCGAATGAATGCACTGATGAATCAAGTTAAACTCACTCCATTTGATCTCCAGAATAAAAGTAGAAAGAAGCTATGTTAAATAAGAGATAAAGTGCAAAGATGGTGGAAAGACTTAGAGCTGCTAAGTACCTGACATGATCCTTCAGTGCATACATGTAAAATGAGTGACCCCCAGACCATCCCTGGCAGGAGAGAAAGGCTCCTGGGGCACTGGACTATTAGTGCCCAAGGGGTGGAGCTCTCCAGGCAGTCAGCCTGACTCCCCGCATCTTCTGCCTGGCTATTGATACCAAATCCCTAGCACTTGACTCTCTTTGAGACCCCTTGAACTTTTTTCAGTACACTCTGTATCCCTGGTACCAAGCATGGGGCCAACTACAAAACTGGCGTTTCTGTATTAAATACATGAGGTCAAGTAAAGCAGATGATGTTAGCTCCACTTTATAGCTAAGGAAAATAAAGTCCAGAAAATGAGCCCAGTGGAAAGAGGGCTGCCATTCCTTCATCAACATTAACTCAATAATTCAAAATAGACTCCATGCCTGCACTGTCCTAGGTGTCAGGGGATACCATGATAAAAGAGCAATGTTGTTGCCCTCAAGGAGCTGATGTTCCAGTGGAGGAAGACAGACCCAAAGAGGAATGCATGCTCACATCACACGGTTAAACTGTTGATGGAGTTCAGCAAAAGATGGATCCAGAGAACAAGATCTGGGGGTAAATTTAACCAAGGTAGGGTAATCAGAGAAGCCTGACCTGTAAAGGTAGGATTTAAGATACACTCTAAAGGATTATTAGAAACCAGGAAGAGAGGAGTTGACTGGTGGAGATAGAGAGTGTTTCAGGGAGAGCAACAAGCCCATTCAAAAACCTCATTCAGCCCCAGGGAAAGTCGAGTGGCCCACGAGCCTGCAGAGACCCTCCGAGCGTCAGCGGAGGGATCAGCGCCGGCGCGCACGAGGGGATCATGGCCCAGACACCCGCCTTCGACAAGCCCAAAGTAGAACTGCACGTCCACCTAGATGGAGCCATCAAGCCGGAAACCATCTTATACTATGGCAGGAGGAGAGGGATCACCCTCCCAGCTAACACAGCAGAGGGGCTGCAGAACGTCATCGGCATGGAAAAGCCGCTCTCCCTCCCGGGCTTCCTGGCCAAGTTTGAGTACTACATGCCAGCTATCGCGGGCTGCCGGGAGGCTATCAAAAGGATCGCCTATGAGTTTGTAGAGATGAAGGCCAAAGAGGGCGTGGTGTACGTGGAGGTGCGCTACAGCCCTCACCTGCTGGCCAACTCCAAAGTGGAGCCAATCCCCTGGAACCAGGCTGAAGGGGACCTCACCCCAGACGAGGTGGTGGCCCTAGTGGGCCAGGGCCTGCGGGAGGGGGAGCGAGACTTCGGGGTCAAGGCCTGGTCCATCCTGTGCTGCATGCGCCACCAGCCCAACTGGTCCTCTGAGGTGGTGGAGCTGTGTAACAAGTACCAGCAGCAGACCGTGGTGGCCATCGACCTGGCTGGAGACGAGACCATCCAAGGAAGCAGCCTCTTCTCTGGACATGTCCAGGCCTACGAGGAGGCTCTGAAGAGCGTCATTCACCGTACTGTCCACGCCGGGGAAGTGGGCTCAGCCGAGGCTGTGGACATATTCAGGACAGAGCGGCTGGGACATGGCTACCACACCCTGGAAGACCAGGCCCTTTATGACAGGCTGCGGCAGGCAAACATGCACTTCGAGGTATGCCCCTGGTCCAGCTACCTCACTGGTGCCTGGAAGCCGGACACAGAGCATGCAGTTGTTCGTCTCAGAAATGACCAGGCTAACTACTCACTCAACACAGATGACCCACTCATCTTCAAGTCCACCCTGGACACTGATTACCAGATGACCAAACAGGACATGGGCTTTACTGAAGAGGAGTTTAGGAGGCTGAACATCAATGCAGCCAACTCCAGTTTCCTCCCAGAAGATGAGAAGAGGGAGCTTCTCGACCTCCTCTATAAAGCCTATGGGATGACACCTTCAGCCTCTGCAGGGCAGCACCACTGAGGACGTCACCCCTACAAGCCTTCACCCTGCGGAGTCGCCACAACTCTGTGGGGCTGAGCAACATTCTTAAATTTATTCCTTCCAAGAAGACCATGATCTCGATGGTCAGTTACTGATGCTCCTGAAGCCTGTGTGTCCATTTCTGCACACAAGTATACCTCGGCATGGCTGTATCACTTCTCTGATTATGTGCCCTGGACAGGGACCAGCGCCCTTGCACATGGGCATGGTTGAATCTAAACCCCTGCTTCTGTGGCAACTTCTTGTACTGAAAATCTTGTGCTCAATAAAGCAGCGCATGGCTGGTGTCATGCAAAAAAAAAAAAAAAACCTCATTCAAAGGAGAACTCGGCAATTTAAAGAGCTGAAATGAAACTCTAGGGCTGGGTGTGGAGAATGTGAAGAAGTGAGGTGGGGGATGGATCTGGAGAGGTAGGTGGGACTGGATTTCATATAGCTTGGTAGGCCATAGATTTTATTATAAATAAAACTGGAACCTCAGTGGAAGAGTATTAAACGGGGAAGTGACATGCCTAATTTATAATTTAAGATTACTTTCTGCTGTAGGGTGAAAATAGAGGTGGGTGACAAATGGACATACAGTGTGTTCGGTCAGGGACTTTACTATAAATAAAATTGAAACTTCAGTGGAGAGGTTTAAAACAAGAAAGTTACATGATTAATGCACAACTTAAGAAGATCATCCTCTGTTCTAGGGTGAGAAATGGATGGCGGAGGGGCCAAGCATGGAAGCAGGTTGGTGAGTTGGGAGGCCATTTCAGTTGGAGCAAGAGATGATGGTGGCTTGTCTCGGACTGGAAGAGAACTAATAGAAAGCTTTACTGCAGTCAGAGAGTAGGTAAGGCTTCAGCTAGAACCAGAGCCCAGGTCTCCTGATTGTCCAGCTGGATCCTTTAAACTGTCCATGCTCTGATGGTGCATGGGACAAAGGAAGATGACTGGTGGTGAAATAAGAAGGTCATTAAGAGAATACATCTTAGAACACGGCACCCAAACTAGAGTCCTCAGCCCCTGAGGATCCACACACATTCTCTCCAAAATAAATTTTCATTGTCACATGAAAAGTCAGCGACAAGCAAGAGGAAATCAATAGGAGCATGTTAAGGATTATTTGCATGACCACCTTCTCGCTGAGTTCAACCATGTGATTTCAGAAAAGACTTTGCTTTTATAGTTTTGCCTTCCTGTAGGCTCCTAATACTACTACTTATGTTCTCTGCAGAAATGAACAGAGAATGATCCCGTGCAAAAACTCATAGGAAATGATTAATTCATGCCAAGCGATGAGAACTAGAGAAGAGAGATGAGAGCATTGTTCGTACACGATGGCCTAGATCTCCTACCCCAAGAGAACTTGCACCAAAGCCCAAAGTACAACAGTCATGTTTAAAGAGAAGATGCCACTTCAGCCAGACAACGTGATTCATCATTTTATTTAATATTGTTAATTTGAATTTTATTAGATGTGCAATGATGCTTGTATCTAATTTGTTTTGGTTTCATAATTGACTAAAACAGTAAGCACAAAGAGTTTCTATCTGACTTTATGTTTATATATTAACATTTTAATAAAAGTCTTTTATATCCTCATGGGGATCCATGATAATTATTTTCCTCTCAAAAGGGTCTCTATATAACTCAAGTTTGAGAAACCCTAGTCTCCATGAAATTAAAATCAAACAATGAGCTGCCCAATTCTATACCACATGAATTTGCTTTTTAGTGGTGATAGGGAGGAAGAAGGAGTGCCAGGAAGAGAAATCATTTGTTCTTCCTGGAACAACTCCCAGAAGGTACAAAATCTGCTAAAAGTTAAGTTTAAAATAATGGGCTTAAATTATGTTAATTTATTATTGGATTCTACCATTACAGTGGGGTATAGTTTCTAACTCTTGAAATGAAAAACAAGTTGTCGTTTTCAGAATCCCATAGGAAGAAGCTCAATGAGTTTAACACATCAAGTTCTCCTTCTAACACTGGAATGATTGTGGATTCTTGGGTCTGGATCCTGACAAAGTAGTTAGCTTGGAGGCAAGCACCATGCCCTGTGGAAACTAAGTTCCTATTCCCCTTTTCAGCCTCACATGGAATGGAACTGTGGGTGAACTCACCAGGACTCTTTAATTTTTTTCTTCTCCTCCTTCTTTTGGTTGTCTCCTTTATGGTTGAATTCTAAGATAAATGGGCCTATCCTGTAAATAAACCATGCACATAAGCAGCAGAACTCTGAAGCTATTGTACAGGGGGATGTTGACTTTTGGCGAAAGAGAGGAGGTCAAAAACAGTGGGTGTTATTTTCTAAGTGGCACTCAAAGTATTCAAGGTAAGCTTGAGGAACCTAGGGTGAAAAATTGTAAAAGGAGAAAAAGATAATTTTTGCCCAAGACTTGCGCTGATGAAAAGTACCATTCATCAGCTCTCTGATTGTGCACATAAAAATCCCAACACCTAAAAAATGGAGGTGGAACATCAGAGGACCCAGACCAGGAAAGTAAGCTTGGACAGAAAGAACAGGTGACTGCTGATGTCTTGACAGTGCCTCTCTTCACTCAACTCCAGGATGGAATGGTCCATCCAAAATTCAAGAGAGAATAAAAGCCAGGTATGATAGCCCATAGAAGGTAGTGACTACTAAAATAGATTTCTTTTGTTTTGTTTCGTGCATCTAGCTGACCTCTGTCGCTTGTCATTTCCAAGGCACACAGAGCACATTCCTGCCCCATTGTTTTTTAGGTAAACATTAAACAGTATTGCACATGGAAAGAAGCCAAAGTGTTTGATAATTCATCAGCAGCGGCAAACCTGAGTGTTTCTGTGCAATTCAAATTGCTTTGGCTTCCACACAGCTCCTGTCTCTTCAAGTAAGATGGTAAATAGCCTTCCTTGGGATTACTATCAAGTATTCATTTTAACAACATTAATTTACAACGTGTTATCCCACTTTACATTGTGCTACATGACTTATTCACAGAGCCAGCCCTTCGGTGCCTGATGTTGATTCCTTCTAATCACCGCACTTGCCTACAAATTTTAGGTTAATGAGACCTGGACTGGAAAAGGATTGTTTGCATGGGAATCATTCATGGCAAAGGCAGTGACACCTTTACAAAAACCTGTGTCTTTCTGGCAGAGTAGGGGAGGGAGGTGGCCATTGAAGAGGCTGAGTCAATCTCCTCACCTGAGGACTTCCTGAGACCAGCACACTGAGGGACCAGTGGCAGCAACAACAATAATGCTGATGCTCCCTTATGGTAAGTTACACTTTCCAAGTTCCATCTAATCTGCTATTCTCACAATAACCCTGTAAGGTAAATACAGTCAGTGATTTCAGAGTATGGGCTCTGGAGACTGCTGCTTGGGTAGAAACTTGATCTACCACTTTCTAGCCAAGTGATCTTGGGCAAGTGACTTAATCTTTCTTTCCCTCTATTTCATCATCTTAAAAAAATGATATGTAATAGTTGTACATATTTTGAGGGTACATGTGATATTTTGATACCTGTATACAATGCAGAATGATCAAATCAGGGTAATTGGGATATTCATTACCTCAAACATTTAACATTTGTTTGTGTTGGAAACAGTACAATTTTCCACTTGTAGCTATTTTGAAATATGCAATAAGTTATTATTAACTATAATTACTCTTCTATAGAATACTAGATATACTATATTATATCAGTAATATGTGGTATATTAATACTATAATACTAGAAGTTATTTCTTCTATTTAACTGTATGTTTGTATTTGTTAACCAATTCTCATCTACCCTCCACACTACCCTTCTCTGCCTCTGACAACCACCACTCTACTCTCTACCACTGTGAGATCCACTTTTCTAGCTCCCACATACAAATGAAAACATACAACAATTGTCTTTTTTTGTCTTTCTTATTTCACTCAACACAATGACCTCTAATTTTATCCATGTTGCTGCAAATGACAAGAGTCCGTTCTTTTTTATGGCCGAATAGTATTCCATTGTGTTTATATGTAACATTTTCTTTGTCCATTCATCCACTCATAAGCACTTAGATTGATTCCATATCTTGGCTTTTGTAAATAGGGCTTCAGAGAACATGGGAGTGCAGATACTTCATCTTTAAAATGGGGATAGCAATCATAGTTACTACATAGGTTTGTTGGCAAGTAAGTGAGTTGTTATAGTAAAGCAGGTAGAACAGAAACTGGTACATGGATTAGAATAGTTCATAAATGGTCCTGTTCCTCTTCTTCCCTGCCCAGGACAGGACTGTTCTCTGCTGAGCTATGATCATGTGACTTGCCTTGGCCAATGAAAGAAGAAGAGCATACAGCACTGCTGAATGGAAACAAGTGGCCCCTTCCCCTGCTGCAGAGATTGTAGACAGGCATGCCATGCTGGAGCAAGGAGACATGGAGTCCAGGTGAAAGGAGACATGTAACAGAGCTCCCGGCCCAATCAAGATGTAACATGAATGAGAAATAAATTAACGCTTTGTTGTTAGAAGCTTTTTTTTTTTTAACCAAGGTATTACTCAACTTCCCCTGACCAATGCAGAAATCTATCAATGTTAAGTATCATTATAGTTAATTTAAAAGAATCATTTAGATTCTTCTAAAGCTCAGAGTAATGGTTTCAACATTGCACAGCCATTATGCGATTGAAGTATAATGAAGGCCCAGGTTTTAAAGTGGACACCAAGGGGAATATAGCATAAATAGAAATTTTCTACACTTGCTATACAAGTACAAAGAATAGGCCCCACTACTCCCGAGCTGTGCCTACATTTTCTGATCAGTAATTAAATCTCTTTTATTAAATGAGACTAATAAAAGAGCAGCTAGAACGAGGTATGGAGAAGAGATTACATGAGATAATACATGTAAATTGCTCATAAGATTATCTAGAACAAACCAAATATTAAAAAATGTTAGTTACTATTGCTATTAAATAACAATTGCTATTATAATCCTAATGTCACCTGTTTCTCATCAGTCTGTATATACAAGCAATTACATTTACATAAATATGTAAAGTAATAAAGCCAATCCAGAGACTCCTAATCGCCTTCCCGCTTAGTGCTTCTTCATCCTGGAATTTAATTCTCATCTCTGCCTCCATGTGGCCAATTCCTCCTACTATGAAACATATTCTTTACCAAGAAGCCTTTCCTGCTCACTTTCACCCAAGACTGTTATGTGCTCCCATAGAACCTGACACCACATGTTCATAGGATGTGTCCTGGGTCGTTTTACCATTGGTCAAAGTCTATCTTCCCAACTAGATTGGAACCTCCATGAGGGAATATACTTGTCATGATCACAATGGTAGGAGCTCTATATTTATTCATAAGAAAGGATAAATAAATAGACACAGGGACAGATGCGATTGGCAGCCATCTACAGAAGAAACACCTCTAGCAACAAACATGTCAAATGGTGCTCAGTTTCACTAACATTAAAGAAAGGTACAAAACAATATGATATTATTTTCACTACACAGATGGGTGGGCCAAAAAGCAAAAACCAACATTGATAACATTAAGTGCAGGAAAGAGGAGGGAGAGGAGAGTAGATTCACACTGTATTAAAACACTGGTACAATATTGTGGAGGTAATTCAGCAGTATCTATTAAAATCTTACAGAAATAGACCTCATAATTCATTTCTGGGATTCTATTCTACAAACATAATAGCATGACTATGAAGCCATGTTGAAGAAGGAGCCTGATCCTTTGTGACTGTGTAGCTGTCTAACAATCTTTAACCCATACTTTTGCAGGTGAGAGAAACAGACATTGTTATGTGAAAATCTATTTGTTGAGAAAGCAGGACCTATTTTTTGGTAAGACTGTCTAATATAAGAGATGAAAAGGAACTGGGCACATGAAAAGTGGAAGGGAAGTGTTCCAGGCAAAAGAATCTCATGTGCAATAAACTGAAATAAAGTCAGCATGGCTTGAAGGCAAAAAGTAAGAAGAAAGTGGTGTGGAGTGAAGTAAGCAGGGGATGGCTTTGCAGCTAAATAGGTGTTCAGTCTTGGGCCTGTCATTTACCTCATAGGTCCTCAGTTAACATATCTGTTAAGTGGAAATAATGGGCATCCTTCTGCTCCCAGGATTGCTGTAATAATCAAATGATAGGTTGAGAGGAGAAAACCACAGAACACATTGGTGCAGAGCAATGGCATTCCAACCAAGTTCAACCAAGTGCAAATCCTGTTTCTCCACTGACTAGTTATGTAACTGCTAGTTACCTACAAACACCTGTGTGCCACTGTTTCCCCATCTATAACATGGAGGTAGTAATAGGATTTATTTCATAGAGTTGCTGAGAGAATGAAATGAGTTAATATTTGCCCAGCATTGAGAATAGCACCTGCCACATACTAAGTTCTATATATGTGTTTGTTAAATAAATCAAAAAGTGTTTATGACTGTGAAGATTTACATTAACCGTGGTTACGAAGGACTTTCACCGTAGACTGGAATTCTTCTGGATTTTGACTTTGTCTAGCCACTTTTCACTACTCCCTAGCACCTAAGGAAGTGCTTCCTTTTAAAGTCATCTCATTAAAAGAGACTTTTCAAGGAGGAAATTAAGCAAAGTACTTAAGGCTCCGTGATTCCTCTAGCCTCCATTTCCTCTCCACCTGCAGCAATGGGGATAATCGTAGTCCCTACTTTGGAAGGCATTTGTAAGAACAAGGTGCTGTACATAAATAGGGATTGGCAAACTTTTTCTCTAAAGGTCCAGATAGTAAATATTTTAGGCTTCCTGGGTCATATGATTTCTCTTACGACTGCTTAACCCTGCCCTCATAGCCCACAAGCAGCCATAAATAATAAATAGAGATGAACACAGTTCATTGAATGGATGAATGACCGTAACTGTATTCTAATAAAACTTTACTTATGAGCATTGTGATTTGATTTTCACATAAGTTTTATGAGTCATAAAATATTCTTTTTCTAAATTTTTAAAAATATGTCAAAACAATTCTGAGCACAAAAGCAGCAGTGGATTAGACTTGGTCCATAGGCCATAGTTTTCCCATTAGCCTGTGAATATTTGGTACAATATCTGGCACATAGTAAGTGTTCATTAGCTATCGTTAACTTCTTTGTTATTAATATTAACAAGAGAGCATTGGGCATTAATTCTGAAACCTGTCATTCTATAAGCACCAGAAAACCAGTCCTTGTCTGGGCCTTTACTTTTTCCTTTGTCTTTGAAGCAGCTGAACCTGACCTAGGTAGGGGCTGGGAGTTGGGGCGGGGATAGAGGAGGAGGGCTGTGTGAAGTCAATGCCTTGGCTCAATGGCTTCCTAAACATCCTGACTGCTTAGACCAAAAACTGCCGGCTTGAAAGGGGTTTTATAAATGGAGAGACTGTAAAGCAATTCAGAATCTGATTTTGCTGCAAAAGCATGATTTTAACAGATCTGTAGCTGTTCCCAACCTTTTAACACTGTCTCCTGTGAGTCAAGAGATTTTGATCTTGTAACTAAATTGACTCTGTCACAGGTTTGCCATCCCCCTGGGTAAATTCTCTGACATGCACAGCTTCAGACCCAACCCCTTTCAAAAAAAAAGAAAAGAAAAGAAAAAAAAGAAAAACTCTTCTGTACCCAGTCATCCCCTATCTCATTTTCTCCAAATTGAAATATTTTTTTAAATACTATAGTGAATGTCAGAATCAACTCCCTTTGGTCCTAAACCTAGTATTTTTTTTTTTGGTAGAGAAATTTCTGTTTAATTCTAATGCTAATATTTAGAAAAGTGGCAGCAGATTTAAAATAGTAATTCGCCTCATGTTAGAGATCTATTGTGTTCCCAGGTCAGTAATCAGTAGATGGCAATCAGGCATTTCTTTCTCTCTCTCTCTCTCTTTCTTCTTTCTTTCTCTCTTTCTTTCTTCTTTTCTTCTTTTTTTCTTTCAAGACAGACTCTTGGAGAATCCAACAAGACATGATTTCAAAATAAAGAGCCCAAAGGGTGGCTTGGCTGGGACCAAAAGTGGCAGCTCTGGAAACGCAGGCTTTTCTGGATGGAGCAACATTGTCCGAATTCTACAGAGAAGAGAAGAGGCTGCTCTGCTGTGGTCCAGTGCCAGAATCCCTCTGGGCATCTGCCTGCCCACAACGGCTGTGCTCACACATGATGAACACAGCCCTAGGGGCTGGTTTTGTGGCGCTGAAAATGCATCTCATCCCCTAGACTTGAGAATAGACTATGACCAGGAATAAACACACCGCTTGAATAACTGAAGGAGAGGGAAGTAGGAGGAAGGAAAGAGGAAAAGAGAGGCACAGGGAGAGAAGATGCAGAGGGGAGAAACGTAGAGAGAACTGAGATGAAAACAGAGAAGAAACGAGGAGCAAGTGCCTGAGGAACTGGAGAGAAAACAAGAGAAGGTGGATGAGAAGGGAGTCAGGGGAACCACAAGCCTTCAGTCCTTGTACCTTATAGGATATAGGGACACCTAGAGAACAACCCTCAATAAGATCTGGAAAGAAGAGTTGTCACTGCAGACTTAGAAAATATGTGTATATTTTTACAAATCCAAAATTCCTATAGCTCACAATCATAGGTGTGTGTTGAGACGGGCAGATTTCCTTTCCTAATCTCTGTTTTCTCTTTCAGAAGAACAGGTTATTCCCCTCTGCCCTGAGTTCTACTTGAAAAATTGAGAGTTCTAGAACTTTGTAAAAGCCCCTCTACTGTTCTGAGAGGAGCATTTTTCTGGGATGCACTGGACAGAGGTGTGCCTGGCAAGCAGGAAGTGAGACGTCCGAGCTCTGGGTGCACATTTCATCCCACAGTCTCATGGTGGTTGAAGAGGATCCCCGGATGAAAAATCAAAGCTGTTTGGATTTCCATTGCTTCCCCATCTTGGAAAAGGGAATGAAATCAAAGCTTTTTTTAAAAATGTAGTAAGAGAAACACTCTCTAATTAACCAGAACCTTCTGGCAACCTACACTTTGGCCCATCTACTGAACAAGATGTTTTTGGTTGTTGAGTGTCTTCTAAGTCATCAAGTAAAAGAGAAAATCTGCTCAGAAGATTTTTGCATAGTATCCAACATTTGTTGAGGCTTGCTATATTACATGCATTATCTCACTAAATCACCACATTAGAACCCTTACAGGTAAGTTTTATGATTATAATCATTTTATAGTCCTGAAAACTGAGATGTAGAGGGGAGGATAACATGCCCAGGGTTACAGCTAAGGATTGGACAAGCTGAGATTTGAACCCCAACTTGTCCATCTGGCAGGAGAGGTCTTGTGCTTAATCTCCAAGCTATACCACTTTCTTGCACAAAGGCATGTCTTTTTAGGGGAATAAATATGAAGATAAACAGAACAGAGATACCCTAAGGGAGCTCAAATTATTGTCTAGCATATGTGAATAATTTGTGAGTAAATAAAAGGAGAAGAATGGAAGGTGGTGCTGTGCAAGGAGGTATCCAGCCTCAGCGTGCTACTTTGTGTTGAGGGAAGCCACTTTCACATCCCATTTTAGTACAGAGAGACAGAAAGAAAGTCTCATTCTTAGGGAGAGCTTTCTGAAAGTTGGGGAGGGGTGGTCACGTCAGCCAGGTTCTAACAGGTGAGTAGGAGCTAATGGGAAGGAAGTTCAGATGGAAAGGAGGTTTCAGAGGCATAGAGTCACACACGCCGTGCACTGTTTCAGGAATTAGAAGCAGTTATAAATGTCTGGAACGTTAATGCAAGATCAGGTGTGGTAATAGTTCAGACTAGGGAGGTAAGCAAGAGTCAGAGTTTAAATGGACTTGGGTGTAATACCAAGAGTTTGGACTTACTAAGGCCTTCCTCAACCTGCCTTGTTCAGAAGCAGCATACACACATCTGTAAGGCAGGATAATAAGACTGGAAGAAAATGAAGTTATTGAGACCAAGCGAAATAGACTTTAATGCACAGCAGGAACAACTAGAAACACAACCTCAATGTGGTCAAAGCTTGAGTTTATGAAAAAGAGAAGGCTTATATCACCGTTTTCTTAAAGGATGGCATCCCAAATCAGCAGTGTTCTTTTCTTCTTATATCTTCCTACAACTGAGCTTTCCTTAAACTGATGATTTATGATTCATCTGCAGAACAGGAGCTTGGGATGGGGTAGATGGCATATTATATTGAGAGCTGAGGGTGGCAGGGGGTAATCTGCCCAGCTTTTGAGCAATCATTTTATGTTTTAAGAACATCATTTCTACCCACAAGGATAGGATCTTGACAGCAAGCCTATAGGCAAAATGTACTGGACCAAAGAGAGACGAGACACATGGCTTTAGTTAGTTTAAACAAATTCTCTTTACTGAGAATGTGAGTAAAATAGGAACTCAGAGATAAACACTTAGTCTCTGTGAATGGAAGATTTTGAAGGACATGGTAAAAGCTTAGACACCCTGGAACAGTCATAGTTTTTCTATTGACTAAGAGGCAGAGAGAACTGCTGTGTAAAGAGAAGAGTCAAAGATGCTCAGAGAGAAGTAGAGATGAGGGGGAGCACTGCCTGGACTCCTAGCAGCTTTACCAGTTTTTCAGAGCAATTTCTTTCTGCGACTCAACTATATTCCTCCCTTTGGGCTCCATGAGACATTCATATTCTTAGTAAATCTATATATTTTTTTCTTGAGCTTTCTTAAGTTGGCTTCTGTTACTTGAAACCTAGATACTTTTGACAGTACCTAAATCAGAGCCCCCACCTGCTAGTAGCCACCAGGAATCATAAAGACTAAGAAGATACAAAGAGGAGAGGAGAAAAATCTTGAAGTACTAATACGGCAGAAACAAGTCACCTGCCTTTTGTTTTCTTTTGAAACAGGGTCTCACTCTGTTATCCAGGCTGCAGTGCAGTGGTGTGAACACAGCTTACTGCTGCCTTGACTGCCTGGGCTTAAGAAATCCTCCCAGCTCAGCCTCCTGAGTAGCTACAGGCATGCACCACCATGCCAGGCTACTATTTATTTATTTACTTATTTTTGTAAAGACAAAGTCTCCCTTTGTTGCCCAGGCTGGTCTCAAGCAATCCTCCCGCCCTGGCCTCCCTGAGTGCTGGGATTATAGGCATGAGCCACTGTGCCTGTCCCTTTTTTCTAAATACCATGAACACATTCCATTTCTAGGACCTTTTCTCCAACTTGGCTTGCCAAATACTCCTCAAATACCTCATTGATTAATGTGGTGCTGAAGCCATGGCTAAAATGTAATGGCTGAAGCTATTGGTTTCATCACCGTGGATAGCCCTCATTAGATTGTTTTCCTCCTCCAAGAAGCTTTCTTAGACCCCTCAGTCCACACATACCCCTCCCTACTACACTTACAACAGTCAGTCTAGAGCCATCATGGAATTTGTACAGCTGTTTCCCCCTGCAGATGGTGAGTCATTTGAGAAGAGGATCACATCTTACTTATTTCTATTTCTCTCATAGTTATTATTACAAAACCTCAAAACTGCAAGCCCTTCAATGAATGCCTTTACAATTTTTTTTTAGGGAAAATTTTCACCAATGAATGTGGCTCATGTTATGATATGATTTTCTCAACTTCCTTCTGACATCATTTTAAGGAAAATGGAGTGAATTCTATGAATAGGGCTTCAGTTTGGAGCCTGCAGCTTCCCCCATGTTAGTTAATGTTTAGAGATTTGTCAGTTCATGGGAACAAGGGGAAACAGTTGCTTGAGCCAGGGTGCAGAACCCAGGATCTCCCATGGTGGCTGGCAATCCTGATGCCATCTTTTCCCTCTGGACTAGCCTGCACCTTGTCTCTTTTACGTCACAAAGAGATGGAGATTCTAGAACTATAAGGAAAGATTGACTGAAAGGATTCACCTGCCTTTACTCCCAATCTTAATAGCCAAACCATATGCAGACATAACAAACATTTCAGGATCTGCTTAAAGATGAATCTTCGAGCATCTGAGTGTCTCTGAGCCACAGGGCCAGTATTAAGGTTTTTTAACCAAATTTCTCTAAGTCACCAGTGCAATGAAGGAAAATAGGGTTGTCCACAGTGAAACCCATTGCTGTCTTCAGAATACAAGGGAAGGGTCATTTGTGGAGAAATACAAAACCAAGGAGTAAGTCAACTGATTTTTCAATAAAACTGGCTCTGCTATGGTTTGAATGTGTCCCGAAAGTTTATATGTTGAAAATTTGATCCAGAATGCAGAAGTATTGGGAGGGGAGACCTTTAAGAGGTGATTAGGTCGTAAGGGCTCTGCTCTCATGAGTGGATTAATGCCATTACTGTAGAAGTGGGCTCCTTATAAAAGAATGCATTCAGCCTTCTCCCTACCTCTCTTGTGCCCATATGATGCCTTCTGCTAGGTTATGACAAAACAAGAAGGCCCTTACAAGATGCCACCACCTTGATCTTGGACTTCCCAGCCTCCAGAACCATAAACCAATAAATCTCTGTTTTTCATAAATTCCCCAGTCTCGAGTATTCTGTTACCTGAGACAACACAAAAATGACTGAGACACACTCTCCCCAAAATTTTAAATGGTTCTTACTTTCCTATAGTACAGGCATGTCACGACATTACAGTAAGTAACTCAGTGACCTCTGGCTTATCAAGTAGTGTTCCTAATTTATTAGTATTCTCTGTTCCTGAAAAAAGAAAAAAGATCATCTCAGAGTTTGTTTTAAAGTTTTAATTTTAAGCCCTACCCAGAATCTTTCCAGAGACTCTTCCATAACAAAGCTTTCAACTTAGGTTCTTAGAAAATTGTAAAGAAAAGCCTAAACCCTCTTTGTGAAAAGTATAGACACAGTCATTAAATCTTTTTCATCCTGATTAGGGTTTGCTCTGTGTATCTTAGTAGACGTTCCAGAAGCCAGAAGAAGGGCATGAAGAATAAACAGAAATTCTATTTAACAAATGTTTGTTGATTTCTTACTGTGTGTTCAACCATTTTCTAGCTTCTGTGGGGAAATAAAAGTAAATGTAAGACAAGCAGTTCAGTATTTTTAATAGTTGTACACATTCCAGAATTTTCAGTTTATGAAATGTTTTCACTCAATTAGTTCACTTAATACTAATAACTACGTGTCCAGACAAGCAACAGGAAAAATGCCTCCTTTTAATAGGTGAAGAAATTGAGTCTCAAAATGGTTAAGGCATTTACCCAAGGTTCACATGATGAATAAAAACTGTGGGCGGTGGTGAATTAGAGCCCAAGTTTGATTCTTCTTGGTGCATTTGTCTTTCTATACCCTATGCCTCCACTTAACCTACAGGAGTAGGCACCCTAGAAAAAATAAGGCAAGGCTATGTGTGATTGATTGCTAGACTGCACAGTCCAGTAGGTTACGTAAGAGGATCAATAATGAAGATCAATTGTGATGACTCAGTACTGTAATCCCACCCTTTGAGTGGTCAAGGCCAGAGGATCACTTGTACCCAGCAGCTCAAGACAAACCTGGGCATCATAGGGAGACCCAATCTCTATGAAAAATAAAAATTAGCCAGCCATGGTTGCATACTGGTGATCCCAGCTACTCGGGAGACTTAGGATCACTTGAGGAAGGTCCAGGCTACAGTGAGCTATGATAGATAGCACCCCTGCACTCTAGCTTTGGCAACAGAGTGAGCCAAAAAAAAAAAAAAAAAAAAGAATGAAAAATTAGGATGAGCCTAATTAGGTCATGGAAGGTTTAAAGGAGGGCAAGTGTCTTGAGTTGGTCCACAAGGAGTGATGACAACATTTCCATGAAAGGAATCGAAACAATGAGAAGAAAATTTCTCAAGGATGCTGGTAGTTTCCAGAGTGTGAGACTCAGAAAAAACAAAAATGGAAAATGCTAAAATCCATTAGGAAGAGGCTCTCAGAACACATTTATGCTGCTGGTGGGAACGAAAACTAGTACTACTACTATGGAAAACAGTGTGGAGATTTCTTAAAGAACCAAAAGTAAAACTACCACTTGATTCAGCACTCCTACTACTTATTGGGAATCTACCCAAAGGAAAATAAGTCATGATATGAAAAAGACACATGCACATGCATGTTTACCGCAGCACAATTCTCAATTGCCAAGATACGGAGCCAACCTAAGTGCCCATCAACCAACAAGTGGATAAAGAAAATGTGGTATATATACAAGGATAAAAAGGAAAGAAATAATATTTTTCTCAGCAACTTGGATGAAGTTGGAGGTCATTATTCTAAGTGAAACAACGCAGAAAAGGAAAACCAAATACCATATGTTCTCATTTATAAGTGGGAGCTAATTTATGAGGATGCCAAGGTATAAGAATGACATATATACTCTGGGGACTTAGTGGGGAAGGGCATTGAGGGATAAAAGACTACTTATTGGATACAGTTTACACTGCTCAGGTGATGGGTGCACTAAAATCTCAAAAATCAGCATTGAAGAACTTAACCATGTAACCAAAAACCACCTGTACCCCCCAAAACTGTTAAAATACAAGTTAAAAATTAATAAATTTAAAAAGAGAAGAGACCCTCAGGATTCAGGCAGGAGGATTGCTTGAGGCCAGGAGTTTGGGACCAACATGGGCAACACAGCAAGACCCTGTCTCTAGAAAGAAAAAATTTAGCCTGGCATGGTGGCACATACCTGTAGTCCCAGCTACTTGGGAGGCTGAGTTGGAAGGATAACTTGAGTCCAGGAGATTGAGGCTGCAGTGAGCTATGTTCATGCCACTGCACTCCAGCCTGGGTGACAGCATGAGACCTGATTCAAAGAGAGACAGAGAGGCCCTCAGGAAGCAGGGCTGGGCAAGCCATCTCCAGCACTCCATCCGCCTAGGTGCAGAGGATGCACAGTTGCCACTAGCCCTGCCTTGAGTATAGCACAACTTTTGTAGTGTGGTAATGACAACAGGATGGAAAGTGGTAGCAGAGAAATTAGTCACTCTTTGACACCAGAGAGAGAATTTTGGGATGGTTCTTGTTTTTCTTTCCTGAGTTTCTGTGCTAGCTTCTTTCCTTTAGGTTAGCTCTCCCAGCAGTAACATTAAAGCAAGAGGCCAAGTTGAATTTTGTGGAGAGTCTGGGCCTCTCATTGAATTGGTGGAGGACCACTTTGCAAGGTATCTGTTCTATATCTTCTAGAGCTGATATCCATTGAACCAAGGGAGCAGTTGTGTTGACCTTGAGGTAGAAGTGCTTGAATCACCTATTCCTGAGCTGCCCAGCTAGAAGAGTTTATTGCTGTCATCAGAATACATAAAAAAGAATCAAGGTCAGAAAAGCAGGCATCTTTTCTCTGCCTCCCCCACCTGACCCACTTCTCCACAATCCACCTGCTTCAGCTACCTCAGGCCTGATCCCAGCTGCCAGACTCCAACGGAGTCAGATCCTCAAATTGCCAGGAGATCGCTATCCAAACTGTCACCCCCTGATCAGAAAAGGAGTTATGTAAGCAACTGACAGCACCTGAGTGATCTCTCATTTGGATTAAATCAAGTTCTTTAAATATTTATAAAGTTCTGGTATCTAAAATAGCCAGCCTTTGCCTCACATGTGGGCTGTTAAAATATAGGCCTGGTGCATTCTAAACTGAATACTCATCTGAACAGTCATATATTTTGTTTGTTCATGAGACTGTGTGTGACAGTGTGTGTGAGTGTGTGTGTGTGGGTGTGTGTATGTTGAAAAACCTATTGCATTATGTTAAATATCCCAAGGGCTCAGTGTAGAACATGACTGGAATGAATACAGGACGAGAATAACTTTTTTCTATCTCATTAGATGGTCTGAGTTTTGAAATCTGCTCTAACAGTGTGGTAAAGTGTGCAGTGTTGTAGATTAATGCACTGAATACATTTCTACAGTTCTTGATGTGTTTCATAAAAGGTCCATTTCAAAAGTGTGCTGTATTATAGGTGAACACTCACAGTAAATAATCTTGTTACAGAAACCTAAGCAATTTTTACAAGGCGTATTTCTGGCTGACTGAACAATTTATTCTCCAGATGTCACATTGTATTTTTCCAATATAAAATGAAACAGCTTTTTTTTTTTCTTTTAAGGCCGACTATGCTGCTTTGTCTGAATCTAGAACAAAGGATCAGCCCTTAAGGGAGCTGATGTGATGGTGAAAGCCCATCACTCTAAAATTGACACCACAGCGGGGAAGAGCAGGCAGCACCATCACTGACTTTCCTGTTCAAGAATGACACCTGTCAATCAGGCAGGACATCGGCTTGGGTTGTCCAGTTAAAAAAAAAAAAAAAAAACTCACTGGCTTCTTGAAAAGCCAAAGAGAACAAGAAAAAGGGGGTGAGGAGAATGAACAGAGGAGAGGAGGGAACAACAGGAAAGGAAGGAGAGGTGGAAAGAAAGGTAAGAGGGAGGAAAAGAGAAGGAGAAATTGGAAGCAAAGGTAGAATAATGAGAGGAAGTGGAAGAGCAGGTAGAGACAGAAGAGCAGGCAGGAGAAGAGGAGAGAAGACAAATGAGGGGAAGAAGAAGACAAGCAGTGTAAAAGGTGGCTAGAAGAGATGGGAAATACAAGAGAAATATGCAAAATTCTGCCGCCACCAGAGGCAACATTTGCCAACATTTTTTACAGAATGTTAAGCCTATGAAATGCTCTATGATCAAACAATTTTGGAAAACAGTGAATTTATATACGTATACCCTCTTTGCTTGGAGTTTCATAATGCATGTTAGGAGATTAAAGGTTCTGAGAAGTCTTGCTGGAAAGAAACCTGTTTAACTTCATCAAATAAATGTTTCCAAGCTTATTTGAACCTTAAACCTTTTTTTTCTTGCAAAGCATCTGTGATCATGCCATGTTTTGGATATATTCTCCTAAAGGTTTCTGACACATCCATCATGTGCTATGTTTAGAAAGGGTGGACCATCCATGGCCTTCATATCAATGTATGAAAACCAACATATTCTCCAACAAGCTCTACAACTATATGGCCCTCATCCATGGCAAGCCTCTGGGGAAAATCATTTCTTAACATGGTGTTTAATGCCGACAAGGTGTATCGGTCAGCTTTGGCTAGGTAAGGCTACAGTAACAAACACTCCCCAACCTTTCAGTGCCTCATGGAGGTCTATTTCTCACTCACTTTATTTGTTACTGCAGCAAAGCTAAGGCTCTATACCTCTGCTCCACATGTCTTATGCAACCCGAGGTGCAGGTCTCATGGCTCAGGGAAAAGAGCACTATGATGCTGTGACACAGACATTGTGTGTCACATTCCATTGGCCAAAGCAAGTCACATAACCAAGTTTGAGGGCAGGAAAGTAGACTTGTTCAGGGAGTACTTCAAGTCACATGGCAGTGTGTGGGGAACATATAAATCTCTTACAGGAAGGAGAGTGAATAAATGAGAACAATAGCTTGAGCCCAGGAGGCGGAGGTTGCAGTGAGCTGAGATTGTGCCACTGCACTCCATCCAGCCTGGCGTCTGGCGACAGAGTGAGACTGTCTCAAAAAAAGAAAAAAAAAAAAAAAAAAGAGGAGGACAATAACACAGAAGCTACATGGAGGTTAGGGGAGAAAGCTATGGTCTATTGGCATGTCTGTTAGGGGCTCCTTATTTTAGGTTCAGTCACCTCATGGTCCCAGAAAGTGAAAAAAATTAGACAGGGTCCAGAAATGGAGCTGGTGCAGTGGTAGACACGTTAGCAAATTAATGAGTAGAAGTGAGTTCCACTGCAAGAAAATTCAATAAATGAAAAGTGAGTTTATATTATGGCTAAAGTGTTCTGAAAAGACAAAGAGACCTTTGCGTGGCAAAAGATTTCCCAGCAAGGGTCCATTGAACAGAGTTGTATTTAATTCAATGCATTAAATTAAGCCATATAAAATGGCCATTTTTGAGGTTAAAAAATTACCTATCAGCAATTTAATGTGGCTTAACCCAATACAAAAATTTAATTTACAGGTATATCATCAGAAATCATCATCAAGAATGGCCAAAAGATTTCCTTTTGGGTGCCAACTTTGACTCACTGGGAGTGTCAAGAAGGATTCAGAAGTGGCATCTTGTCTCAACGGGAAAGAGTGCTATAATCAACATCATCAATATGTGCCATCTGCCCCGAAATCAGGGCATTTGTGTCATGCATTTGCATCCCTGCTCTCTTGCATTGAAGAATGGGGTACAGTCCCCCTTTCAAGTCATTAGCATTTCAGTAGCAGTCCCTAAAAGTAGGACAGATGACATCCACATGCCAAACTCAAAGGTTTTCTGCTAGAGGCATCATGGACAACTCAAAAGTTCCCCTCCTAGAAAAGAACTTTATTTCTGGGGATTAAAGAAAACTCTGAAAACAATAATCTATAAGGCAGGCAAACCATGAGAGAGAAAGAGGTACCCAGGTGACAACCATCTCTTTGGTGTTTTCCACTTGAGCTGTCGTCTTCCACAGCAAACAGGTTTGCTTCTGCAAACACATTTTCTTCCTCCCAAGAGCCACATCTCTCACTCCCTTACTTTTTTCAAGTGTCTGCTCAAAGATTGCCAGGGCAGACAGGCCTTCTCCAACCACTCCATATGAAATAGTTACCCCTGTCATTCTCAGTTTCCCTTAGTCTGCTATATTTCCCTTCAGGGTGTTTATGCCCATGACATGATGAATGATGTGGACATATAATAGACACACAGTAAAGTACTCTTGAGGGAATGAATAAATGAAACTAAATCACTAACATTATGGCCCAACAGAATAGGAACATTTTGGAGAAGCAGCCTTTCCTATACAGATTTATTGCTGAAAAATTGAAAAAAAAGTCAAAAGGATTCTGAGTAGTGATTTCAAAACTATTTTCAAATCTGTGAAATTAGACTAGTCAAAAAGCCAATATCATACTGAATGGGCAAAAACTGGAAGCATTGCCTTTGAAATCTGGCACTAGATAAGGATGCCCTCTCTCACCACTCCTATTCAATGTAGTATTGGAAGTTCTAGACACAGCAATCAGGCAAGAAAAAGAAATAAAAGGTATTCAATTAGGAAAAGAGGAAGTCAAATTGTCTCTATTTGCAGATGAAATGATTGTATTGCTACAAAAAGCAATAAAATACCTAGGAATACAACTAACAAAGGATATAAAGGACCTCTTCAAGGAGAACTACAAACCACGGGTCAGTGAAATAAGAGAGGACACAAACAGATGGAAAAACATTCCATTCTCATGGTTGAGAAGAATCAACATTGTGAAAATGGCCACACTGCCCAAAGTAATTTATAGATTCAACACTATCCCCATCAAGCTACCATTGATCTTCTTCACAGAACTGGAAAAATCCACTTCAAACTTCATATCAAATCACAAGAGAGCCTACATAGGCAAAACAATCCTAACCAAAAAGAACAAAGCTGGAGGCATCATGCTTCCTGACTTCAAACTATGCTACAAGGCCACAGTAATCAAAACAGCATGGAACCGGTACCAAAACAGAGACAAAGACCAATGAAGCAGGATAGAGGCCTCAGAAGCAACACCACAAATCTACAATCATCTGATCTTTGGCAACCTTAGAAAAACAAGCAATGGGGAAAGATTCCCTGTTTAATAAAGGGTGTTAGGAAAACTGGCTAGCCATCTGCAGAAAGCAGAAACTGGACCCCTTCCTGACACCTTACACTAAAATTAACTCCAGATGGATTAAAAATCTAAACATAAGACCTAACACCATAAAAACCCTAGAAGAAAACCCAGGCAAAACCATTCAGGACATAGGCATAGGCAAGGATATCATGACTAAAACACCAAAAGTGATGGCAACAAAAGCCAAAATAGACAAACGGGATCTAATTAAACTCCAGAGTGTCTGTATAGCAAAAGGAACAATCATTAGAGTAAACTGGCAACCAACAAATGGGAAAAAATTTTTGCAATCTACCCATCTGATAAAGGGCTAATATCCAGAATCTACAAAGAACTAAAACAGATTTAAAAGAAAAAAACAAACAAATCCATTCAAAAGTGGGTGAAGGGTATGAACAGACACTTTACAAAAGAAGACATCCACGAAGCCAACAAACACATGAAAAAATGCTCATCATCACTGGTCATTAGAGAAATGCAAGTCGAAACCACATTGAGATACCATCTCATGCCAGTTAGAATGGTGATCATTAAAAAATCAGGAGACAGATGCTGGAGAGGATGTGGAGTAATAGCAACACTTTTACACTTTTGGTGGGAGTGCAAATTAGTGCAACCATTGTGGAAGACAGTGTGGCGATTCCTCAAGGACCTAGAAATAGAAATACCATTTGACCCAGCAATCCCATTACTGGGTATATATCCAAAGAATTATAAATTGTTCTATTATAAAGACACATGCACATGTATGTTCATTGTGGCACTGTTTACAATAGCAAAGACCTGGAACCAACCCAAATGTCCAACAACAATAGACTGGATAAAGAAAAGATGGTGCATATACACCATGGAATACTATGCAGCCATAAAAAAACGATGAGTTCGTGTCCTTCATAGGGACATGGATGAATCTGGAAACCAACATTCTTAGCAAACTGACACAAGAAGAGAAAACCAAACACCACATGTTGTCACTCATAGGCGGGTGTTGAACAATGAGAACACATGGACACAGGGAGGGAAGCATCACACACTATGGTCAGTTGGGGGAGGTTAGGGGAGGGACAGTGGGGGTTGGGGAAGGTTGGGAGGGATAACAAGGGAAGAAATACCAGATATAGGTGATGGGGGGGGCTGAAGGCAGCAAACCACCTTGCCATGTATGTACGTATGCAACAATCCTGCATGATCTGCACATGTACCCCAGAACCTAAAGTACAATCAAGAAAAAAAGTAAAGGGAAGATCAAAAATGAAAGAATAGAGGAAGCGGAAACAAAAAAAAATCAAAGAAAATAATAATAGAAAACCTTGAGCTAAAAGAAAGTCTAAATCTGCAAACTGAAAAGATCTTCTGAACACCAGGCAAATTCGTTAAAATGAGTCTTTTAAAAAACTAAATTTTAGGACTTACTGTATGCCAGCCACTGTGTTCAGTGGTCATAATACATCATCTTATTTAGTCCCCACAACCACAGGTAAGGTAGTACTATTATACCCATTTTGCAGATGAGGAAATGGAAGCCCAGAGAAGTCACATGAATAGCCTAAGGTCATGTTGAGAGCCATCAGTCAGGTTTCAACCCTTCCTGACTCCTACGCCTTACTCTGACCATCCATCAAATCTGCTTCTTGATGAATGTGAAGGATTCCGTACTGTCAATGAGGAAGATACGCTGCCTCCCCTCAGAGAGCTATGTGGGGTTTGAGGTTATGTTCCAAGGGTGGGGATTTTTTTCATTGAGCCATTCTCTTTCTTTCTTTCTCTCTCTCTCTTTTATCTTCCACCCTCATTGCCAGCATTGATGAGCTAGGTCAAGAGGGTAGTATTTGTTTCTAGAGCAAATCATAGCACAGTGATTAAACTTACCTTCTAAAACCAGACAGACTGGTTTTAAATCCTGGTTCTGTCACTGACTAGCTGTGTGACTTTTTAAAAGCTAATGAAATTCTCTGTGCTTCAGTTTTCTTATCAAAAAAGAAATAGTAATATCCAACTCATAGAGTTTATGTAAGGATTAAATAAGTTGAGACACGAAGTCCTTAGATCAGTGCCTGGCATGTAGGAAGCACCCATACATGTAAGATTTCAACAGCTTTTGGGCTCTGATCAAGCTCTGGCTTCAGTATCTTGCACCCACCTCCAGGTCCCTGCCACAAGTCACCACTGGCAAGCAGATTCTGCTCCAGAGAAGAGATTCTGCGCCTTGTTTAACTGGTTTCTAGCCAGGGTTATGTGACACCCCTCCCTTCAAAGTGGGCCACAGCAAGTCCTGTGCAGCCTGGCTCTCTCTCCTTGGGCCTTCTGAATGCCCTCTCCCCCTTCACACCATTTAGCCAATGCCATTAATCAAAATCCTATAGCAGAAAACGCATGCATAAGTCCGACACATTTATTGCTATGGCAACAATTCAGGCACTTGTCCCAGTGTCAAGCTATATCAGTGGAGATAAATTCTATTGTTTTCACAGTGACAGTTTTCTCTGTGTTGGACTTAATCCATGGAAAAATATAGCCTTTCTCCTTATTTAAAAGAGTGAGAGAGAGCTGGAAAGAAAAAGAAAGTGACCTCTGGGTTTCTTACGCCATGCATTGAGAACTGAAACCAAATTTTTTCCTTTCTTTTAAAAATGAAGGAAGACATTCAGTGATTTGCAGCAGCGTCATACTGATCAATTGATCAGCAGTATCCCCATAACCAAGATTCTGTTCCTTTGAACCTGGAGTTCTGGGTGGAGCCAAATACATGAAGGAAATTTACAAAATCCTGCTCTGCAATGACTTTCACTGTCTTGGCCTGTGCCAGGGCCCAGCCCTTTGGACACATCGGTGTCTTCAAACTGATGCCTCTGCAGACAGTATTGGTAAATAGAAATGGGCTTGCTCATAATACACGTTTTCTCCCTGATGAATAGCATCTCTCACCCAGAGAGATGGCCTCTTGTGTTTCATGGAGATGAGTGAAAGCTCCTTTCCCCATTTCTTCCCCAAACATTTTTGCTTGGAGTCAGGACACAGTGGTATTTATTTTGCATTATTATTATTTTTTGCAGTAGTATTTTTTAGCTTTTTAAAATCGGGGGTACATGTGCAGGTTTGTTACAAAGGTATGTTGTATGATATTGACGTTTGGGATATGACTGAATCCATAACCCAAGTAGTGAGCAAAGTACCCACTAGGTGGTTTTTCAGCCTTTTCCCACTTCCCTCTCTCCCCATCCAGGAGTCCCCAGTGTCTTTTGTTCCATCTTATGTTCATGTGTACCCAGTGTTTAGCTCCCACTGATAAGTGAGAATATACAATATTTGGTTTTCTGTTTCTGCATTAATTTGCTTAGAAAAATGGCCTCCAGCTGCATTGATGTTGCTGCAAACACCATGGAATACTATACAGCCATAAAAAAGAACAAAATTCAAAAGATTTTGTTCTTTTTATGGCTGTACAGTATTCCATGTTACATACGTACCACATTTTTCTTATCCAGTCCACTGTTGTTGGGCACCTGGGTTGACTCCATGTCTTTGCAATTGAGAATACTGCCATGATGAACATGAAGTGAAGGTGTCTTTTTGGTAGACAATTTATTTTTCTTTGGGTATATTTAAACATGACTTCTGTTTCACATGCCTTTGAAGGTAGCCTATGCTCACAAAAACCCACATTTGGGAGAAAGCTGATTTGCCTTTTACAACCCATTTGCTCCCTTTCTACACTGAACCTCTTTCCCATCCTTCCTGCCAGAATTAATGCCCAAACGTAAAATTCAGTCTGAGTACAGAAACTTCTTTGAGCATCAGTATGTCTTCAGTATCCTGGCAGGCACTGAGGAGGATGCAAAAGAAGTAAAAAACAGCCAAGCGCAGTGGCTCACATCTGTAATCCCAACACTTTGGTAGACCAAGGTAGGAGGATCATTTGATCCCATGAGTCTGAGACCAGCCTGGGCAATATAGCAAGACCTCATCTCTAAAAAAAAAAAAAAAAAAAAAAAAAAAAAAAAAAAAAAAAAAAAAATTAACTGGTGTAGTGCTGTGCACTTGTTGTCCACTTGTAGTCCAAACTATGTGGGAGGATGATGGTGGAAATATCGCTTGAGCCCAGAATCCAAGACCACAATGAGCTGTGATTGACACTGCACTTCTGCCTGGGTGACAGAGTAAGACCTCGTCTCAAAAAAAAAAAAAAAAAAAAAGCAAGTAAGAAACATTGTCCTCAAGTCGCTGATAGTCTAGTGAGAAAACACTAACATTCATTCAGTCTCTGTCTGCCAACTGTTAAACCACCCACAGTGTGCCAGGTGCTTCACACACAACACCTGCATATTAGTTTCCACTTGCTGCTGTAACAAACTACCACACACTCAGAGGCTTACAGCAACACTTTACTCTCCTATTTTGGAGACTGGATATTCAAAATGGGTCTCACTGGGCTGAAAGCAAGGTGTCATCCAAGCTGCATTCTTCCTGGAAACTCTAAGAAAGAATCATTTCCAGCCTTTTCTAATTTCCAGGACACTCACATTCCTTGGCTTGTGGCTTCATTCTTCCAATTTCAAAGTCAATAACCTCAATCTTATAGCATCTTCCTATAGCGCCATCTCGCTGGTTCTCTTCTGTCTCCCTTTTCCCTTTTTAAAGATCCTCATGATCACATTGGGCCCACCCAGATAATGCAGGATGATCTCCCTATTTTAAGGTCAGCTGATAAGCACCCTTAATCCCATCTGCACGTTTAGTTCCCCTTTACTATGTAACATAACATATTCTCAAATTCCAGGGATTAGAATGTGGACATCTTTGTATGGAAGGTATTATTCTTCCTATCATACCTGTAAGTTTTTTAACTTTCCTGTAAGGTAAGTATTATCTCGATTTTACAGATGAAAAAACTTACAGGGGACCACAGAGCTGAATAAATAGTGCAGATGAAAATGGAACACAGCGTACAAAGAATTCCACAGCATTTTCTATCTAGATCACAGTTCTTCCCTCACTTGTTTACTCAACTGACAGTCATTATTGAGCACCTACTATGTGCATTTCTGAGAAACATGCATATTTGAAGGCAGACCTGAAAGAAAAACAGGGCAATGTCTAATGGCATTTTCTAAGCCCTGAGAAACCTCTCTCCATAAATTACAGAAGAAAGGTCACATTTAAACATCATGCTTTCAGGACTGTGGGTAAGCCTAAAAAGAGGCCCAGAGAACCTGAAAGAAGAAAAACAGGTGAGAGAGGTCAAGAGTGAGAGAGGAAGGGAAAAGAAAGAACCTAGAGAAATGGCAGATAGCAGCGGCGGGCCAGAGCAATGAGCCACAAGAAGGGACGGAAGGATTCAGCAGAAACTACAGAATTTCTAGATAAGAGAAATCTAGGGAAAGCAGGCTGGCAGGAAGGAGGGCTTGAAGATGGCCTTCAGCGTGTGTAAGGCTGTTCTTGCCTTGCTATAAAGGAATATCTGAGGCTGGGTAATTTATAAGGAAAAGAGGGTTAACGCTCATGGTTCTGAAGACTGTGCAAGCATGGCACAGTAATTGGCACAACTTCTAGGGAGGCCTCAGGGAGCTTTTACTCATGGTGGAAGGGGAAGCAGGTAAAGGCATGTCACACGGCAAAAGCAGAGGCAAGAGAAAAAGTTGGGTGGGTGGCAGGGTGGCATACTTTACAACAGCCAGCTCTCGAGGGAACTCTCGCTATTGCAAGGATAGCACCAATCCATGAGGGGTCTGCCCCCATGACCCAAACGCCTCCCACCTCCCATATTGGAGATTACAATTCAACGGGAGATTTGGGCAGGGACAAATATCCAAACTATGTTACAGAGCTGTATAGAAAGACTAAGAGGCCATCAATCACCATCTCAAACAATGGTGGGGGCAATAAAGATTACGGGGACATAATGGCATCCTTGAGACCAACACTGGCTCTATTAAACTGGAATGAAGACAAACAGCAGATTGCAGTAGGCCTTGCAGTGTGAGCTGAGATGGTAAGACTGGGGCCGCACCAGCAACCAGAGCAAGGTCAGAGAAACTGCTGGGGATCGGAGTGGTAAGGAGACATGTGAACAAAGGGAGAAAACTCAGGGGTGGCTGTGGAGGCCTATTTGTTCTCTGGTAGTCTTGTTAGTTATTTCAGTGCCTGTAGTTCCAGACAGTGGGAAATATGAATCTCACTGTTGCATTGTATAAAACACAGTTGCCAAAATCTGCTTGAAGACTAGGGGATGTCTGTACCCTGGGGAGAAAAAGGGCCACTTAGAGTGTGTGAAGAGCTCAGGGAAAGGCTAGCAAGGAGCAAAACAGATTTGGAAATGAAGGTTGAGGCAGATTGTTGTTGCTCCTACAGCATGAAGAAAAGTCCTTTGCTCTAAAGCAGTTTCCCAAATTCCAGCTGATCATGTTTCACCTTCATGGGTTAGGCCACACCCCTGTACTGTACACCATGTGCGTATTTCTTTACTATCCCTGATCGCCTCTCTGTGTTATTTGGTTAGTTATTTTTAATTGGCTTTTTGTAGTTAAATTTGTTTGAAAGAAAGATGTGTGTCACTTATAACTAGAAAATAAGTATCCCCCTAAAGAGAAGCTAAACACAAAATAAATACACTGGAAATGACACAATGTGATTAAATGATATGTGCTTATGATTTTCACTGAAAGCTTTCCTCCTGAGTTCAGGTGTCTGTTTGTGGAAGAGGAATTGATTAAGAGTGGTAGAGAATTACCTAAGACAAAACAGCTCTAAGCAGAAACTTTCTCCATGGGGCAATTAAAAGGATTGAAAGCAAATTTAAACAGAAATAATATCTTCACCATCAGATTCAACGTTGCATCTGCTGTGATGTCTAAAGCCATCTCCCAAACACACGTGGCACTGTCCCGTATTGGGGGAGATGCTGCTGACAGGTGTTGTCCTGGCACAGTTCCCTGGAGAATGGCCTGAAGCAAAGCTTATGCGCTGGGGCTTTACTGGAGTGCATAACACCAGGACACCAAGAATGAGGAAAAAGACATGAGCATCAGGGAGGAATGAATAAAACATACAATGAGATGCTTTACTGAGCTGGCGACAGCCTTGCAAGAAACATAGCCCATTGCTTGGTCAAGCAGGACCTCTCTTGAGAAAGCATGGAACCCCTGCGACTTGCAACTTGTCTGTGGGAAGAAGATAGAGGAAGAGGTTTATTTGCAGACTTTTTCCCACCTCTTTTCTCTCATTGGATAGAGTTTGCTTCACAAAGTGTTCACTCCTCCACACTTCTGACATGCATTCCCCTCTTTGCATTCTGTGGATCCAAACTGGTTAGACTTGAGCATTGGGGGTAATAGAGCAAAAACAAGGACAATGGACATCGTGCTGAAATGCAGCTTCACACCCAGGGGAGGTGGAGGTGGCCAACAGTGTTAGAAGATGGGGTGATGGTGGTGGAGGCTGAGACACCCCCATGTTCTCTTCTGTACACTAACAGGCTCAGTAAGCAATGTGGAAAACCCCATGCCATGCTGAAGCTTTTTGTATCTGAGCAGTTCTATCACTTCCATTCCTTCTTTTGCAGAGTGAGAGACCAGGACAGGTAATGTGGAATTTCCATCCTGTGGATCTGTGGATCTAGGAAGCAGGCAGGAGCGAGCAAAGCCAACGAGACATGTCCACTCATTCCTGCACCAGTGTTGATGAAGGTCTGCAACTTACTGAACTGAAACAAAAAAGTATGGCAGGAAAAAATGAGGAGATAAATAATTAGCCACAAATTGTGATTTGGGAAAAGAACAACCTACTTGCTTTGCCACAACTTACTGGAACTGGGAATCAAGGAACCAATTCGGAGCTGGAAGGTGATGCTAAAATCACCTGCTCTAACTCTTTCATTTTATAGTAGGAGAAACTGGGTTCCAGAAGAGTAAAGATCTATGCACACAGTTACAGGCACAGCTGAGACATGAACCCAGTTCTACCAACCTGAAAGCCATCACACACACCACTCAGGCACACTGCAGCCACAGGATGAAGACCTTCTCCACCTCACCATAAAGTGGCATGGCACTTACCAGAATTACATCTCCAGCTTACTACTTTGCTTGACAATGTATTTAAGTGGACCTACCGTTAAAACCCATGATGTAGAAGCAAAAAATTAGGAGATGGGGTAATGGTGGTGGTGATTGAGACACCTCCATCACTCTGTGGCTTACTCTGTTTACTCCATTCCTAGCCTACTGTTTTATCCAATATACTGCATTGATTTAAATGATATGTATTTTCATATTCCATATATATCACAGTGTATCTATAATGTGTGTACACATACACACTATAGATGGATTATATTAATAGATATAGATGTAGATACATACACAAACACACATATACACACATGTTTTAAATTGTTAGAATGTTCCTGGTCATGGGCCAGTCTCTTTCACTTACAATGACACTGGAAAAATCTCTCTTTAGGCAACATGGCATTACACCGCGTCTTCTCCCTGGCAGATTTACATAGTAAGTATTTTTTGGTTTGGTTTGGCTTTCCATTTCTTTAGCTGACATCTTGAAATGTGCATTTATTTTTCTTTTTGTGAAATACTCTCATGTGAAAATGAAATTGTGTTTGCATAACAACTGAAATCTTTGTTTTAAAATTGTTGTTGTTCTAAGCAAGTTTTGTCTCTGGGGAAAAAAATAAATTCACAAGAAAAGCCCAAATAGAGAGTTGAATTGGTGAGCCGAGTTAAAGGGGAGCTATGTGGAGAGGAAAATGAGGGAGTTTCTTTTACTTTAAGATATTACAAGTATGCAGCAATCTTTTCCATTAGAGCGGGGAGTGGGATTTCATCTTGGTTCCAGTGCTGGTATGGAACTTTCTGTTTCCTACTCAAGGAAGTAACAAGATGTCAAAAATGCTATGGGTACAGGGTTGTGTTGTAAAAGAGGCATTTTCTCAGGTGTCAAAAGAGCTAAACGCTAGCCCTCACCAACTCTAATCCTCAAATTTTCACGTGCAAAATTGGGAATAATAACACATTTCCAGTCTCACTGGGAACCTCTGCATCAGAATCCAGGTGTAGGGAGAAAATACATGTTGGCAAAACCAGAAAAATTATCTCTCCTGGAATTATCTGTGCTCAAATTAGAGAAATCCATGACCTGCCCAAACTCCCTAGTAGACGTTTATCCACTGGAGGTGCTGTCAGTCCATCTCCATTTCCCATTTCCTCTGCTGTGGCAAAGGTTAGTCTCCTTCCTCCAAAGATTCCTGCTTCCCATTCCATGATGCAGAGCATTGCCAGGAAGCAGCTGTCCCAGGTAGGGTTGTATTTCTCAATTCCTTGGCAATTCAAGAAGGATTGTGTGAGTTCTAGCCAATGGAATGTGAGCAGAAATGATGCCCACCATTTGCAGATGTAGCCTATTAAAAAGAGTCAGGAATGCTCGGCGTGATGGCTCATGCATGTAATCCCAGCACTTTGGGAGGCCAAGGTTACAGGGTCACTTGAGCCCAAGAGTCTGAGACAAGCCCGGGCAACATAGACCCCCATCTCTACAAAAAAGAAAAATAAAAAAAATTAGCCAGGCATCGTGGCATGTACCTGGCTTATAGTCTCAGCTAATCAGGAGGCTAAGACAGGAGGCTCACTTGAGCCCAGCCTTTCAAGGTTACAATAAGCTATGATTGTGCCACTGCACTCCAGCCTGTGCAACAGAACAAGACCTTGTCTCTAAAAACAAAAACAAAAGCTCTTTCCCCCAGAAATATAGAAGACCCTCAGTGTGAGTTATGAGATACATGTTAAGATGCAAAGGTATCAGAAAAAAGAAGCTAGATCCCTGAATCAACCCTTGAAAGTGAGCCTTCCAATTAGAAACAACCAGAATGAACTATTACGTAAGTTAGAAATAAACTTGTGCCTTGTTAAGCCAATACAGAAAATTCAGGATATAGCAGCTGACATTCCTTTCATTAATACCACTTTTGAGCAGTTCCATGGTTTTCTTTTGGGAAATTGCCTCGCCTGTTGTGTGTCACCTGGATGGGATAGCAAATCAGGTGCTCATTTCCTAAGAGGGAAGCCAAAAAGATCCCATCTTTCCTCTCCCCTCCTCAGCACAGCCAGGGAGCTGCAGGGAACATGACTTAAACTCAGCCAATCACATGTTATGTTAGGAGAGAGTGAAACCCGGAGAGAGATATTTTCATGTGGGAGGTGGTAGTAACTTTCTGACCACTCTGTTCTGCTACAAGACACTGTCTGTAATTCCTATATTCTAGCCCTTCCAGTTGTCCTGGTTTCTGTCCATTTCTAATTGAGCAGAAGACTCTCGGGAATTCTGTGAGCTTCTGATACCCTTCCAATAAATTTTCCCTTCTTAAGTTAGTTGGACTTAGTTTCTTTTGCCTATGACCAGGATGCTCTAGTTAATCCTAGACCCTCAAAAGAACAAACACTAAAAATAAAATTTAAAAGAGCTCATGTTACAACCGGTAACTTAAAGATTGAGTTTGGTAAACAATATTCATGGCAAAACTAAATCTCTTAAAATACAAATATACTTTACCTAAATGTCTGTTTCAGTTTTATAGGGATATGGTGGGGGAAGGGAAATTAGGAAAGAATTAATGGTGTGGTTTTCCATAAGCTGCAAGAAATATAAAGACAGTGTAGTCAAGTAGGGGAAAATGTGATTGATTTATTACATTAGAGTTCATTAAAAGTGTTCTATTGCCTTTTTAAAAACCATCTGGTCATTAAAAAATCTTTGTGAAAACAGCTTCCAACATCGTTATAAGGGATTCTTGACAGCTCTTCATTTTTAATGGTGCTGTTATAAACAGACTCTATAATGGTTCTGCTTAGTGGGAGGCTGGTCTGGAGGCCAGTGACTAAAGGAGTCCGGGCTTACATGATGGCCCTGTGCAAAGATGGAGTCTGAAGCTAATTTGTGCAGAGTAATTGAAGAACTTCAGTTTTGAGGTGAGATACTGCAGAAACTTTCTAAAAGGGGCTAGAATACCAAACAGGGCTCTAAAATGTGCTTTTTCCTGTAAATCTGAAAGAAAAGAAGAAACAACCGAAGTGTCAGATTGTTCTTAAACATCTAACAGGAAGAAATGGGACTTATATGCAATTCAAATTGGAAAGGAAAGACTGTGCCTCAGGCCAACTGAAGGGAAAATGCTGATTTCTAATTTGTGGCAAATGGAGATGAGCTCTCAGCTGGTTTGGCCAGGGTCCCCAAGGGATCAGGCAGTAGAAGGTGGGAGGGAGGCTGCATTTCGGCCAGTGCTTCTTCCCTCTCCCCTGCCCACTACCCACCCTAGGGAAAATATGAGAAATACAACCTGCATCCTCAGGACATGGAAAAGCCTATTGCACCTCAGAAATGAATGCGGACTCCAATCATTTTCACCCAATTCACTTCCACAAACAGTTTACTGAGCACTTACTATGTCCCTGGCACCGTATTAGACATTATGGAGATATGGAGATGAAGGGGGTATCATGTGTTGTCAGAACTCATTTGATCAGTCAAAACCAAATGGAAATTTGAGCGTGGCTGCTAATAGAAGTGCTGAAGGGATTAGGGAAAATGTCAATTTGTACCTGCCCAGCATCCCCTCTCCTGGAGACAAGAACCTTATTTTGTTTAGATGAAATGCCTTTCCACTCAGACGAGGCTGACTCATACTCACCCTACTTCATGCCCTAGCTTCAGAGCTGGGCACATGTCCCAGGTCTGAACAATCAGAACATCTCCACTCTCCTGGCCCTAGTGGTCAGCTCAAACATGGACACTTGACCCAAGCCAGGGCAATGAAACTCAACTCCAGCACTTTGGCTGTAACTATCGAGGGAGAGGTGTTGAGTTTTCACTGGAGTTATGCAGTCAATGGATGCACACTTGGAGCTTCTGGCAGGTGTGTTGTTCCTACTTGAGAAACTTTTGTTTAAGAATAAAAACAAGACAGGAGAGCAGAGTTGAGAGATGGACACATACAGTTACCTGATGACATTGCTGAACATCTGCTTCCATCTGTGCCTCAAGCCTTTTTACCCTGGATATTTTTAAAAAGTGGGCCACTTGCAACTGAAAAAAGCCTTGATTGTTACTAGAACAGTAGCATTGTGTGGAAAGAATTAAGTCAAATCTCCAGGAATCGGGCATGGCTATTGAGCAGGTGCCATTTGAACTGGCTGAAGGGAAATTTATGAAACTCCACATGCCTTTCATGTCCTCGATTCTGTGTTCAGCCATGTGGTCACAGTCATTCCTGGGAAGTGCTTTGCCTTGCTTTGTGTCACACGGTCCTGTGTACTCGTCATTTGCCCCATTGCTCTTCAATCCCTTGCCCGCCCTGGCCTTGCCCTCTTCTGTATCCCAGGGGATACTGCTAACTATGGTGCCCAGGCTCCATAGCAACAGGCTTTTGGTAGGAGTCTCATGGGAGCCCCAACAGGAGATTAAAGAGAGAGAAGGGGTAGAGCTAACGTATTGATATGCCCCTCTGTCCTTTGGACTCTGTCTTTGGCAGTAGCTGCATCACCTCTTGGATTCCAGCTCCCACCAGGCAGTCCCTACCATGGCTCCAGCTCTCACAGGTGGCTCTGGTTCCTGGACACTTGTAACACCTCCTGCTCTCTTTGTCCCTCCAGTCCTATGAACAGTACAGGTATTGATTGATTGACTTACGACCTATGCAACTTACGACCATTCGACTTTACGACCACAATCGCTAGCCACGACTGCTCCGCGTCTGGCAGCCCAAACTTTGCCCAGCTGGGCGTACGACAGTGCAGACCAGCTTCCGGCAGCACTACCATCTCCGCGTGCACCATTTCAACTGTTATCCCAGACTCGGTACAGCAGTTTATGTTTTGTGTCTTGGATATTTTTCATCAAACTCCTCCCAATAAACTTCTTATACATTTCGAAGCAATGGACCCAAACATCGAACGATTTGCAAGGATTGAACGGATGGCACACGATGTGTTTCGTCTGTATCGTGAAATTTATGAAGAAAAAAAGAAACATACAGTTCAGACAAAGCTCACCATGTTTATGAAAAAACTAACTCCGGTAACTCCAACTGCTGCCTCAGATGACGACATCAACGATCCGCAGCCAAGCACCAGCGGCCGATAAAATGTTTCGTACATGTTTATATATTTTGATATGTTTTGCAATTGGGAAAATGTTTCCTATGGTATTATTTACACCTGTATTTTGTATTTTTGTATGCACTTGTATTTTGTAATTTTGTATGTTTTGCAAATATTAAACCAGTTGTACTGGTAATGCAGTGTTTTACTTAAACCTGACGAATGTAAAAATGAGTAACAAAATGGTGTAGAGATGATAAAAATGGTATAAAATGAACAAAGAAAATTATGATATATAACAATAATGAAAGAAAATTATGATAAAATATGACTTAAAGATTTTTATAACATCATTTCACAGTACTGTACATATAGCCTACTCAACTTACGACCAAATCGTGTTACGACCGGTCTGTCGGAACCAATCGTGGTCGTAAGTCGAGCACTGGCTGTAGTGCCTTCTTGCCATTGCTAAATCTGGGTTGCCTCACCGTCTCTTATTTGCACTCTTCTAATTGTCTGAGATGTTTCAACCAGAGCAAGTCCATCTTAAATAGGGGCTGGGTAAAATAAAGCTAAGACCTACTGGGCTGCATTCCCAGGAAGTTTGACATCTCACAAAATGAGATAGGAGGCTGGCACAAAATAAGGGTCATAAAGACTTTGCTGATCAAATAGGTTGCAGTAAAGAAGCCACCCAAAACCCACCAAAAGCAAGATGACAATGAGAGTGACCTCTGATCGTCCTCACTGCTCATTACATGCTAATTATAATACATTAGCATGTTAAAGACACTCCCACCAGCCGAGACAGTTTACAAATGCCATGGCAACGTCAGGAAGTTACACTGTATGGTCTAAAAAGGGGAGGAACCCTCAGTTCCAGGAATAGCCCACCCCTTTCCTGGAAAACTAATGAATAATCCACCCCTTGTTGGCATATCATCAAGAAATAACCATTAAAATGGCCAACGAGCAGCTCAGGCTGCTGCACTGCCTATGGAGTAGCCAACCTTTCACTTTAATAAACTTGCTTGCACTTTATGGACTCACCACGAATTCGTTCTTGTATAAGATCCAAGAACCCTCGCTTGGAGTCCGGATTGGAACCCCTTTCCTGTAACACAGCTTTTTAAAAACTGATTTCTGTATTAATTCCTCTCTATTTAAGTATCTGGTATGAATTCTGTTCTCATTTTCTATTGCCATATAACAAACCACCCCTAAACTTAGTGGCTTTAAACAACAGCGATCATTTCAATATTTCTCATGGATTCTGTGGGTCAGAATGAGGGCAATGAAAAAAGTAAGATCACCTACCATAAAAAGGCAACCTGAAAATAAACGCAAAATAATATTATTATTCAAGTCTAGCAAAACAATGTTGATTGCTGAAGGCTCTTAACCTAAGCTCTATCCTCTCTTTGTTGAAATAGGAAATTAGCAAGTCTTAGGTGTTAAAGACAAGCACCAAACTGAGATAATCAAAAGGACTAAAAGGGAATTTCTTTCTCAGAATGGAAATCGATGATGATGTTTTAAAAGGCTGCAGCTATGCATCATGTAAAAATCATCTCTCCTGCTGCCTAAATATCAGCTTGTGCACCCCAGGGGTACACATCCCAGATTTGGGGAAGCAGTTTGGTTCAAGGCAGGTTTGCTTGCACAGAATAGAAGCCCAATGAAGCTAGATGAAATTAAAGGGAGTTTATCTTGAGAAAGCACAGCCAACCCTCTCCCTAACCCCTTCTCCAGAAGAGCATCTCTGTTCCACCTGCAAGCTTGAACTCTTATCTCTCACATCTTAATGACCTGCTAGGTCTAATGACACCTGCCAGAGATTCAGTCATTTAATTCTGAATGTGGGGAAAGAAAATAAGATTAGCCCATTGTGGGTAAGGAACCTAGCTGTGACTCAGTTGACCATAGCCCCAGTAGGGGTGCGACCCCTTGGGGTAAGCCTCCCTACGATATGAAACAAGCCTTGGAGGGAGTCTTCAGTGGCCTGTCAGTCACTGTGGAAATCAGAAAATTAGCTCTGTCCAGAGTATTCTGAGAATCCACTGGCAATATGGGGAGAGCCTAAGGCAATGCAGTAGCTGTGGGTCTCTGAATTATGTTTGGCTAAAGCTGGTCCCTGCCCAGAGGCCACTTGTGTCTTTTAATCAGCGGTAGATGAGTTATGGTTTTGCATGTGGTTGCTCACTTCTGGATAAACATACCAATAAGGGTCCAAATGCTCTCATCTGTAACTGCTCCAAACTTATTTTTAAGTCAATTCGCTTATTTGTTTTTGTTCCCAGTTCATCAGGTTATTCTTATATCACTGTCTTATATCACCAGGAGCAAAAAGTAATAATGACTTGCCTACTCTGTGCCCTGTATTGACTCATCAGACTGTTCAGTTCTAGGATCACAGCCTAGGGTGCCTGGGGAGAAGTAATTAGGCTGATATTAGCTAACATTCCTCTTCTCTGTTTTTAATGATAACATAGATATTTAAATAACTAAAATGGCAAGCCCTTCTCCTAACTCCTAAATTCCTGTTTATGTTTGCCTAACAGTCACACCATTTTGTCCTTTTCAAACACATCATGATCTCTTCATCCTTCCTCCATAATTAGTTAGAAAATTCATCCCCAACCGGCCACGCTAATACCAATCATTTGACAACCTAGATGAGGGACTGCAGATAGCATTTTACAGGCCAGCTCTCAACAGTGGTGGAGGCTGCATGGAGTGTTGTGTTGAAAAGGCTCAAAAGTTGAACCAGGGAGATTGAGATCAAGCAAGTTGCGGCAGAAAGAGTGCTAAGATCGACAGGTGATGTCTCCTACAGGTGGAAAGGAGGCATGGCCTTCTATATTTATCTCCTTATGTCCTCACAACACCTCAGTGAAGTAGGTGGGACTGAAATGATTATGACCATTTGATAGACAGGGAAGACTGAGACGTGGAGGTCCCCTAAAAAGAAAAGTCACGGAAGCAGAATTCCTGTGCATTCGATTACTCCTGAGAAGGATGACCACACAAATATGGGGAAAGGCCCAATGCTGAGCATTTCATGATGTTCTATTACCATCCTATTTCATGATGATGTCTTAAATTAATCAATTAAATGATTTAATTAATAATCCAGCAATACTAGTCGTGGGCTTGCTAGTTGTCCCACCTCCTCCTTCACACATGAGCCCTTTGCTGTACCTCATCTCACACTCCTACTTGCAACATACCTGGAAAATATTCTCTGGTCCTCAACCTCATATAAATTGGAGGCATGGGTCATACCCTCAGTCTTTGTCATCTCACAGTAACTGTGCATGTAGTGGTGCTTAATAAATGTTTACTCAAAGTCAGCACTGTCAACCCAGGGACTATTCCAAGCAAAATTGTGAAGTAGATGGGTCACTGCAGACCCCCACTTTCATTCCTAGGATCTTTTATCAGTGGAGAAAGCATATAATCAACTCCTTCCCATTCATATCAGGGTTTATCATTTTCCCAGCCATCCCTCCCAGAAGCAATGACAATTTAAGATAACTATTGGGAGAGGAGGTCTTACATGGCTGTTTTTACCCCATTGGGAGGTAGGAGGTCATACAAATCTGATGAAAGCTGGGAATTACATTATTACGTTATTATCAAGAATCTGTTGGCTGTGATGACAGGTACCACATGGAATTAGCTTTTGCCAAAAAGGGCCGTTTAGTGATTCAAATATGCAAATTTAGAAAGGGCATGGGTGGAGCTGGTCCAAGGGGTAACCAGATCAGTGGAGTGCTGTAAGCTGTCTCTTAGGTTCTGGCTCTCTCTGGCGCTCATTGTCATCTCTGCTTTTTTCTGATTGACAGCTTACTTCCCCCCATTACAGGTGTGCTTTTGCCACATCGCAAAGGGCAAAGGCATGACTGAATCCTTACACCATCAATTAGAGTGGGAGATACAGTCTTTCCTCCAAGTGGAGTTGGAAATGTCCCAGGAAAGGACCCTAACTGGTCCCGTTTGAGTCAGGTGCTCACCCCTCAGGTCAAGTACGGTGATCAGGATAGTGACGACCAGCTTAGTTATACCCCCATCTCTTTGCTGGCTTTGTCACTAAACGGGGCAATGACCTCTCTGAGCATTGTTGTAAGGCAGGCCATCACCCTCAAATCTACCTACAACAGATCCTTTCCTCCAAAAGTACACAGACACACATACATGCAGTTTTTCACATAAAATTCCAGGGAGTTGTTGGGCCCTTCAGGCTCATTCCAGGCCTGGAGATTAACTCTGTTTACACAAAGGATTTAAATTGCTAGTGAAAGAATTCCTAATGGTTGATAATTTGTAGAAGCAGAATCCCTTTCTATAGCTCCTCAAATCCCCTCCAGCTCCATTTCCCTCATCTGCACCTTTTAGGCCTGTCTTGGATTTTCATTCCACGTCATTTATTCCCTTTCCCCTCACTCTCTGCTCCAATTCCCACTAAGATAATGGGAAGCCATTTCTGTGCAGGGAGACCTGAAAAGAACAACAGGATATCAATCAACTTTGAGCATCACCAGGAAGGTGAAAACAATGGTAATGAATTGCAAATTGTAGAGCTGCAGAGATAAAGTTCTGTTCCCAAAAAAAGTGGGTAATGAGCTCTTTAAAAAAAAAAAGTGTAGAGAAATATTTTCTCACCATTTCATAAGCAGCCATTTGAAAACTGCCCTAGAGAAAATTGGAAGTCAGTACAATGCCCAGGCACTCACTTGTTAGACTTGGAAGAATGTGCACACACAAACGGCATTCTTTATGCATACATATTTACACACAATATACATAAAGAATGACCTTCCCCCACTCCGCCCTTCCACTGCCTGCAATGGTAACATTTACTGCATATTTTATTGCAAAAGCCACAAAATGAAATTCTAATCAATAATAGTTTGCAGGATGCTAAAAAAAAAAAGGGGAATTGAATACATTCATAGGTAAAAGATGTTATTATCTCAGTTCAGTAACTATGAAAGAGAAATAGATGAAAAAATCTGGGTTTTATATTAAAAACCGGCACAGCTGTAGAGTTACATAATAAAGTATTGCCTGTATCCATGGAAATGGAGAGTAATTGATGCACCACAAGTTATTTTTATAAACCCAAACAAAAAAATTCAATCAAAATGTCTTTCCCCGTTTTGGGGGCATTGTATATTTTGTATCTGTACATAATGCACACATTTAGAGTGTGAATGCACTCATTATTGATCAGCCGTGTTGAATAGAACATGCTGCTTTCCCTGAATATTCAAGATTAGAATCCTGTGGCCTAGCTCCCACTCCTTCTTGAAAGACTTCCTCTGAGTAAATTGTGCAGTGCTTTAAAATTCAAGCAGTTCCAATCACCGGGGAATAAAGGAGCCCCGTTCCTGGTTTTGGAGGTGTCAGAGGGGGCAAATTTGGAAAAGGATTGTCCACGTAATGCATACATTTGAATTCCCTGACAACACCATCCCCCCTGCTCGCCACACACACACACACACACACACACACACACACACACATGCACACACACACAGAGTGCCTAACACAGTGCTAAGCACAAAAAAAAAGTCCTCCAAAACAGCCAGATGTATGGCATATTGCAATTACGCCAATTTGCTTGCAATAAGAATTACTGAAGACACCTATTAAAAACACAGATTCCTGGCCAGGCGTGGTGGCTCATGCCTGTAATCCTAGCACTTTGGGAGGTCAAGGTCAGAGGATTACTGGAGGCCAGGAGTTCAAGACCAGCCTGGGCAACATAGTGAGACCCCCCCCATCTCTACAAAAAAATTTTAATTAGCCAGATCTGCCGTCTCAGCTATTTGGGAGGCTAAAGTGGGAAGATTGCTTGAGCTCAGGAGTTCAAGTCGGCAGCGAGCTATGATTGTGCCGTTGCACTCGAGCATGGGTGACAGAGCAAGACTCTATCTCTAATAAAAAGAAAAAAAAAAGATTTCAGAGCTCCACCTCAATCCGCTCTACTAGATTATCCTGGAGAGAGACCTAAAAATCTGTAAAATCAATGCACCTTCCCAGTATAATTCTTATCAGTAGGTAAACTGGAGAAACATGAAAGCAGGGCTGGCTTCAGAGGTGTACAACCTATGCAGTCACACAGGGACCTCAGAAGGTCCCCACTCTGTTTAATGCTCGCTATCCCCCCTTTGAAATTCTTCATAATTTCTTATTCAAGTGGACTTGCGTTTTCATTTTGCACTGGGCGCTACAAGTTATGTAGCTGGTCCTATATAGATGTAATGATGAAAAGCATATATTTGGCAAACAGACTTGGGTTACAATTCCAACTTCACCACTTAACTGGTTAGGAGATCTTGAGCATGTTAGTTAAACCTCTGATTTTCTGCATACTCATCTATAAAATTGAGATAATAATGATATTGAACTGAATTGCTATTTTGAGATTAAATGACACCATGTTTATACCATGCTCACTGCTTGAAGAGCAGCACAGCCTCAGTCAGTGGACACCATTAGCTGTTTCAAGTCAAGTTGAGTGAAATAAGGACACGAAGGAAGGAGGGACGTATTTTAGCTGAGAGCTGGAGGGGGATACTAATTACACCCTGGCCTTTTTGGTGTTAAATCAATGTCCAAATTGCCTTAAATAAAGCAACTGTGCTGTGCATCAGCCTTTGATGTCACCAAGACAATGCTTAGCTTCAGCTTTGTATCAGCTTCATATTATGATCCTCTTGGTTACTGGCTGGAGAGAACAGCGTGCCAGAATGAAACCCACTCTACCATCACATCTAGATCCACTCACCACAGCTGGGGCTTGGGCTAGGGTGGTACAGTGTGATGTGACAGCGAATAGAGATTCCTACAAATAGCTTTCTGTCATATGTCTCCTTTCTCTTTATTTTCACGGTCACCCTATTTCCATGCCACCATCATCTCTCACCAGGACTATTATATCAGACTGGCTTGCTGCTGCCATTTTGTAAATTCATTTATTTTTTTTATTGACGCCTGATAGATGTACACAGTTTTGGGATATAGATAATAATTAAATAATTTATATAATTTGTAAAGCTCAAATCAGTATACTTGAGATATCTATCACATTAAATATTTATCTTTTATTTATGCTAGAAACATTCAAATTATTCTCTTCTAGCTATTTTAAAATGTGCAATAGATTATTGTAAACAATAGTTGCCTTATTGATCTAACATTAGGTCTTTCTTTTATCAAACCGTATATTTGTACCCATTAACAAACTCTTCATTCTCCACTTCTCCCTACTAGTCACAATTAAAAATGTCACAATTGGAAGTACAACTCAGTGTTTTCAGTATGTTCACAGAGTTGTGAAGCCAACACCACTGTCTAATTCCAGAATATTTGCATTATCCCAGAAAGAAGCTCCATACCTATCAGCAATCACTCTTTAGTCCTCCTTCCATCCCATGACAATCACCAATCTACTTTTGTCTGTATTAATTTGCCAATACTAGACAGTTCCTATAAATGAAAGCACGTTATATGTGTCTGGCTTTTTTCAGTTACATAATGTTTCAAAGATTATTAATGCTCTAGAATGCATCAGTACTTCATTCCTGTTTTATTGCAAATAATATTCCATTGCATGGCTCTACCACATTTTGTTAATCTATTCATCAGCAGATGAACATTTGGGTTATTTCTACTTTTTGTCTGTTTTGAATAAGGCTGTTATGAATATTTATGTCTAAGTTTTTGTGCGGACACACACTTTCATTTCTCTTGGTTAGATACCTAGGAGCAGAGTTGCTAGATCACATGGTAACTCTATTTTTAACTTTCTGAAGAACTGCGAAACCACTTTCCACAGCAGCTGCACCATTTTACAATCCCACCACCAAAAAATTTGATTTCTCTACATTCTTACCAATATTTCTTATTGTCCAACTTTTAAATTTTAGCTATCCTAATGAATGTGAAGTGGTGTCTATGAGACACCACTTTTGATTTGCATTTTCCTAATAAAGAAAATGATGTTTAGCATCTTTTCATTGGCTTTTTGTCCATTTTTATATGTTTTTTGGGGAAATATCTATTAATATCTTTTCTCCATTTTTAATTTAGCACCATTTTTGAAAAGATTATTAAAAGTTAACTGACCATAATAAGTCTATCTGTTGTTAGGCTTTTAATGTTATTCTACTCACCTATATGTTTATCCTTATGATAGTACTACACTGCCATGATTACTGAAGCTTGGCAGTAAGTTTTGAAATGCGGAATCATGAGTCCTACAACTTATTCTTCTTTTTCAAGATTGTTTTGGCTATTCTGGGTCCCTTGAATTTTCATAGAATTTTAAAATCAGCTTGTCAGTTTCTGCAAAATAGGCAGCTGGAATATTGGTAAGATTGCATCGAAACTATAGATCACACAGAATGTAATAAAACTAGAAAGAAATACAAGAAGAATATTTACAACTACAAATACTTGAAAATTAAACAATATACTTCTGAATGACTAGTGGATGGAGGGAGAAATTAAGAATAAAATGTAAAAATTTATTGAAACAAATGAAAATAGAAACACAACATACCAAAACCTGTGGGACACAGCAAAGGCAGTATTAAGAGGCAAGTTTATAGTAACAAATGCCTACATTAAAAATACTAGAAATGCTTTGAATAAACAACCTAATGATACATCTCAAGGAACTAGAGAAGCAAGAATATATCAAACCAAAAACTAGTAGGAGTAAAGAAATAATAAAGATCAGGAGATAAATAAATGAAATTGAGATTAAAAATACACAAAAAATCAAAAATGCACAAAAATGGTTGTTGGAAAAGATAAAATTGATAAACCATAAGCTAGATTAACTGAGAAAGAAAGAGAAGAGTGAAGTAAATGAAACAAAAAATGAAAAAGAAGATGTCACAATGGATACCACAGAAATACAAAGTATGATGAACTATATGCCAATAAATTTGAAAACCTAGAAGCAAAGGATAAATTCCTAGACCATAATCTACCGAGATTGAATCAAGAAGAAACAGAAAACTGGAGCTTACCAATAACAAGTAATGAGATTGAATCAGTAATAAAAAGACTCCCAAAGAAGAAAAATTTAGAACCAATGGTTTTAGCACTAACTTCTACTGAATCTTTAAAGAAAAATTAACATCAATTTCTCAAAAAATTTCAGACAATTTATGTAGAAAGAATACTTTCCAACCATTTTACAGGGCTAACATAATCCTAATACCAAAACCAGACAAGCCCACAACAAAACAGAAAACTAAAGGCCAAAATCCCTAATTGACATAGACACACAAATCTTCAACACTAGCAAACCAAATCTGACAACACATCGAAAAGATAATAGTTCATGATCGAGTGGAATATCCTAGGAATGGAGGGATGGTTGAACATATAATAAACATCTTATATTACATCAGTAGAATGAAGGACAAAACCCATACGCATCTCAATAGATGCAGAAAAAGCTTTTGATAAAATTCAACAACCTTTGTGATAAAAATTCTCAACAAATCAGGTATAGAAGTAAAACATTTCAACATAATAAAGATCATATATGAGAAACCTACTGCTAACATCATACTGAATGGGGAAAAGTTATAAGTCCTCTAAGAACTAGAACAAGACAAGGATGCCACTTCTATTCAACATAGTACTAGAAATTCTAGCCAGCGCAATTAGGCACGAGAAAGAAATAAAGGACACCCAAATTAAGAAGAAGTCAAATTTTTTTTTGTTCGTAGATGACATCTTACATATAGAAAAAAAAACTAAAGACTGTACCAAAAAAGTCTTAGAACTAATAAATGAATTCACTCAAGATGTCAGATACAAAATCAACATACAAAAATCAGCGGCATTTATACATAAACCATGAACTAGCTGAAAAAGAAATTAAGAAGTTAATCTGATTTATAATAGCTACAAAAAATAATAAAATATGTAGAAATAAATTTAACCAAGGAGTTGAAAGACCTTTACAAGTGAAACTACAAAACACTGATGAAAGAAATTGAAAGGTTTTCTGTTCTTGGGTCAGTTTGCTGAGAATGATGGTCTGCAGATTCATCTGTGTCCCTGCAAAAGATATGAACTCCACCTTTTTTATGGCTGCATAGTATTTCATGGTGTATATGTGCCACATTTTCTTTATCCAATCCATCATTGATGGGCATTTGGGTTGGTTCCGGGTCTTTGTTATTGTAAGCAGTGCTGCAATGAACATACGTGTGCATGTGTCTTTATAATAGAATGATTTATAATCCTTTGGGTATATACCCAGTAATGGGATTGCTGGGTCAAATGATATTTCTATTTCTAGATCCTTGTGGAATCGCCACACTGTCTTCCACAATGGTTGAATTAATTTACACTCCCACCAAAAGTGTAAAAGCATTCCTATTTTTCCACAGCATCTGTTGTTCCCTGACTTTTTAATGATCACCATTCTAACTGGCATGAGATGGTATCTCAATATGGTTTTGATTTGTATTTCTTCAATGACCAGTGATGATGAGCATTTTTTTCATATGTTTGTTGGTCACATAAATGTCTTCTTTATGTGTATACCTATGTAACAATCCTAAAAGATCTGCACATGGACCCCAAAAATTAAAGTATAATAAAGAATAAAAATAAAATAAAGAAATTGAAAAGGATACAAACAAATGGAAAAACATGGATTGGAAGAATTCACACTGTTAATGACCATACTACCCAAAGCAATCTACAGATTCAATGAAAGCCCTATCAAAATACCAATGACATTCTTCAGAGAAATAGAAAAAAACATTCTAAAATTTGTACAAAACCAGAAAAAGTCCCAAACAGCCAAAGCAATCCTGAGCAAAAAGAACAAAGCTGGAGGCATCACACTACTCAAATTCAAAATTACTACAAAGCTGTAGTAACCAAAACAGCATGATCCTAGCATGAAAACAGTAACTTATACCAATGGCACAGAAAAGAGAACCCCAATATTAATCCACCTATCCACAGCCAACTGATTTTTGACAAAGGCACCAAGAACATATGCTGAAGAAAGGATAATCTCTTCATTAAATGTTGCTGGAAAAATTGGATATTTACATGCAGAAGAATGAAACTAGGCCTCCACCTCTCACCCTATACAAAAATCAACTCAAAATGGATCAAAGACTTAAGGCTAATACTCAAAAATATAAAAGTACTATAAGAAGCCATAAGGGAAATGCTTTAGGACATGGTTTTGAGAAAAAAAAATATGACTAAGACCTCAAAAGCCCAGGCAACAAAAGCAAAAATAAACAAATGAGATTCTATCAAACCAAAAAGTCTCTGCACAGCAAAGCTAACAATTAACAGAGTAAAAAAACAATCTACAGAATGGGAGAAAATATTAGTAAACTATTCATCTGACCAGGGATTAATCTCCAGAGTACACAAGAAACTCAAACATCTCAACAGCACAAAAGCAAACAATAAAATTTAAAAATGGGTACATTATCTGAATAGACATTTCTCAAAGAAGACATGCAAATGTCCAACAAATATATGAAAAAAAATACTCAACAAATCATCAGGGAAATGCAAATCAAAACCACAATGAAGTATTATTTCACCCCAGTTAGGATGGCTATTATCAAAAAGACAAAAAATAACAAGTGCTGGAGAAAATTCAGAGAAAGGGAACTCTTATATACTGTTGGTAGAAATGCAAATCAGTTTAGCCACTATGAAGAATAGTATGGAGGTTACTAAAAAATCTACAGGTAGAATTACCATATGATTCAGCAATCTCATTATGGGGCATTTATCCAAAGGAAAGGAAACCAGTACTTAGAAGAGATACCTGCACCCCCATGTTTATTACAGCACTATTTACAATAGCCAAGATATAGAATAAACCTAGGTGTCCAGCAACAGTTAAATGGATAAAGAAACTGTGGTATATATACACAATGGAATACTATTCAGCCATAAAAGAACGAAAACTTGCCCTTTTTGGCAACATGGATGGAACTAGAGGACATTACATTAAGTGAAATGAGCCAGGAACAGAAAGTTGGACATTGCGTGTACTCGTTCATATATAGAAGCTTTAAAAAAAGTTGATCTTATAGAACTAAAAAAGAATGGATGATACTAGAGGCTGAAAAGAGCAGGGCAAGGGGAGGGATAAAGAGAGATTTGTTAAAGGATACACAATTACATTTGGATAGGAGGAATATGTTTCAGTGTACTCTAACACTGTAGGATGACTAGAGTTAACAATAATATATTACATAGTTTCAAATAGCTGGAAGGAGGATATTGAATGTTCTCCACACAGAGAAGTGATAACTGAGATTATGAATATGCCGATTCCCCTAATCTGATCTATACATCATACGTATTGCAACATCACTGTGTACCCCATAAGTATGTACAATTATATGTCAATTTAAAAAAATTTTAAATAATGTCTACAGTGTTTTATCCACGTTCCTCTTAAAAGCTTTATGAGTTTTTGTGTTGTCATCACACATATATTAGCTCTGTCTCTCCTACCCTTTTAGGGCAAAACCATTTATGGTTTCTCTTGGTACCCTCCAACCTAGTCTTCAGAAATGTGTAAAGTGCACAAAAAAATGCTGATCACTATGAAGTGCACACATTTAAGGACTTTAAATAATACAGTGTTGTTTAATCCAGTTTAATTCTCAACAATATGTTTTGTGTTCTTTCAATATTAAATATGTTATGGCACTTTAATTCTTAATAGTATCAATGTTTTGGTGACCCTATTAACCAAAACCTGTAGCTATCCAAATGTAGCCACGGTAAATCTTCCTGTAGTCCAGCCAGTCGGGTACCATCCTCACCAGCCAATATGAAATTAAGCATTTTTCTCATTTTGCTTACACAAGCCATTTTCACCTACCCAGAATGCCTGCCTCTTTCTACTAATCTTTTGAAGACCATTTAAAATCCTATCTCATCCTTGAAGTCATTAATCCAGAGATGTGCTACATTTTAATCCTTGCCACAAAGTTAATACTTTCTACTTTTGGCTTCATCATAAGATCCATTTTCCTGCATATTTAATAGCTCTTCAAGCCACCTGCAAGCCCCTTGCAGTCATAGATTTTACTAATGTCCTTTTTCATGATCTCAACACACCCATGCCCATAGTCACCAGAACTGGAAAAATTGCCATTCTCATGCCCATAGCTCAATACTGGAATTATCTCATTGCCCAGACTTCAGTTCTAAAATTACCAAGCCTAGCTCCCCACATCCCCACCAGATCTCCTCTTGCATCGACACTCCCTGATCTACTTGATTTTACACCTTGTCTCGTGCTTTTTGTTTCAGATCTAAGAAGTCACTCTGGCTCTGACCTATCACTTCCTATGGATATTGGCTCCACACATCGCAACAAGATAGAGTGTCCATACCCAGATTCTCTCAAGAGCTATCTTCTCTTCCTCCTGCTATCTTCTCTTCCTCCTGTAATATGAGGAATAGGGAAGAATTAAGAAGGGAATACATTTTTCATCCTGTGCTTCATATTATTTATTATACCTATGCAACACTTGAAAATCACCTTGCATCCCCTCAGCTGTATACTTATTTAGGGGAAACACTGAATTCGAGGTATAAGAGTGAACAAAATCACATCTGTCCCCTTTGATATAAGTTTCTTCTTTTATCTCCAAGACTAAAATAATGCAAGTATCCTGGGTTGTTCTTTACTTTTTTCCTTCCATGTCATGTGCAATCAACTAGGAAAATTAAATGAGGAATCACTCACTAACTTGCAAAACTTTCACAGAATACATTTCAGGTGGTAGACAATGTGGTAGGAGAATTATAGTATCCCCAAGGACCCTCATCCTTGTAAAATCCCTCCCCCTTTGCGTATGGGTTGAGCCTGTGAATATAATGATACCACATCTGTGATTGTTAAATTTTATGGCAAAAGGGAGATTATTCTGGGGGCCTGACCTAACCATATGGGTGCTTTAAAATCAAATTTTCTTCAGCAGGTTGCAGAAAAGAAAGTCAGAGAGATGCACTCCAGCTGTTCTGGAATAAAGCAAACATCCATGCTGTGGACTGCTTATGGGAGCCACGTGGCAAGGAGCCACGTGGCAGACTCTAGGAGCTGAGAGCAGTTCCTGACCAATGACTAGCAGGAGCATGGGAACCTCAGTCCTACAAATGCAAGGAAATGAATTCAGCCAACAAGTAGTGACTTTGGAAGAGGACTCTGAGCAGCCCAGACTTCTGATCCACAGAAACTATGAGACAATAACTTTGCCTTGTTTTATTATTTTTTTACCTTTTATTTTTATATTTTAGATTTACCCTTTACTTACTTTTGATATATTATATTTGTATGTATGCATGGGGTACATGTGAAATTTTGTTACATGCATAGAACGTGTAATTCTATTTAGGGTATTTATCTATCACTCAAATATTTATCATTTCTATGTGTTAGGTACATTCAAGTCCCCTTGTCCAGCTATCCTGAAAAATGCAATATGTTGTTGTTAACTATACTCACTCTACAATGCTACCAAATGTTATAACTTAATCCTTCTGCCTAATTATAAGTTTGTATTCATTAACCAACCTCTTCCTTAGTCTGGTATCTATCATTTCACTCTCTATTTCCACACAATCTCTATATCCACACAATTATGGAGATTTCTCAAGAAAGTAAAAATAGAACTATTATACAATCCAGCAAGTACAATAATTGAACTATTATAAAATCCTTCCAATGTCTTTAGCTCCCATATATGAGTGAAAAATGCAGTATTTGTCTTTCTATACCTGGCTTATTTCACTTAACATAATATCTCCCCATTCCATCCAATTTCCTTCAAATGATGGGATTGCATTCATTTTTATGGCTGCATAGTATTCTATTGTATATCTCTATTACATTTTCTTTATTAATTTATCTGTTGATGGACGCTTAGGTTGATTCCATATTTTTGTTATTGTGTATAGTGATGCAATAAACATGGGAGTGCACGTATCCCTTTAATAGATTAACTTCTTTTACCTGGATATATACCTAGAAGTAAGCTTGCTGGATTCTACCATAGTTCTATTTTTACTTTCTTGAAAAATCTCCACACTGTTTTCCATATAGGTTGTACTAATTTACATTCTCACCAACTGTGTGGAATTTCCTTTTCTCCACATCCTCACTAACATCTGTTATTTTCTGTCTTTTTAGTAATAGCCATTCTAACTGATGTAAGACAATATCTCACTGTGGTTGATTTGCATTTCTCTGATGATTGGTGATGTTGAGCATTTTTTCATATACATGTTGGCCATTTGTATGTCTTTTGAGAAATATCTACTCACATCCTTTGCCCAATTTTAATGAAATTATTTGTGGGATTTTTTTTTTTCTGTTGAGTTGTTTGGGTTCCTTGTATATTCCAGATATGTGTCTCCTGTTGGATAAGTAGTTTGCAAATGTTTTCCCTCAAGCTGTGTTGTTTTAAACTGATAAAATTGTGGGAATTTGTTATGGTGCAAGAAAAAACTAATACAAAGTGATGCAGATATGGGAATATGGCAGGCTCCCTGACATCAAAGAAATTGTGTCCAAGTCCTGGAGAGAGATGAGATATACATAAAGTAATTTTAATACTGATCAGGGTACATGATCTCGTGTCTGAGAAAGACAAAGTGGAGAAAAAAATACGGCTGAAGAAAATCAGAAAAGGCTTCATGGGGGAGGTGATGTTCATGCCTTAAAATTCTAACAGAATTTCAGAAAGTAGAGAGTAGAATCCAGTGCAAGCATCTTCAGAATTGACCAAATTCCTGCTCAGCCTTGGACATAGAGTCATGCAGTGTCCAGGCATTGGGTTCAGTTTGTCTAGATTCAGTCCTGGCTCTACCACTTACCAGGTACATGATATGAAAAAGAAAAAGTGCTCTGATCTTCAGTTTTTGCATCTGAGGAAGGTGGCCATAAAAACAGTGCCCAATTTTGGCAGGTAAAATCACATAGTCAGAAAATGGCAGAACTTTCTTTCCTTGCTTGTGCTAACTCCACACAGGTAATCACACAAGAGAATTGGAAGCTTCTAAGATTGGACACCTTCCTTGATGCTTCCTCCAACATTTGTAGGGCCCAGGACAGGACTACAAATAGAGGCCCACATAGCCTATTTCTGGATGTCTGCAAGTTATAAATGTAGCTAAAAGCTGTTAAATAAAATACATTCTATTCTCCTACTTTGGCAAAACGTAATCACAACACATAAAAAAAATCTTTAAAAAGATATTGGTTCATGCTGCCTTGCCACAATTTGGGACACCCCTAAAAAACCATCGCAGCGCCAGAGCTCCCCATAAGATTGACATTGGCGCCAGCTGTAGCCATATTGGATATCCGTTTCTCCCTTTGCCTGATGCTGCCTTCCCTACTTCCTTACAAGAGCGTCGCCTAGGAATACTCCCCTACCAGCCTTCCACATGAAAATCTGTTCCCAGGGGACCCTGTCCAAGGCAACCACTTTCTCACACCTGATTAATTGAGCACATAAGGTCTTTCACCAATGAAATATTTCCCTGCAGGTGGTCCTTCTGCATCTTTATCTTTTATTTTTTAGTTTTTCAAGACAGGGTCACACTTTGTCACCCAAGCTGGAGTGCAGTGGTGCAATCATAGCTCACTGTAGCCTTGACCTCCTAGGTTCAAGCAACCCTCCCACCTCGGCCTCCTGAGTAGCTGGGATTATAGGCACACACCACCACACTCAATTTAATTTTGTGTGTGGTTTTCATTTTTTTATTTTTTTCAGAGATGCAGTCTCCCTATCTTGCCCAGGCTTGTCTCAAACTCCTAGACTCAAGCAACCCTCCTGCCTCAATCCCCCAAAATGCTGCAATTACAAGCATGAGCCACTGCACTTGGCCCCTTTGGGCCTTTAGCTCTTGGACTCATCACCCTCCCACATGCTGGTCCACACCTGACTCATGGCTAAGGAGGGAAACATTGTGGCTGTTACCTCTTTATTAAAGCAAAGCAATGCATCCTCTTTTGGCAGTTTGCCATATGAACACTCACCCTTGGGAGGCCCAGCTCTGTGTGCTGATCGAATTCGGCATTTAAAATATCATTTAATTATGTGCAAAGAGAGGGTCCATGTGTCATTTGTTGGCCAGGTTTGTTGGGGGCTTTATTATCTTACATATCAACGTAGCTTCTTATTTCTCAGTAGATTGGACAAGTTTCAAGGTTAATACAAATGTTCCAACAAATTGTTATTTGGAAAGTGATTGAAGGAAATATCCCACTCCAAGCATATGTTTGACCTTTTTGGGGAGGAAAAAGAATAAAATGCTTGTAGATGCCTCATGCAGTTTGAATTCTTTTGACAGCTCTAAATTGTTTGGCGAGTGTTGAGTTGCTCCAAGCTCCATAGAGACCAGCATTTTTTTCTGAAGTCTCCACTTGGGTTGTCACTTTAAGTAATGATGCTAATCATCATAAAGTCATAAGACACTGTATTTTTGAGTTAGGCCCAGTGCTCTGTCCTCCATGTGAGTGACCTCATTGTATGTCCACAGCAACCCTAAGAAGTCAGAAGTCTTTTCACCTCCATTGTGTAGAGGAGGGAACTGAGGTTTAGAGAAATTAAATAACTTGCTCAAGGTCAAAGTGTTTAAGTGGTGGAAACTGGATGAAAAACCAGATCTGCTCCTCTCCAAAGTATTGAAATAACCATTTGTCTTCAGTCGTAGCTAAAAGATACCACAGATGCTATCAGAGATTTACCTGCTCCTACCTATTTGCTGGCTGACTTCCAACTGCCAGCATTTGCATCTCTGAAGATCTTTTCTGGGTCTGCAGAAGGCCGCATTGTTCCTACAGAGCAGACCAGAAGGGCTAGGGATTTAATCTGGGAAGAAGATCTCAACCAATGAGTCTTGAAAGTTGGCATATAAATATCCCAGCTTCCTCGCCCCTTGAGTAGGATAGGTCTGAGTCCTGTGTTGTACACCATTTCTCAATATTTCTTTCTAGGGCGAGACTCTAGCCACTCAGTATGCTAGTTTATCAATAATTCAAGTTTTCTTGGCTGCCTGCTCTTCCCCGTACCACTTCTCCACTACCCCACTAGTGTCCTCTGCACCTCCCAAATGAACGACTTGCACTTAAATCTTTGCTCAAAGTCAATTCTGGGTTATCTAAACTGAAACAGGGGCTCCCTAGAACTCTCCCTGGGATTAAGATATCTGTGCCCATTGAGGACTGGGGAAGGACGTTTGTTGGAATGATCCATGCTGCTCCCTAATTATAACAATAACTTATGGTAATTCTACTTCCAGTTACTTTGGTTCTAACATTAGTTACCCAAGGATTCCCAACTACCTTCATGTGTTAGCAGAAAATGCAATTGCAGGTAAAATCTTCTTCAAGGGAAAGTATTTCTTGAGAACTCTTATGCCTGGCAGTTGTAGATTTCACACTTTCTGATATACTAAAGGGTGCAATCAGAGAACTCAAACCAATGCCTATGGGTATGATTTCACTCTCATCTCTCCAAGGTAGTGTGTTCCAGTAATCTATGGCAGTCAAGTTGGCAGTCAAGTTGGAGAGGGGCAGACCTTGGTTTTACCTGGTTTCCACCACTTAAACGCTTTGACCTTGAGCAAGTTATTTAATTTCTCTAAACCTCAGTTCCCTTCTCTACACAATGGAGGTGAAAAGACTTCTGACCTCTCAGGGTTGCTGTGGACACACAATAAGATCATTCACAAGGAACACAGAGCACTTGGCCTGACTCAAAAATACCATGACTTATGACTTTATGATAATTAACTTCATTACTTAAAGTGATAATCCAAGTGGAGATTTCAGAAGGAAATGTTGGTCTCCATGGCTCTTGGAGCAACTCAAGTCTGTCCTTAGATTCCCCACGTTTGAATCCTGGCTCCAGCAGTTGCAAGCTGTTTGACCTTGGATAAATTTCTAACTCTTTAGTGATTTCATTTCCTAAGTAAAATAATGATAATAGTAATATATACCTCATGAGGTGACTGTAAGTACAATTTAATTCACATGAAGTATTTAGACAGTGCCTGGCACGTAGTAAGTTCCAGATAAGTATTACCTATTGCTATTATACTAATATTATTACTTATATAATATTATTAGCATATTGAGGAAGAGGCAGTGGGATAAGCACCCCCAAAATGTAAGACGTTATCAAAGTTTGCCTAACTCTCCTCCTACAGGACTTATATTGCCATTTACAGAACCACAGTGCAAATCAATAATTTACACAGAGTCATCAAGATGCATGAGTTTGCCAGTAGGTTACAGTCTGTTCCTGTTGTACCTTGGTGCTTGTATATTTCTGTCCAGGTGGCCTACCACAGTAGAATCCCAGATCTTCTGGAAAAGTAAGCTAAAGGAGGTACTTTCCTAGAGTGATACTTTGATTCTTCAGATGAAGACCCAGTGCTGCCCCACAAGCAAGATCCACGATGGCCAGACTCACACACCTACCCAACTTTTGTTGTATATCTTTTCTACTTTCTGGAGATGACTCAACCCAGGACCCCACGAACATAACACTCCATCCAGTCTACCTTCTGTGCAGTTGCATCTGCCTCTTCCTGCCTTTCCTGAAAACTCGATTCAATGGATCCTTTAAATTTTTTCTTTCTGCACAAGATCATTTATTCAACCTGCCCACTCTTTCATGATAACTTAACTCCTTATTAGCCTTCTGCTTCCTGATTCATCATTCATAAACATTGGGAATTCATCATAGTCCATCTCCTAAAAAGGAAAATGCACAAGGTTTGTAGTTAAAAGACCTAGGTACAGATCTCTTTTACCTTAGCAAAAGCACATTACCTCCCTGAGTCTCAGTTTCCATGTCTCTTACCAACCATTCATTCAGAGGTGCTGAAAAACAATAACCCCAGGAACTGCTTGCAGCCAACAAGAGAAGGAAGTCTGTGGATAAACACCCCAGCTTCCTTGCCTCTTGGTAGGACAATTATGAGATATGTTCTAAAGCAGGATTCAACCAACTTTTTCTTAAAGGGCCAGAAATAAATATTTTACACTTTGCGGTCTGTATGGTTTCTGTCACAACTGTATACTCCAGGCAATACATGGACAAGTGGATGTGGCTCTGTTCCAATACAACTTTATTTCCAAATAGGCAGATAGCCCCTGCCCACTGTTCTAGAGCCCCTACCAACTGTTCTAGAGTGACTCAGAGAGTGCCCAGGGGGAATAGACGCAGCTGCCCACACCCATAGCTCACACATCAACACGCTACTGATTGTCTTTCCTTTCTTCCCAGATTTTTTCTACCACTACCTCTCCACAATTCCTGGCGTTGCCCCACAAAGCTTGGTCTTGGTTCTGCCTTTGGAGAAACTCAAACTGAAGCCAAGGGCTATGAAGGGGAGTCATGAGGCCATATGGGAAACTCATCCTGTCTGAAGAGGTCGGAGGAAGTGTTCCAGGCAATGGGAACTGTGTATGCACAGCTCTGACTCAGGAGGACTCATGGCTGCTTTTAGAAACTGAAAGAAGACAAGGGTGGCTGGATTATGGGAGAGGATGGGAACAATAGGGTCACGTGGCCAAGAGAGGTGGGGCCAGATCCCAGGGGAGCATATAGGCTGTACTAAGATTCTGAAGCAGTGGGGAACCAAAGCATTTAAGCAGCTGGGTAGGATGACATAACGTGTGTGCACTGGCTAGGCTCAAAAGGGGCTACCAGAAGCTCCACCCTCTTGTCCCCTGGCCTCAGACCCTCACCCCCCACTTCATACTAGTGATCTGTTCTTCTTGCCCCACTGATCCCTAATCACTTAGAATTCTGGGCAGGAAATCTAAAACATCACCTTAAAGCAGACCCTAAATAGTTAAGTACCCTCCATCAACAGGAAAGAGGGGAAAATAACCTATAAAAATACATAATAAAACAGCTACAGAACAAACAGAGCAATAGCACGCAGGCCCTGCTGGGATATTGCTTAGACTTGGAGAAGGACTTTGTAATAATATCATTTGATTCCTCTGGCTCCCTGCCAATTATTTCAAAACGCCTTTTACTCCTTTCTACTTTATACCTTTGCCTTGAAGATCTGGTGTTGTGAAGACTTCAATGAGAAAGTAGAAAAATAGCCCCTTTTCCCATCCTCCACTCCCCCACTCATTACATAGACAAGAGAGAAGACAGTGTCACCAAGAGTTTTTCATGTGTTTGTATTTCTTCCAAAACCCCCCTTCTTTCAGCCATGTAGACACTTTTGAGCCTAGCATCCTCTTGAGGGACAATTCTATACTGCTTGGGGGTCCCATTACCCTCCCTATAAGAATCCACCCTAATATTTGAAACTTGAGAGTGGACTGAATACACAGGGACATGGAGAAGCTCTCAGAAGACTCTTGGCATGGTCACCAGATGGGTGGTGACCTTTTCCTAAGAGAGGTTTGAGGGGCAGCCATTCAGGTTGTTCAAAGAAGACTTTAAACAAGTTAAATTTGATGGAGCTTAATTGAGAAAAAAAGAAAAAGAAAAGAAATGAAATGATTATTCATAAGTTAGGAAGCCTCCAGAATCACAGCAGAATCAGAGGGACTCCAAAGGTGCCTCATGGTCAGAATAAATTTATAGACAAAAAAGTTAAAGCGACCTACAGGAATCAGAAGTGAAGTACAAAAACTGAGATTGGTTACAGCTCAGCATTTGTCTTATTTGAATGTAGTTTGAACACGCAGCAGTCTATGAGTGGCTGAAGTATGGCTTCCGGGCTTGGTCAACACTCAGCTATTGTTACAGGTACATACTACTAAGTTAGGTTTTCAATTTTGTCTGACTGTTAAGTTAGGTTACAATTTGTCCACAAGGACTCAACTACAGAAGTAGGGAGTCCTTCTCAGGCCATATTGAGTTCGCTTTAACAGTGTCCATCTGGTTACATTCAGTCGGTAACAGCAATGAAGCCTTGCAAATGGAGATTTCAGGACAAATAACCACACTCATCTGTGATTAAAGCCACTTGGCCACAAACCACATGCTTCATAAGCATGCCAGAAGCATTCTTTCACTCTCTCTATCTTCCCTTTTGTGTTGCCTGAACATGTGAACATGTGTGTTGATATACAAGGGTTAATTAGGTTTCTTCTGGATTTTTCTGAGGAAATGATACTAGTCCTACAAGTAGCATTAGAGATGACAAACTTGTAGACCCCAAAGAAAAGTCGGCCTCTATATCACCACCAGAGGTATCACTTGCTTTCTGAAGTTGGACAGGCCTTTCCAATTTTTTTCTTTTCTTTCTTCTACTATCCTTTTGACAATCATGAACTGAAGGCATCCCTAGGCCAAGTAGTTAGGGGAATCTTAAATCCCACAAAGCCAGGAGGTCTTTTTGGCTAATATTTCAGTAAGATTTTGTTTGATTACAACTGACAGAAAATCCATCTCACGGCTGCTTAAACAAAAAAGAAAATTATTGGGCAAACCCAACTGAGAAGGCCAGAGGTAAGGCTGGCTACAGTAGCAGCATGGTTCTTTATATATATATATATATATATATATATATATATATACACACACACACACACACACACACACACACACACACATACACATACATATATATATTATACATATGTTATATATGTATTATATATATGAGAAATGTGTTATTTATTATCTTTTATGTCCTTTTTTTGTGAGCAACTGTTTTATATACAGAAAGAGGCCACCAAAATTTATCACTTACTAGTAGTGGCTTTGAAATATTTTTAGACCCTCAAAAGCACATACATTTCATTGTAACTCAGTTATTCTTTTCCATTCTGCTTCATTTGTTATATGCTGGTGATGGCCTGTTGAATGTATTTCGCAACTATAACTCACCATTTGGAAAATGCTGTCTTAGATTTTCTGCTTAAACTTTTCTACAGAAATATCCAAGCAGTAGGGGAGAGGAAAATGTGTCATGAAGACTCAGTTTCTCTCTCTTCCAACTGAGCCTTGCTGTATTGGCTTCAACCTTTGTTTCCACATAGGAGCAAGATGGTACCAGTTTTTCCAGACACTATATCTTCTCTGCTTTAATGTTAGGGGCCCATAACTCTCCCAACATTCTCAGTAAAACCTTCATCGTGGGCCGGGCACGGTGGCTCACACCTATAATCCCAGCACTTTGGGAGGCCGAGGAGGGTGGATCACGAGGTCAAGAGATCGAGACCATCCTGGTCAACATGATGAAACCCCATCTCTACTAAAAATACAAAAATTAGCTGGAAATGATGGCACACGCCTGTAGTCTCAGCTACTCGGGAGGCTGAGGCAGGAGAATTGCTTGAACCCAAGAGGTGGAGATTGCGGTGAACCGAGATTGCACCATTGCACTCCAGCTTGGGTAACAAAAGCAAAACTCTGTCTCAAAAAAAAAAAAAAAAAAAAGCTTCATTGTATCTCATTGGCTTTGACTGTTTTTCATTGACTTTGATAAAATCATTCCTGAACTAATTGCTATGACCAAAATAATCTTATTTGTAGACTGGTCTTGGTGATGTGCTGAATTCATGACCAGGCATGGAGGTCTATCCAGGTACTTGGGCTAAAAGTGGAGGGAGGAAGATTAGGGTATGCTTGCAGAAGAAGTATAAAAGGAAACAGAACTGCAAAAACAATAGGTATCCTCTGCAGGTCTAGGCCTAATCACAAGTAAAACTGGGAATTTGCCTATGATTGGCAAGTAGGGGGCACTGTCCCAAATGTGGCCCTTACCTGACTCACCAGTGCCTGAGATAGCTTTAACAAAAGCTTTCTTTTCATAATAGAAGATAAACTTTAAGACACAAATACCTCTAGGAGAGAGGAGTCAATTCAGGCTAAAGTGTAAGTGGCTGATGCAAATTTTTTTTTGATTATGGTAGAAAGGAAAAGGTATATGCCTTAGTCCATTTGGGCTGCTATAACAAGTTCCATAAACTAAGTGACCCATAAATAACAGAAATTTATTTTTCACAGCTTTGAAGGATGGAAAGTCCAAGATCAAGGTGCTGGCAGATTCAGTGTCTGGTGAAGGCCTATTTCTCATAGAGGGTCATCTTCACTGTAACCTCACGTAGTAAAAGGCAAAGGATCTCTCTGGGGTCTCTTTTGTAAGGACATTAATCTTATTCATGAGGGCTCCCCCTTCATGACCTAAACACCTCCAAAACACCCCACCTCCTAATACCATCACCTTGGGGCTTAGGATTTCAACATATGAAATTTAGGGGGACACAAGTATTCAAACCATAGCAATGCCATAGGATAATTCATGCATTAGATTGGAAGAGAGGCATAGAACAAAAAAGAACAAAAATATCTGCATCCATCACAATTTGACCTGCTCTGGTGTACTGGAGAAGCCATCGTCTTTTCGATAAGTCCAAAAGGAGCTTCCACATTGTGTCAAGAAAGCTCATCTTGTACTAGGAGTAGAAAGAGGAAATGAACCACACGTTATCTGCCCTCAGAAGAATTACAATTTACTTAGAAAACAGAAGATGTGATACAAAACCAGGATCACTACTTACTGTAGGGCAGATTGCACCATGAATGATCCCTCTAAAATTGTGCCCAGTATTGCCTGTAAAGCTATAGGTCCTGGCACTATAAAGTGGCTTAAAGTAAGTCATCAGCAAATCTAAACAAACTTAGGGAAGCATTCTCCAAATTGTGTCTTGTGGAATAATTATTCTGCAGAAGAGGCAGCACCTAGAGCCAACTTTTCTGGAGTTCAACTTTGGACCCTCTAGAGTTAAAAACACTGAGAAAGGGGAGATCTGAGCCAGTTCTTCACATGACAGCTGTCTAAGTCTGTGTGCATCTAGTAAGCCCTGCACAGAGCTGAGCACCTCTCAAGCTCATTGGTCTTAGCCAAAGAACAATCTTGTTTCCAAGATATGTTTGCTGGCAATTCAGATTACACCTTCCACTTGAAGAGAGAAGCTGGGACAGATGCCAAGCCCACTGCAAGTCACTCTGGTCCTTATAATGGCACTTGCAGGGGCTGTAGAAAATATAAACTGAATCATTCACTCAAGACAGAAGAGCAATCATAACCGTAAAATTCTCGTTCAGCTCAATTCAATCAGCAGTAACCAAGGGATTAATCTTTGCCAAGTTCGCCACCAACCAATTTAAAGGAAATATAAGTCTTGCAAATAGATAGATAGATAGACAGAGAGAGAGAAATAGAGATATGATATATACACATATACATACCTAAATCATATTTATGCAACTCAATAACTTATTACAAACTGAACACATCTGTCTAATCAGCACCCAAATAAAAAATAATAGACTATGACCGATGCAGTGGCTCATGCCTGTAATCCCAGCACTTTGGGAGGCTGAGGCAGAAGGATGGCTTAAGGTCATGAGTTCCAGACCAGCCTGGGCAACATAACAAGACACAGTCTCTGTAAAAAGAAATTAAGCCAGGCATGGTAGCACACACCTGTCCCAGCTGTTTGGGAGGCTACGGCAGGAGGATCACTGGAGCCCAGGAGTCAAAGGCTGCAGTGAGCTATGATACACCACTGCACCCCAACTTAGACAACAGAGAGAGACTCTGCCTCAAAAAAAAAAAAAAGATCATAACCAACAACACAATTCCCCTCCCCAACTTTATGCTTCACTTTATTACATTCTAGGGAAATTTGAATCGAACAGTATGTATATTTTTGTGGCATCTTCTTTTCATCCTATGCTTATAAGATTAATTCATATTGCTGCATATGATTATGAATGATTCATACTTAATGCCTACTATCCCATTGTGTGACCATACCCATTTATTTATCCATTGTGACCATACCCATTTATTTATTGATGTCGCTGTGGATGGGCATTTCAGTAGTTTCTACTTTTTGGCTCTTACAGATTGTGATTCTATAAATACTTTGACATGAACTACATGTATGAATTTCTTTTGAATATATATGCAGGAATGGAACTTCTGTATTGTAGAATATATGTAAATTCAGCTTTAGTAGATATTGACAAACAGTTTTCCAAAGTGGTTATATCCATTTATACTCTAACTAGCAGTGCTCCAGTTGATCCATGGTTTCACAAACTCTTGGCATTTTTTTGTCTTTTCCATTATGAGCCATTTGAGCCATCTGAATAGTGTGTAGGTGATATTGCACTGTAATTTTAATCAGTGTATCCTAGATGACTAGTGAAATGCATCACGTTTTCATATGTTTATTGGTCATTTGGATTCCTTTTTGTGTGAATTATCTGTTCAAGTGTTTTGCTCACTTTTCCATTAGTTTATCTTTCCTTTCCATATTGATTTGTAGGAGTTTTAAGTGTATTTTTATATGAATCTTTTGGACATACACATTTTGAGGGTGGCCTTTTCATTTTATTGTGTCTTGATGGATGGACATTTTCCATCTTAAATAAACTTCAATTTAACAATTGTCTTTCTTTCAAGGTTAGCAATTTTTGTGTCCTGTTTAAGAAACCTCTGCCTAGTCCAAGGTCATAAATATTTTATCCTATTTTCCTCTACAAGTTTTATTATGTTGCCATTCACACTTAGGCCTGCAATCTATCTGGGATTAATTTTTTGTATAATGTGAGATAAGGGTAAATACATTTTTTCCCATATGGACATCTAATTTACACTTGTCAAGTCTTAATCCTGAGGTAAGACCAGCAGATTTTTTCTTTTTTTTAGCAAGCCAACATGGGATACAGAGAGAAATTCTGGTTTATCTGAAACATGCTATCAGAGCAGAAAAAAATGAGTATTAATATTTATATAATTGTACTGAGGCTTTGTGCAAAGGTTCTTCAAAATGAGACTAAGTCTGCTTTTCCAACCTAGAGACCTGTTGTTTTCCACAAAGCATAAGATCCAGTGACTAACTGTGGCAACTCTGTCATGGCATGCTTTATCAGGCACCATGCTTCTGCACATGGCATCCTCTGCCTAGGATACCCTACCTCCTGCTACTTTTTCAAAACTGTTCTCCAACACTCCCTGGCTAGGAAGAGGTTTCTGATTCTGTCCCTATTACAGTTAGTTTCTTCCATAACATGTTTCATCTATTCCTGTGATAGCAATTATCTCACCCACATCTAATTATTTCTATGCCTCACTTTCACTAGATCATGAACTCTTTGAAGGCAGATACCATGATTTATCTTGGCATCGCCACCATTCAGCACAGTGACTGGCCTACATAAAAATTTAATATGTTTTTATTTGGTCAATGTTAAATAAGTAAGGTTAATGGGAATGCCATCAATAGAAGCATTGAAAGATGGAAATGGGACCATGATATGTCTCAGAAATACAAAAGATGATAAATATAAGGACTTTGGCAACGTCAGCCTCTTTGAATAGGAAAGAAAACTAAGAGAGGTAGAAGGAAAACAACAAAAACAAAAAAGAAAGAAAAAACGGGAGATTCTGTTTTGTTGACGATGGAGTAAAACAGCATTGGGCTTGTCTGCCCACCACAAATGGCTATAAAATTGAATAAAATATGTAAGACAACTATTTTTAAACATTCAGCAATTTGTAACATAAGAATGTAAAAAATAAAGAATATAAATGAGTGAACCCCATGTTTACTGTATTCTCCTATGGGGACAGTTTCCTGATCCTGGCACAGGAAGGTGAAGTTCAAGCCAAACATGGTGGTCTTGCTGAGATGAGGACACAGACACTAGAATTTAAGATGAGTGAAGCAGGTGGCATTTGCTGAACAGAGTTCTGGAGAGGAAGCTCCTTTGCAAAGAGGGGTGCTCCAGAAGTTTGTATAAAGAAACTCTGTGTGCTCAAAGGCTAGACTGTACTGAGCAAGGCACAACCTCACAAGGCCTTGCAGAGAACAATTACTGTGACACTGAGAGTGATGGAGATTCTCAAGAGCACACAGTAAGCTGATTGCCAGGACAAAACTCAACAGTTGGTAAAGGAAGGTAGCATAATTCAAACCTCTTACAATATATCAGCTACTAAGTTCAGCAATACAATTTTTAAAAAACAGATGTAGAAATCCCCTCAAGAAATAGGAAGTGACCCATAATTAAGAAGACGGCCATCAATAGAAACAGGCATTGAGATAATTCAGATGTTGGAATAACAGGTAAGGACTTTAAATTAGCAATTATAAATATGATCAAGACCTAAATGAAAATATGATCTTACTGCATAAACAGAAAGGGACCTCATCGGGGTTCTGGGGATATTGAAGCTTTAAACAGAACTAAATAGAAATTCTATAACTGAAAATTACAATATCTGAAATTCAGTAGATGGGCTGAACAACAGCGATAATAAAGAAGCATGGTCATTGACCTTTAAAATGTAGCAAATGCAGTAACTCAAGACAATCACATATTTTTAAAATTGAAAAAAATAGAACCTCAGTGACCTTTGGGACAACAGCAAACAGTGTGACATGACACATATGTGACCGGACTACCAAAAAGAAAGGAAAGTTTGAGAATGAGGCAGGAATTTTTTTAAAGTCATGGTGTAAAATTTCCTATATTTCATGAAAAACACATATAAGAAAGTCAACAAAACCTACACAGGAAGAATACAGAGAAACCACAACTAGCAAATCTAACTCATACTCCCAAAAATGGAAAGTTTTTAAAAATGAACTTACTGAAACAGCTGGAGAAAAATGTAACATTATATAGAAAGAAATAGTGATATGAATATTAGCCAACTTCTTATGAAAAACAGTGGTAGCCAGGAAACAATAGATTAACATCTTCAGAATGCTGAAAGAAAAACACTGTCAAACCAGAATTTTATAAGCAGCAAAACATATTCTTTAAAAATTAGAGTGAAATAAAGACACTATCATATAAATGAAAGCTGAAAGAGTTGGTCAGTAACAAACCTGTAGTTCAAAAAGGAAATTCTTCAGGCTTAATGGACATGATCCACATAAAAGCTCAGATCTTTAGGAAGTCATGAAAAGTGGCAGAAATGATGAATATGAGGGTAAATATAAAAGACTAGATTTTTTTTCTTCTCTTAATCTCCCTAGAAATTAAAAGAGGGAGGAAAAAAAAAAACACACAGAAAACTGATGAAGTCACAATCATATGCAATTAGTGAAGTTTAGGATTAAATCCCAACTCTGCCACTTATAAATTATATGGTTGTAGACAAGTTGCTTAACTTCTCTGAGCCACTCCTTTCATTCATTATTGGATTAATAACACTTATCTTTGGACGGTTGTTAAAAAAAATAGAAAGAACGTCCATGACATGTGAATGTCAGGAGTTACATAGTCAAAAGCTAATGCTCAGAACTGTCTTACTTAACTCAAAGGTGTCAAAAGTTTTAACAACTTTTTCTTTCTTTTCCATGTCTCTTTCCTTCAAAATTAAAAGTCACAGATGCTCATAGTGTTCATGTTGATTTGGTCATCTTCGGTTTATATATTCAGAGACATGTAAGTCTTAGAACCATCGATCATTTCAAGTATGGCAAATCCTAGCACTGTGTACTTCATTTTAAAATCTGCAGAAAATATGTGCCTCAGATGCAAGTGGATTTTAAAGTATGCAAGAACTTCTGTCAATATGACTAAAATAGTAGAACATTCTATACTATTTCCCAAACTTCAGTCTTTTGCTTACCACTTTTATAAGTGTTGCCATTATTTACTTTATAACTTTAAATGACCCACGACTTTTTTTATTTAAATTAATTGCAAAAGTCAACTTGGGGTACTATTACATATGGAGTACCAATATCACTGTCCATAAACTGAAAATAAACATTTCAAAATTGAATAAATGCAAAACCACACTGTACAAGCTGGCTATAAACTATGGATTTTTCAGGGCTCTGAGTCTGAGGCTTGCTCAAGTCTGTTGAACGAAAGAGAAAGAGCTTGAGAGAAACTGATTAGCAAATGTTGCAGAGGTGTTAAAAACATACTATCACCTAGCTGAGACTTTCTCCTTGTTGGAATCATAAGGAATGAAGCAATTTGAAAAGAAATAACTTTCTCAATATGCAATTCAATTTTGTTAATGTTCTGTTTCTAAGCTTTTATTCTCTCATATATAAAAAAATGGAGAGAGTAATAGCACCTACCTCACAGATTTGGGGTGTATGATAGGCAAAATAATTTATATCAGCCTCTTAGCAAAAGGCCACGCTTATAGATGACACTTAGGAAATATTAGCTAAAATTTAAAATCTATACATATTCACATTTTTCTTGTTCATGGCAAAATTACAGATAGGTTTCTTGTCATTTACCTTTTCTATACACATGTTGAAATTGCTGGAGGACTCCTTTAAAGAGAAAGTCACCATGACAAGTTAATGGTCTATAATATCAACTTCTCCATAGACTTTTTTAATATTAAAATTTCTGGACTACATACAGAAATAAGATTAGTTACTAAAAGACATTTTAAAACCAGCACTCTCTGCTGCATGGGTTTCTGCATTTATTATTCTATTCTGTTACTCTCCATGTAGGGGGAGATCATGTCTTCTACTTTTTCAGCCTCCCTAGCTCAGTCCCTTTCTTTCTCTTTCTCTCTAATATGCACACACACAGCCTACCACCACAATGAATGCTCAATTAATACTTGCATACTGTGGAAGTCTTCTCTGAAGATGGAAGCCCCAGGTTTGTCTCATCTTCAAAATACTTTCCAACAGGGCAAATGTAACTGTGTAACACTCAGCATTTCTCTAGCTTAATAATAAAAACTTTGATTCTACTGAAAATTCTAGCACCAAATGAAAGAAAACTTTTATAAATTTGAATTTAGGAAAACTTCAAAAAAAAAAAAAAAAGAAACTTCTAGAAATAATAATATATTTATTCCTGGCAGAAAAAAACCCAAAGCTCACTACATTAGTACCACATCTTTTTCTTTCATTGACATGAGCTGTTAATTAACTGCATTTTTTGCTCTCAAAAGCAATAAAGAACAAACAACATAAAAAGAAGATTTTGTCAAATCATCACCATACATCAGAAATAATGTTTTTTCCACTTTCATCAGATCTTCACCATCCATTAGCTATGTTAATATTTATGGAGCATTTATGGAAGAAATCTGTTAGAATTAATAAATAATAAGGCTAACATCTTTAAAAAAAAACCATGAATGTCATTATAAAGTTACCCATAATTTACTGCAGCAATAAAAAATAGAAAAGCAATTAGCAGACAGGATTATATTTCATTATTCAGAATACCTAACTACCTACAAAGTGTTTTCTTAAACAATGGAATAAAATGTTTTGGCAACTCCAACTTCTGGGAGTCTTTTCATCAATATGTGTAAAGCCGTAAGCAATTAGATATATACAGCAATTCATGCTGAGAGATTTTCTTTTTCCTGATTTCAGCTCAAGATGTTATATTTGCTAATACATTATTCAGGATTATATTTCCAATTGAGTCTGATTTTCTTATTTTGTGCTCTTTTAGTAGGTTTTAGTATGAAGATTATGTGAACATCTTGAAATTGATTGAAAAGTTACTTCTATTTCTACTACTAAGTAACATGTTGACTATTACCTGGCTTTATCCAAATAATGCAAATTCTTCTACTTATTAGAAATTCCTGAGAGGAACAAGAAATATAATATTTAAATTTTCTTCAACATTGAAAGATAAAAGGAAATGAAATTATTAAAAGTTGTAGATGCAAGCCTTTTTTTTTCTTTAGTAGAGTAGTGATAAGAGGATAAAGGTATTGCACTATATACCAGCAGATCTGAGTTCTGGTTCACTTTAGTTTTACTCTTCTTTCATCTAAAAATATAATTTATCTTTCATTATATTATTGAATTCTTGTTTCAATGATAACCATGGTCCTAGAAATAAAGGAGTTGGCTTTCTATTGAAAACTCAAAGCTTTCAAATCTTTGCCTTAATAACTAAACTGGATCAATTACAGAGCTGATGTGATTGAATATGCTAAAGATTTTTAGTCACATAGGTAGATAAAAGATCACAATTTGATCCAAAATAGTCATTTCACAAATATATTTTATCTGTAAGTTGTTGAGAAATAAACAGTAATTTTGATACTAGTCGGTGCTTACATTGTTTTTGTTTTGGATTTTAATAAACAGCTTGCCAGATTATAAATGCTTTGAACTAATTTTTATTGACTTGAGCAAAGCATAAGTTTGGCAGATTTTTTGGTGTTTCAAAATTTTACTAGTATTGAGTATTTTAAATAACTTTCTTATAAAACAACATCTATTGGATAGTATTTTAAAAATTCATTCTGTATCCTGAAGATTGTCTTATAAAAAATAAAATTAGTTCTGTCACTATCTGTCCTTTATTTGGTATGTTTAAATCATTTGTATTTAAGGTAATTGTTAATATGTCAAGGCTTAAGTCTGTTCCAAATATGTTCATGAATGTCATTTCAAGATATTAATGTGAGATTAAGGGTTAGAAGAAATGGTCTTCTGACAAATCAGATAAGAATGTCAGGCTGAGTGATAAATTACATTTTACTGCCCATCAATAGTATAGCCCTCACCTAGTTATGCCTGGACATCACACTCTTGACTTATGCTGTAAGATGCTTCAGTAAACTGCTCAATAAATCCACTACTTCTTTTATTACAGGAGGGGTTTTGAATATATCACCCATTGTATTCAGTGTCCTCTCTATAAATGGCAAATCAAAATTGTATTTTAGGACTCACAAGAAAGCTTTATATCTTCTGAGGAATAAAAGTGGATTTTTTAATGAGCAAAATGATTTTAGAAATAGTAATATTTCACATCTTGCTTTGACTCCCATGAGGTTCAATGTCAATTTTTTAATCTTAAAATTATAATCTTATAATTGTCTGAGTGTGGTGACTTATGCCTATTATCCCAGAACTTTGGGAGGCAGAGGCAGGTGGATCATCTGAGGTCAGGAGTTCTAGACCAGCCTGGCCAAGATGGCAAAGCCCCATCTCTACTAAAAATACAAAAATTAGTCAGGTATGGTGTCAGGCACCTGTAATCCCAGCTACTTGGGAGGTTGAGGGATGAGAATCACATGAACCCGGGAGGTGGAGGTTGCAGTGAGCCATGATCGCACCACCGCACTGCAGCCTGGGTGACAGAGGGAGACTCTGTCTCAAAAAAAAAAACCTGTAATCTTATAATTGATTTAACACCCCATACTTTATGTTTTGTGGCTTTGTATTTCACTTCATATGTTATTAATGCCATAAGATTGTTATTGTTGCTTTAAACAGTCAACAATCTTTTACATACACTTACATATGTACCCTCTTCAGAGTTCTATGTTCCTTTTTTCAGTCCTTCCTTCAACTGTAAATATTTGGCTTCAATCTGAAAAACTTATCCTTTTACCTGTTGAAGAACATTTGGATTGTTTCTAAGTTTTAGTTGTTTTTAAAAAGCAGTTATGAAGGTTTGTGATACCCCTTGAGATATATGTCTTCTTTTCTCTTGGGTAAATACTTGAGCATGGAATTGCTGGGTCTTCTGACAGGTAATTGCATGTTTAATATAAGAAAATACCAAAGTATTCTTCAGAGTTGTACCATTTTGCCTTCCCACCAGCAATGTCTGAGAGTTGCAATTGTACGGCAACCTCATCAGCCCTAGGTAGTATTAGTTCTTTTAATTTTAGCCATTCTAGTGAGTGAACAGTGGTTTTGATTTGCATTTTCCTAATAACTGACAAAGTTAAACAACTTCTCCCAAGTGTGTTAGCCATTTGCATGTATGCTTTTGTGAAGTGTTTGTTCAAACATGTTGCTCATTTTTTATTGTATGTTTTATCTTATTATTGAATTGTGAGAGTTCCTTATATATTCTGGATTCAAGTATTTTATCATATATATTATTATTATTTTCTTTTAGTCTGTGGCTGCTTTCTACTTTCATAATGGTATTAATCAGAGAACAGAAGCTTTTCCTTCATTTTTGAAGAATTTTTTTGCTAGGTGTAGAATAAGTTCAAGATTTATTTACTTTTCATGTATTAAAGATGTTATTCTATCATCTTTTGACTTTCATAACTTCAGCTGAGAAGTCAGCCATAATTCTTAATTTTGTCTCTGAAAGTGATATGCTCTTTTACTTACTCTGCCCACCTATAAGATTTTTCTTTCTTGATCTTTGTTTAGTTTCAGCAGATTGACTGTAATTTGTCAAGCTGATATTTTCTTTGTAGTTACATTGCTTGGGGTTTGCTGAATTTCTTGAATCCGCGGATTGACATCTTGCATAAATGTTGGAAAATTCCTAGTCAATAAAGATATCTTCATTATTACTTCTCTCTCATTTTTTCTCCTTTCCTTCTGAATTTCCAATTAGATATATGTTAGACCAGTTGACAATGGTCTATGTGTTTGTCATATTCTGTTCCTACTTTGTTTTTTTTAATTCTCATTCTGTGCTTCAGTTTAGATTATTTTCTTTAACCTATTGTGAAATTTACTAATTCTTTTTCATGTTGTTTACTGTGTGCTATTAAATCTCCATGTTACATTCCTAATTTCATATAATATATTGCAGTTGACCCTTGAACAGCATGCGTTTGGACAGGGCAGGTTCACTTATACACAGATTTTCTTCAACCAAATGCAGATCAAAAACACCATTTGTGGGATGCAAAACCTGTGTATATGGAAATTTGACTTTTCCTGTACATAGGTTCCTAAGGGCTGACTGCAGGACTTGAATGTATACAAATTTTTATATATGCAGGGGTTCCTGGAATCAATCATCTGCATATGCTGAGGGATGATTATATTTAGTTCTAGAGTATCCAATTGGTTCTTTTTAAGAAATTTTATTCTCTGTTGAAATTCTTTATTTTTCCATTCATTTCTCTACACTTTTCTCATTTTTCTTCAACAAATCTTTCATCAATAAAGTACCTGTATGCTAATTCTAATATTAGGGTCATCTGTGAATCTATTTCCATTGTCTATTTTTTCTGTTAATTATGGATCATATTTTCCCTCTCCTTTTCATGTGTCTAATTGTTATTATATGCCAGATGCTCATATAAAAGTATGTAGAATTAACATCAATGTATTCCCTCTCCATTGTCAAAGAGATGGGTTGAAGACTTATCATGTTGATTCAATCAGGAATTAAGATGGGTTATGGCTGAGGAGTGGAAAATTTTGTTTTAATTGACCTCTAATTTCAATTTTCTTGAGGCTGGAGGCCTGTTTCATGGTTATCATTGGCCTATTTCTTTAATGGACTTTTTACTTCTAGGCACTGTGAGACTGTGCGTGATTTCATGTTTCATTTTACCAGGTTCTATTGCTGTGCCAGTTCTCAGCAAAAGTTATAGAGAGGAAAGTGGATGAACAGAAGAAACTGGTTCCCTGATCAGACCCACTTTTGTTAACCTTATTATCTTAATATGGTTTATTTTTATTAACTTTTCCCCAGTTCTCATCCTCTATTATATCTACATTTTCCAAGTACCTGATTTATTTCTATTTTATTTTATTTCTTATATTCACTTGAGTTGCTTCAAATGTTTTTCAACTACTGCAGGGCCTGAATATGCAAATAAGTAACATTAATCCAAAGCTACTGTCTTGATTGTATCATATACAATGTGTGTTTTTAAAGTTGTTCTTTAAGATCTTCAGTATTCTCTAAGAAATCAGAGTTAAAGATAATTTTTTCAATCAACTTCGATTTTTCAAGATTTTCATTGGAGCCTCAAGAGTGATAGAAGAACCAAGAATCAATTTATATGTGGAATCTACAGTGGATGGGCAGTTGTTGGCTAGTGAATTGAATTCATTTTTCTAAGCCAGTCTCTTTAATGAGAAAAATGAAGAAAATAAAATAGGACATTTAAGAACTAATAGAAATCTTGACTATAATAACTACTGAGAAAGGGCAATTATAAAATCCTTTTAAATTTTTTAATAGAAATAAATGAGAATGTTGAAATGTCTGGCACCCAAAGGAAAGAAGGACATTTGTTAAGTTTAACTATTGCATTGCTCCTAATCGTTTTCTCTGAACAAAAGACAAATTTTGCAGCTTTTAAAAAAGTACTATAAATAATGGTCTCTGAGTTTATCAACAAATAAAAATGAATTAATATTGCTTCCAGTGTGTTCCTAATTAAGCATCATTTTACCATCATATGTTCCCATAATGCATTCAGAATCGTCAGTCCATGTTTCATTACATGAAGAAATGGTGAAAAGTCAGAGTAGAAAGTTATTTTCAATTAATTAAGGAGGTTTGCAAAAGACAGAAGGAGCAGTAATTGAAACTTCACAACCCACATCTCTAGGAAATCTCTTTTTAAAAATACACCAGTTTTTAGTTCTAGGTTTTTCCAAGACCTATATAGTGTGATATTACTTATAAAATTTTCAAAGATCACAGACATAGAGGATAAAAAGTACTCCAAAATTCAGTGGGATTTATTTAAAGGCAAAGAAAGTCTGCCATATATTCCTAGCTATATTCGAGAGTCCCTATATTATCCAACTAAAATGTTTGCCAGATTTCCATGTAGGTAAAACTGAGGTTTTAGGTGAGGTAAAGTACGTGGGACAGTGATCTTGAAGAAGGTCTTTATGATGGTTTTCACCTTCAGTGATCTTTTCAACCTTCTTGGAATTCAAATACAGTAACAGTAACCGCCAATGTTTGCTTAAGCATTCATCTACTTACATTAAGAAGGAGTCTAGTATCTTCTTCTAAATGCCTCTACTTAGTTGTCTATGAAAACCAGGACCTATATGGAAGTGTTGGAGAATCAGGTAAGTCCCCTTGTCATATGGGAATAATGTCACTCTTGAACACCAGTTCTACAAAATCATATACCTAGCTTGTAGTCAGATTGTGCCATATAAATAAATAGATATATATATGAAAAAAAAAAAACATAGACTTTAAAGTGCTAGAAAGAGCTTCCAGACCAAACAATAGCAAGTTGAGGGGCAGTGTCCCATTCTTCCTTCCCCCACAGCTATGAGAGAGAGAAAGAGGAGACACAGCTCCTTGTGAATGAAAGGACCTTGCATTTTGTATATAACATATATGCGAAACGCCAAGCTCACAGATTATCACAGGTGATCTTGCCTCATGGTGAGTTACACCTACAGATCTCAAGTTGGGTTATCCCAGACTATCAGGCAGATTCTAGTAATGTGGTACCTCAAAGGGGGTTTGTTTCTAGAATATGACTCTCCCAAGAAGCCCAGTGACCTGAATACCCACCTCCTTCCCCACTACAAATTCTTTGGAGTAGCAGCCTTTGCTAGGCCAGAAGAAATCCGGCAGTATCTGTTTCAGGGAGTTCCTGCTTACCTTATGTTTACATAACTACAGCAAGCCTTCAAGAAGAGATTTTTTTGTATCTATCTAAAGACGTAGTAGCCGAAAGTTTCACTTACGAAAGTTTCCCAAGTGCTCCTCTGTAACAGGGATGACTACCCTTAGAAAAAAGCAAAAATAAATTTACCTTTGGCATTCCCACTCCTCCTAGTGAAATATACACATCCCAACAAGGCTTTGTTCTGTAGAGTTCTTTCTTGTCTTTTCTTCTCAGTCTATTTGCTCTCCCTGGTCAGTTCCATCTGGCACTGCTCAATGCATGTGTGTGGGTAACTCCCAAATCTAACTCTCCAGCCCAGATCACTGACCTCAGCTTCAGATGCGCACACCTAGCTCTTCCAGTTACCGCCACCCAGATATCTCACAGACAGCTCAAACTCACCACAAGTGATCTTGCTTTCATCCCGCTACTCCAATTCCCATTGCCAAACCTGTTCCTCCTCCTGCCTTCCTCAGCATCCGTTCCTGGCACCATGGTCCTCCCATGGCCCCAGACAGAATCCTAGGAGCCATCCTTGACTGCTGCCAGTCCCTAACCACATAACAATTCTATTTCCTATGTATCTCTCAAGTCATCTTCTCATGATCGGACCCCTGCCATTACACTTTATAAGTTACCATTGTCTCTTGTTTGGATTACTCCAGTGGCCTCTTAATTGATTACCAAATCACCAGGTTTGTCTCTCTTTAATACATTTTCCACCATGCAGTCAAAATAGTTCCTCCAAAAGGAAATCTGACCTCTTAACCACCATCTTCCTACGATACCTATGATACCTAAAACTTGTTCTGAATTCCCTAAGAATAATGTCTAAACTTCAGAAAACTTTTACACAAAGCATTTTGACCTGGCTCTGCCTCATTCTCTCATTCTCATTTTTTTTTTCTCTCATGTTCTCTTCCCTTCCCTGTCTTCATCCTTCCCCATCCACCAGCTGACCTTTCTAGACACATTATAATCCTCTCTCTTCTGCCTGCAGGCCTCTGCACACACACATGCTGCTTCTTCTGTCATAGTGCTTCTCCTCACCCATTTGGCCTAATGCTTATACATCATTCAAAGCTCAACTTAAATGTGACTTCCCATAGAGAGCCCTCTTTACTCTCTTAGATTAGATTAGGTGCCCCTTCTACAACCTTCTAGAACCAGATATTTCCCTCTTCAAAGCTCTTGCCCTACTTTTAATTAATTGATCTTAGATTTAGAATATTTAATCTTAGATTAGATTAGGTACCCCTTCTAGAAACCTCTAAAACCAGATATTTTCCTCATCAAAGCTCTTGCCCTACTTTATTAATTATGTCAATAAATATTTGGTGGGGACCTGTTATGTACCAGGCAATGGAATGATACAAGAGAGAACTAAATACAGCCTCTTCTCGTATGGAGAAGAGTCTGCTGGGAGAGACTGATGCTAACAATCACCAAACTATGACGACTGTTGATAGGTTAATTGTTTTATCTACAAGAATGTAAGCTCTGTGAAGTTAACAACACACCTTCTGGATTTGTCTTTTGAGGCTGACAGCAGCAAATGACCACCAATTTCGTAGCTTCAAGTAACAGACTGAATTCTCTACAGTTCTGGAGGCCAGGAATGGAGGAGGGCCACATTCCCTCTGGAGCTTGCAAGGCGGGATCCCATCCTTGCTGCTTCCCTGGTGGCTGCAGTGCTCCTTGGCTGCAGCTGCATCTCCCTCCATGGTCACATTGCAACCTCCTTTTTCTTTTCTTTTCTTTCCTTTTTTTTTTTTTTTTTTTTTTTGTAATAATGTCTAACAATGATGCCCAGGCTAGAATGCAGTAGTGCAATCGTGGCTCACCGCAGCTGCGATTCCCCAGGCTCAGATGATCCTCCTACCTCAGCCTTCTGAAAAGCTGGGACTACAGGCACATGTCACCATGCCTGGCTAACCTTTTGTAGAGATGAGATTTCACCACGTTGCCCAGGCTTGAGCTCAAACTCCTGAGCTCAAAAAGTCCTCCTGCTTCAGTCTCCCACAGTGCTGGGATTATAGACATGAGTTACCACACCCAGCCTGCAACCCCCTCTTCTGTCTGTCAAGACTTCTATATCTTAGGACCACCTGGATAAGCTTCTCCTCTCAAAATCCTTAATTCCATCTTTTGCCACATAAGGTAATATTCACTCTTTTACCATATAAGGCAATATTCACAGTTTCCAGATAATAGGACATAGACCCGTCTTTTTTGGGCCTACCACTCAGGCTGCTACACCTTTCTTTCTCACTATGTATTCATACTTCCTAGCTCATACCTGGCATTTGATTAACATAGGTTGAACAAAACATGAGTGTGCTGTCTCCTAGGCCAGCCATCCTTGATTTTCATTTTAGCATCTTCATTTGCTGTTGCTTTTCTCCTTACATTGACAACGAAACTCACTTGGCCCCATCTCTATTTACTCATGGCCAAGCTACTGATCCCTCAATCTAATAAAAAAAAAAAAAAAATGCCAGAATGAAAATGACCCAAAGATCAGTGACAGTGGCCAATAATAATGTGTCACTGAAAAGTGTTCTCTGATCACCTCTATGATCTACAAGCAGGGATGTCCCAAGGGCAGGGCAGTGGGGATGACTCACCTTGGGTGCAGTTGTAGGAAAACACATTGTAGAGATTTTAAAAACAATACAACTGACTAAAAATAGCGGGGTTTTTTTTTTTTCATATCAACATGCACCAGCTATTCTAACCAGCGAAAAATACTCCCCTCTGAAAAAAAAACAGATTTTATTGGTTTAAGTCCTAAATAATTGCTGCATTATCTGTTAAGTTTTAACAGCACATATGTAAGCTTCAAATTAGCATATTTTTATCACTATGCTTTAATAAATACTGTAGTCTACAAACAAGGTAATGTGAAGAACTCCCAGTTATGCAGTGGAACTCCATCCCATGAGGACTCAGCTACAGAGTATGTCTCAAGGGAACAATTTTGCAAAGGTTCAAAATCCCTTGAGTTTGTTCTCACCATAGTTTGTGTCTCTAAGCCCTGTAGCGTGACATATTCCTGCATTTATATGGTCGATTTAAAATAAACAATGATAGTAAATGTAAAAATGAGAAATTTGATTTACTTGAGTTCTGTCATTCTTGGTGACCAATGGGAGTTTTTATTGGTGTTTAAAATAATGAAGCTAGCCAGGCATGGTGGCTCATGCCTATACTCCCAGCACTTTGGGAGGCTGAGGTCAGTGGATCACCTGATGTCAGGAGTTCGAGACCAGCCTGGCCAACATGGTGAAACCCTGTCTCTACTGAAAAAGAATACAAAATTAACCAGGTGTGGTGGTGGGTGCCTGTTATCCCAGCTACTTGGGATGCTGAGCAGGATAATCACCTGAATCTGGGAGGCAGAGGTTGCAGTGAACCAATATCACGCCATTGTAATCCAGCCTGGGTAACAAGAGCAAAACTCCATCCCAAAAAAAAGCAATTAAAATAATGAAACAATACCAATAACTAGATGTAATTTTTTGTTTGGTAAAAGCAAACTTTAATTCGTATGTAAAATATTTTACTGAACTGAAAAATATCTTTAAAATTGGAATGTATTATTTTAAAATTGTTTATTTTAAAGCTAAAGGAAAAATAATAAAACAATGATTATTACTAATTATAACATAAGTATTATTGAAAATAATATGGTTGTACAGAGAAGAGGGATTTAAAATGATCTGCTTCATGTTTTTAAAGACACTAGATACACCACTAAATGCTAATAAATTGGAAATTATTGGCTGCTATATCCCTGCACTAAGTACTTTGCATGCATTAAATTATTTGATTCACATAATAACTCTACAAAGTAGAAACTTTATTATTACTATTATCTCCATTTTGAAAGATGATGCCAAAAGATGCTATGTGAGAAGTGAAGATGGGATGAGAGCCAGTTGGTCTGACTCTGGAAGCAGTGTCATGAGCTATGATGATGTACTGCCTCTTCGTCACTCACGCAAAAACTAACCATCACAAACTCCCTTGTGGTGAGTTCCAGATTTAATCCTCAAAACAACCCTCCGTAGCAGTTATCATCATTCCCATATTACAGATTTAGGAAACTGAGATTCAGAGAAGTTCAGCAACTCATCTAAGATCGAAGAGTGACATGACAGATTCTGCCCTGCATGGCTCCAGAAACTTCCCACTGCCACATTACCTCCTCTTGCTTTTTTCTTGGTGGGAGGTGGAGGGAGCACAAAAATATCCATAGACTTCAAAGTGCTAGAAAGAGCTTCCAGACCAAACAATAACCACTTCTGATTGAGAGACAGTGGCCCAGGTGTGGTGGTGGGTGCTTGTAATCCCAGCTACTCGAGAGACTGAGGAAGGAGAATTGCTTGAATCTGGGCGGTGGAGGAGCCATGAGAGAGAGAAGGAGGAGACACAGCTCCTTGTGAGTGCAAGGACCTTGTAGGATTAGGGCCTTGAAGCTCTTAGGCAATGTCAAAAGCCCAGGTTAGGGAAGTCCAGGAGTTACTGCAGCAGAAGGAAAACTGAGGCACAGGTATTGAGCTTCAATATGCAACAGTAGAAGAGTAAGCATTTTCTTGATTCATCAGATGCAAAGTTCTCTTCCAGCAAGGTAATGCATGCCCAGTCAAACTCCAGGATGTCCAATCTTTTGGCTTCCCTGGGCCACACTGGAAGAAGAATTGTCTTGGGAAACACATAAAATACACTAACACTAACGAGAGCTGATGATAAGAAAGAAAGAGAGAGAAAGTGAGAAAGAGAGGATGGGAGGAAGGGAGGAAGAAAACAATCTAGATGTCTGTTCCATGGCTAGGGTCAGTCTTCTGGGCCTCGCAGATACTAAATACTCCAACGACCTCAGGTCCAGCTGATTGTTGCCATGAGGGAATTCAGAATGGGTATTTCCTCATCATTTGATATTTTTCAAGAGAAGTCTGAACTCTTGATTTTCAAGTGAAACATCCCAAATTCTAAATATTGGCAACAAAAACTATAGTTTTTATTTTATGTATTCACTTATTTTTGATAAGAGACTAAACACACCAAACAAAATACATCTGCAGAACACATCCACCATTTGGCAACCTTTGGTCTCTGTGCCTTGCTCTTCACCAAGAGTGTACACTTTGGAAAATGTAGAAGAACTATTTTTCTGCAAAACGTAAAGCACTTTTTACAGGGTGGAACTCATGGCAAGCAGTCAATAAAAAAGAGGAATAAAGTAAGTCTTGCTGACAAATGTTGGAAACTCAACAAATGCTGCAACAGCAATTGCACAGGGCATTGCATCGATTTAGATTTGTTTTCAAGGATGTCAAATGACTTCACCAAAGTCATTTGACTTAATCAAAGTTTGTGGTTCTGAAGAAGCTGCCTTTCTAAGCCTTGAGAGTTCACTTAAATAAAAGTCACCCAAACAGTATCTGCAATGCAGGGTCCTACTGCCTAGGGAATGTAGAAGGACTTGAGGCTCTGATTAAAGACCCTCACCCCACAAAATCTTCTCATGGGATGCGCCACATTTTCCCTTCAGCTTTCTCTCATTTTCTAAATAGGGCCCCTAATCTGCACATAGTACGTAATCTGCACATACACATACAAATTAGATTTACATATGATTTTTAGCTACTCTCTGACGCAGTTCTGCTGCTGAGTTTCTCAACAGCAGAAGAGAGAACTGATTTTTTGTGTCAAAAACATGTTTAAGGAGATAAGTGTCTTCAGCCAAGCACAGATAAGGCAGCCCAACATGATCTTGGTCTTTGGGTCCATCTTTGAAAAGATCTAGGTGATGATTTGTTTAAGCGGCAAAGATTTTCAACGTACATTGATCAAACATTATTTGAGAATCACATCAATAGAAATGGTACATCAAATCAATATTTAATTGACTAGTTTACTTCACCACTCAGTGACTGGGAGGAACAGAGACTGATATATATACCAACTGAAGTCGGAAGCCAAACTTGTCCCAGCTGGCTGCTTGCTCCATGTCCACCTCCAGCTTCAGAACTAACATTGGCACAACTGATTTTTTGATGTTTTGCTTTTTTTTTTTAAATATTTGGGGGGTGCAAAGGTATTTTTGCTACGTGTATGTATTGCAAAGTGGTGAGGTCTGGGCTTTTAGTGTACCCATTACCCAAATAGTGAATATTATTCCCAGCAGGTGATTTCTTCAGTCCTCACTTCCTTCCTGCCCTTCTGTTTTGGAGCTTCCAATGTCTATTTTTCCATCTATATGTCCATGTGCACCCATTGTTTAAGCTCCCACTTGTAAGAACATGGGAGTGAAAACACACAGTATCTCATGTTCTGAGTTATTTCACTTAGGATAATGGCCTCAAGTTCCACCTGCATTGCTGCAAAAGACATGATTTCATTCTTTTTTATAGCTGAGTAATATTTCATGGTGTATATATTACATTTTCTTTATCCAATCATCCACTGATGGACATTTAATTTGATTCTATATATTTGCTATTGTGAATAGTGCTGCAATCAACATACAAGTGCAGGTATCTTTTTTATATAATTTATTTCCCCTTGGGTAGATACCCCGTAATGGGAATGCTGGATCAAACAGTAGTTCTATTTTCAGTTCTTTGAAAATCTCCATACTGTTTTCCATAGAGGCTATACTAATTTACATTCCTACCAGCAGTGTATAAACATTCAGTTTTCTCCACATCCTCACCAACATGTGTTGTTTTCTGACTTTTTAACAGTAGCTATTCTGACTGATGAAAGATGTTATCTTATTTTGATTTTAACTTGCATTTATCAGATGATTAATGACATTGAGCATTTTTTCGTGTTTGTGGCACAACTCTTTAGTATGTTTGAGGGTAACTGGGAGAGTGGCAACAAGATCTCCAGCTGAGAGAAAGCCATCTACCCTCCTCCTCCCCTGTTCCAATTCACTGCTCACTGATCTGCTGAACAAGAGGAGCCTCCTGCTTCTGCATCTTGCATTTCATGAAGTGCTCTGTCTCTCTGGTTTCCATATCTAGAAGAGATGAGCAAACTGGCTAAAAGAAGTTGGGAGGTGGGGGATGGAGCTGGTGAAAGCTCCAATCTTACCTAATGGGAAATGTTATTAAGAAGTCCGTGGGGCCAGACATAGTGGCTCATGCCTGTAATCCCAGCACTCTGGGAGGCCAAGGCAAGCAGATCACTTGAGTTCCAGAGTTCCAGACCAGCCTAGCCAACATGGTAAAACCTTGTCTCTACTAAAAATACAAAAATTACTGGGTGTGGTGGCTGGCACCTATAATCCCAGCTACTCGGGAGGCTGAGGCAGGAGAATCGTTGACTCTGGGAGACAGAGATTGCAGTGAGCTAAGGTCCTCTAGAACAAAACCGGGGAGGAAAAAAAAACACCCCACCAAAAAAAAAAAAAAAAAAAAAAAAAAAGTCCAAGGGTAAGAAAGGAGAAAAGACAGTAAGCATGTCCCAAGGAGAGAGTGAAAGAGTACATTCTTAGCCTATGACAGTAGCAGAGATGAGATAATAATTCCCCTGATTGACTTTTTTCTTAGTTAATGCTTATATTATACTCTGTCCTTTATTTGCTGTATTATTTGATTATCAAAACAACATGAGGATTAATATATATTTTTTACTGATGAGAAGTTGTCTCAGAGAAGATAATAAATGGTCATAATGGAATGGTTGGTTGGAAAGAGTCTTCAGATACCATTAATCTCATTCAATTGTATCAATGTGGAAATTGATGTCTCAGAGAAAATAAGAGGACTGCTGAAATCCAATGGGTAATTACGGGCAGACCAGACTAGAACTAGTACTTTCTAACCTCTGGCACCCCATTCTTGCTAAGGGTCTATGGAGCTGTGCAAACAAGCTTTTCTTCCTTGTCCTGGTGCCAAAACTACTCAGGACTGTGTTTTACAATTTGGTCTTACTATCATCTCAACTCTAACAGATAGAGGGGACAGGCATCTAAAGAAGGGTTATCAAGAGGTGTTTAAGGTCTTATAAATCTGAAGTAAGTTATGACATAAAAGGCAGTGTAAATCAACCAAATCATGCTTTAAATAATAAGAACTTTCAAGAACTCTCTCCCCACCTTGTTCTATTTCATCTCCTGACAGAATTCTGCTAAGTATGGATACCCAGAAGACCAAGATTAATGAATAGACTGGGATTACTCATAATTGACCTATTCATTGCTCCTATGCAGATGGTTCTACTAAGTATGTGAAAACAATTTGTTCTCTTAAATAGGTTATATATTCCCTACCCTCAAACTTGTTTACACTATTAATTTGCTCAGCAAACCCTTTTTTCCATATCTAGTACAAAGGTAAACTTCAGCCCAGCCAGAGGGTCTGAATTATTCATACATTCCAAATTAGCAGGGTCCAGATTAATAAGGTTTTATTCTACTTTTTATCCTCAACTACCTTCCCTTGGGGCATAGAGTCCTTGCTTTCCTCTCTCTCCTTCCCTATTACCATAAGCTATATCCCCCAAGTGATAGCCCTGTAAGAGGCACATGGTTACAATCTCACCAGACTGCTCGGAAGGCACAATGCAAAGAAAGAAAAGTGACTGTGGAGCTGCAGGCTTCCTGTTACCCCATCCTTGGCTCAGATTCTTTTCAGTAAGTAGCTGTTGCATGCTGACATCCAACTGGCTTAGTTGTTTTTTTTTGTTTTTGTTTTTTTTACATACACACACACACACACACACACACACACATAACACATATATATATATATATTTTTTTTTTTTTTTGAGACAGGGTCTCACTCTGTCACCCAGGCTGGAGTGCAATGGCACCATCTCGGCTCACTGCAAACTCTGCCTCCTCGGTTCAAGCAAATCTCGTTCCTCAGCCTCCTGAGTAGCTGGGATTATAGACACCCAACACTATGCCCAGCTAATTTTCTGTGTTTTTAGTAGATACAGAGTTTTGTCATGTTGGCCAGGCTGCTTTTGAGCTCCTGAGCTCAGGTGATCTTCCTGCCTCAGCCTCCCAAAGGGTTGGGATTACAGGCGTGAGCCACCGCACCCAGCCTACACATAATATTTTTTGAAGCACTTAAGCACCATGACACCATTAGCTGGGGAGGACTTCAGGGGACACCTTGTGGGCCATGAATTTAGTAAAAATTGGAACTTCAGTTCCAAGAGACTGTACAAAGGCCTAGCTGGTTTATGATCAAACCCTGATTTTTGGTGCTAAAGACATACATTGTAAATGTTGTTTTTCATGCATGATTCATGAACAACACCACCTTCCGTCCAAAAATAAAATAAATAACTGCAGGAAAAGCACCTCTCTCTCTCCCTTTCTCTCCCCCCACACCCCGCCAATGTCATCTTTATGATGTGAAAATAACTATTTTGAGATTGGTACAATCTGTGAAAACTAAAAGCAAAGAAATTATGTGTGTTTATCCAAGGTAAGTATGTAAGCACCAGGAACATAAGAACATGGACATTGTTGAGGATTAGCTGAAAGCCAGTTGCCGTATGCATACTCATTTCCTCTTTTACTGCTTAATTCCCCCGTGATGCCATCTGATCAGTCCTCGAATGTCCCCTGTGTCTTTGCCTTAACAATCGAGCCTGGTAGGCCATTCCACACATTTGTGATTCTCTGCATGAAAAAAAAATGCTTCCTGACATCTGTTCTGAATTTGTTTCTCTTTAATTTCCATTTATGCTCCCTTATCCTAACATCTGTGTCATTCTGAAAACAGTAACTCAGACTGACGTTATCTGTGCCATTTACAATTTTATATTCCCCAGCTAGAAGTTCCTCTTAACCATGTAGTGGATGTGGAATTCTGGTTGATGTTCAATCCAGTGAGTGGGGCTCAGCTGTGATTTCAGAGGGTTCAGCAGATGTGTCAGCCCTCAATTCTTTCTCAATATCTTTTTCAAAAGAGAAGCCAAGGGGGTCAAACCTGGATAAACACAGTCTTTCAGCTGTGAACCTTTCTACTGAGGCCTCTTCCTGGCTCCTCAATGCAGAGGTGTACTTCACTCTCACTGTCTTGAGGCTTTCTCACTGCCTTTCTAATAATCGCTTTCCAGCAAGATCCTGGGATGTTTCATTCACTCAGGAATATTTGATGAATGAATGGATGAACAAAAGGAGGCAGGTAGGTAGGAGAAAGAATGGAAGGAGGGAAGGTTGGTGGTTTCTTAGAAAACAAGTCTAGGCAGATTCTAAAGCCCAAAACTGATTCTAAAGTAATCATGTCCTTCTGAAATTCACATTTGTTATAGTTCTTATTTGGATGTTTAAAATTTCTCAGCTATCCTACAGTCCCACTCTTCAAGTAAATCTCTCTCTAATGGGTGTGTCAAGTTCATTCTGTGCCCAAGGCATTCAGTCATATAAGTTCTGATCACTGCTACAGAAGGCCACTTTTGAGACAATGCCACATTTTTGGGCTCGTGGTTTCCATTTCTGCACCCCTAGTTTTCATCTCCTCCTCTAAGCTTATAAGCGCACAAATTTGAAATGTGTTCTGAGATTCAAGTGCTCCCCTCCAAGAGTTAAAGGCCTTCGATTTTAGAAAACTAATGCCATGTTTCAATCAAGAAATGTTCATCTATTGCACAACTACTATGTGCCAGGCAGACACTGTGCTACGTGCTTAGAATACAATGAGGAAAAACAGACATGGTCTCTGCCCTGATGGGACTAGTTTAGCAGGTGAGGTCAAAAAATAGCATAAAGAGCAAAACAAATTACAACCTCTAATTGCACATTGTGGTCAATGCTATGAAGGAGAGGAACAGGGGAGATCTGAGGGAGAATGAGGGACAGCTGTTTTTAGATTGAGTGGTCAAGGAGCAAGCACAAAATACAATCTCACAATAAATATGTAGCAAAGTATCCATGAGCATCATGAGCAATGAGTTGGCCAAATGCAAAAAGCTACGTGTCCATGGAGGAGAGATAGGGCAGAGAGTGATCAGGCAACCTTAAACATCATGGCAGAGATAGAGGCACCTGTACTAGTGTTCAAGGGAATGGAGAAGCAAGTTGAGATTCTGAAATGAAATCAGTTGTAAAACATTACTAGCAAAGTTTAAAAAAGAAAGAACTTGGAGAAGGCTGGAATTGTCAGAAAAGGCTTTGAGAAAGAGAAGAATACATTTAGGCAAGGCTTAGAAGGATAAACAGGTGAAAAAAGCCCTGTCTCTCTTCTGGTCCAAGACACTACCATCTCTACTTTGACCACAGCTCCAGCCTACTACTTATTATCCTATGTGAAGCCAGAATGAAGCTCCTATAGTGTAAATCTGGCCATGTCACCTCAAAGCTTAAGCCCTTCCGTGGCCCCACTGTCCTCAGGATGAAAGCTGAACTCCTTCATATGGTTCACAGAGGCTCTCAGAATCTGGCCTCTGCACACTTATCTAGTCACATCTCTTGAAAGTCGCCACAATCTCCTCTCCATATTAGATTGTTTCACATGCAGCAGCTTCCTTCGGTTGCATGGATGTATGATATGCTATTTGAAGATGCTGTTCCTTCTATTTGGGTTACTCTTTAGCCTTCTACTTGACTACCTACCTCCTGCTCATCCTTCAGAGACATGTGATGAGATTACTGCTCTGGCAAGCTTTTTCTGAGCGTCTGCCCAGGTCTGGGTTGAAGACCTTTGCATGTGCCTTAACAGCCATAGTTCCCCCATTGTGGCATAGTATAACTGCCTGTAACAGATCATAAGTTCTGTGAAAGCAAAGCCCATGTGAGGTGTCCACCACTAACTCCCAAGAACTAGCACACGTCTTCTTAGAAAAAAATAATGAGTGAGTGCCAATTAAATTGTTGAATTACGTTGCTGAACTGAAGGTATCTCTGGCCAGTGGAACTAGATCTTCCCCAGAAAGACTATATTGGCAGTCCATTGGCTGATCACAAGCTTTATCATTGAAGTCATCTCCATTTGGAGATAAGTCAGCCTCCCAAATGTAAAGATGGCCCAAACCAAAGAGTCTCCAAGAGATGAAGCCCAGCATTCTATTCACATCAAAGAAGTTTAAAGAAGGCAAGAAAACAGAGAAAGCAGGAAGGGGTCTTTCAGCACTTCCCCCAATAATGCCAGCCTTCATATCCGAATGTCCGAGAAGAGCACAGCTGCCTTTCTTCCCCTCCCTGCAAGTTATGATGAACTCCCTGCATCAGGATTCCATTTCTCCCTCTTGGAATTATTTATGGCGCACTGGGCTTAAATAAAGAGTCCTCTCTTTTGGAGGAAACCATTGTATGTTCTCGCAAAATTTTTTTAAACATTTGGTATATGGATCCTGTTTTTAACTAAGCTCCAGTCTGCAAGTAATAGGTAAGTTTTCTTTCATGGTTATATCATCCTAAAGCTTATTCAGATGTGATAACGTTTTGCTGCTGTATCTTGGCAACATGATTTATTCTGCAAATGCTCAGTGTTACCGTCTCACAAAGCTGTACCATCTGGGTTGAATTAATAGGCTACCCAGAGAAATAAATGAGAATGGTCTCCCATAATTAACATGTAGGTAAAGTATATTTAACAGATTATTATAATTAATATGTCAGTTACTGATTTCATGCTAAATAGAATTGTGAACACAAGATATTAAGATTAGTTACCCTTTCTGTGTGTGCCTCAAAAAAAATGCAATGGGGAAAGAAATGAGGGCATGGAGTTCAGTATCAATAAAATTGACCTTAACATTAAGAACATCAGATACCAAAACTCTAAGCAAACAGTGACAATGTCAGGCATTATAAGCTGGGAGCAGCAAATTACTGGTTTCATAAATTTAGAGTTTATACCAGAGATGTCCAGAATATCCCAGATGTGACCTGCAAAGGCAGAAGAATGTGCTTAATTTATACACAGCTGAAGGCGCCTATCTAAAGGAAGGGGGTGGTGGGGTGGGGGGATGGGAGTGGAGGAATAAAGACAAAGAAAGAAACCAGATTTGTTCCTAATGCCAGCCTGAGTTCCCTGCTGCTCTGCACTGTATGCAAAATGCCAGTTTGAGTGAGAAAAACCACAAAGGAGACCTAGAGGCAATGGGAATTCAGGGGGCAAAGGCATCCAGGCTGAATCCTCCAGGGGAGTAAGAGAGAGAGGTTTTTATTGTCAGCTGATCAGGTCCTGAAGAGCCAGGGAGTGGGGGTGGGGGAGACAAGAGTAGATGCTTCCCTGTCCTTTCACAGGTCTTTTGAGAAAAATTCATCTATCAAGATTATTAAGTTTTTGTTTCTTTCAAAGCTTCTGGGAAAAGGAGAGATTCATTTTGGCAGAGATTCTCTTGGGGATACTGAACTAACTCACTCAGCCACGCACGCTACTCTTTTCAATATACGCTCATCCAGTTTTCCTATGTTAAGTGTATATATGTTTCATGCCACAGTGATCCAGCAATAGTATTTTTTACATGTATGTTTGTGTATGTGTATGTTTGTGTATGTGTATGTTTGTGTGCAATTAAAGCAAGATAGGAATTTATCTTCATCTCTCTGGGTTTCCCTAGTCAGGGAAGTATTTTTCTGGACAGTCCTGTGGCCCCCTGCTCCCCGCCACCACCACCCAGGGATCAGGAGCTCTTTGGGAATTTGCCTACTTCCTCACTGACTTTGAGCCTCTAGGCTTGGATTTACATTCTAATTCTGGTTACACATTGTCAGTTTCTCCAGGGAAAAATAGCAGAGGCTTCATTGGCCTCCAGAGTGAGCCACATTTCTGGGGAAGCTTCTCTAGGGGATGTGCCTGGTCTCCCATCTCCACCCAGCAGAGAGCAGTGAGGAGCCTCTCACCCAGAGTGTCTGCTTCCAGGGCTCCCTAATTGATGAACAAATGGATTCATGAATCCTCCAAGCTGAGCCTTCGTTAGGGAGTCCCTGAGGACAGAGTTCAGCATGTTTCCAAAACAATCAGGTCATTCGAAAAATGGCAGATAGAGTCAAAGAGAATATATCTCCCAAGAACATATCATGTTCAGCCTTTAGGAACAGGATGAAAAGAAACTTCCCTATTGCTCTTTTTCTCAATAGTACAAAGAAGGACGTAAATGCTGTTCTATCAGAGAGGGTGAGGGTGGTTATCAGAAAGAGAAGCCATCAGGTTAGCTCAAGAAAAAATGGGGATTTGTTGGAACGGTTGGAAGTCTCGGGGAACTCAATAATAAGAAGGGCTCTGGATCTCAGGAGAGAATTCTGACATAAAGGGAGCTACTCGCTGCAGCTCTGTTTCTTTCAGGAGCTTCATGATTCGCTTCCCTGCTTCTTTCCCTCTCCCAGCTTCATTCTTTCTCTGCAGTGTGGTCCTCTCTGCTCCATTCTTCTCTGCTCCATCTGACCACGGGTTCTACCTTTGTAATGCTTTCCAATTAAGCTGCCCTAAAAAATCTGACCTGAGTCATGACGTTACAATACCAACTGCCCAGGAGAGAATCTGATGGTCTGAGCTGCAAGTCAGGGCTTCAGTCCTGGTCCAATCAGCTGTGCTGGGAGGAAAGAGGCCATATGGTTCACCCAGCTGGGGTAGAGGAAACAACACCACAGGAGGGAGGAAAGGGAGATGGAGGACAAATGATTAATATTATCTGATTTATTTGTTTTAATCCCAATGTCCTGCCAACTCTCCGCTGCAGTTTGTAACGAAGGTTTGTGGTCATCCAGTTTGGGTTGATTCATTCTGGCTTCTAAAATACCTTGTCAAACCTACTTTTCATTTAAAGTGTTTCCAAGATATAAAACCAGACTTATGCAGGAGAGGAGAATATACTTAACTGCCATGTTTTAGAGTTGCCATGAAAAGAGGTACCACATGTGTTTTTAGTGATCTGTGGTATCTCTAACTCTGGCCACAGTGCTTGGCACTCATAGTAGATGCTCAAAAAATAGTTGTTAAAGAGATTAACCAATTAATGAGATTTTGCCAAAGATGTAAGCCCTCAGCCTCTCCATTTCAGGCAACCATTCTTCTGGATCCCAAGTACTCTCAACAGACAGTGGTTTTAGACTTTGGCTGTGGCATCACTGAGGGTACAACCCATCACTGCAGGTTGGGCAGAGGTTTCCAAGCCCCGGCTGATATCTGCAGGTGCGCAGCATGTGTTCAGAGGGGAGATGTGCACAGCCTGGGAAGCTGGCTTCAAATCTGCCACAATAAACGTAAGCCCTGGACTGCTCAAGGGAAGAAGGGACTCAGATGAGCTCTTGAATATAAAGGAGGCTCCAGTGGGAGTGTGACAACCAGCACAACCAAGAAGGCATGTTGTCCCCATGCCCAAGTGATCCTAAGCACAGGGAAAACAGCCAGACCTAACAAGCTCTGGGATATTTCACTGGAATCCCTTTAATGGTGCTAAAAATGGTCTCTGATGCATTTACTTTAGAGAAATGTGTTAGCCCCTGCAATTCTACTTCTAGAGATCTGTTTTATAGAAATATTTAGCCTTGTGGCAAAGATATATACACAAGTGTATTCACTGCAGCAGAATTTAAAATAATAGTGTTTTTTTTTTAAATGGAGGCAACCAAAGTGTCCATCAGTCAGGGGATGACAGTACTAAATACATATGCTCACATTTGTGGATTAAATATAGTTATCAGAAGCACAACAGTAGATCTATATGTATCCTGACATGAAAAGATGTCAAAATATGATTCCATTTTGTTTTAAAATAATATAGTTACATTGCTTATACAAAATGTAATTTTGTATAAGCAATGTAACTATAGTTAGCAATACTGTATTGTATACTTAAAATTTACTAAGAGAGTAGATCTTAAGTGTTCCCACCAGAAAGAAGAAAGAAAGAGAAATAGAGAAATAGAGAAAGAAAGAAAGAAAGAAAGAAAGAGAGAGAGAGAGAGAGAGGGAGGGAGGGAGGGAGGGAGGGAAGAAGGAAGGAAGGAAGGAAGGAAGGAAGGAAGGAAGGAAGGAAGGAAGGAAGGAAAGGAGAAAAGAAAAAGGAGGGAAGGAAGGAAGAAAAGAAGGAAGGAAGGAAGGAAGGAAATGGTAATTATGTGAGGGGCTGGATATGTTAATTAACTTTATTATGGTGATTATTTCACAATGTATATGTATATCAAAACGTCAAGTTGCACACCTTCAGTATATACAATTTTTACTTGTCAATAATACCTCAATAAAAATGAAAAAAGTAAAACTCTTTACATATGTTGTAAGAAGACTGTAAATCCATGGAAACGGTTTGAGCGTCTATACACCCAAGTTTTAAAACTAATTACCTCTGGGAAGTGAGATGCCCATAGCAGGAATCACTGAGGGGAATTTTCATGCTGTTCCCACTTCCTGCTCTCTATTTCTGTGTCAAGTCTTTATAAGCATGTTTTACATTTGTAATTTTCAAAATTTTGACAACGTAAAGAAAATGAAAAAATAAAATAATAATTTACTAACCATGCTTCTCATATAAAGAACCTGCATCTCAGATACTAATTTACTGTAAATCACATGCCAGTTTTGAGATTGGCACCAATGTAATCTCAAGTGACTTACAAGAAGCAATGGGTTTACACTACATCATGATGGATTTAAGTTAGATGAAAGGATCCAAATTATTACGGACTGCTAGTCACTGTGATCCATTAGTAATTTCTAAAGTCACTAAAGCGATTTAGAATGTGGTCTCTTGTGTCTTCTAGACTTAGATTTACATTTTCCTCACTTATAAACTGGGTGACCATGAGCAAGACACCTAACTTTTTCATCTTTCATATTATTCATTTGTAAAGTTAGAATAATAATAACATCTACCCAACAGGATCATTGTAAAAATGTAAGTTAATATTACATGTCAAGTGTAGTGGCTAAGACATGGTAAGTACTCAAAAATCTTAGCCAGCATATATGTAGCATCCATGGGAGATCTTGTAAGATATAAAAAGCAAGTCACCTGTCCAGGTTCTTGCTGTATAATCTGGAATCCCCAAGGAGCCCATGACTGGGTTTCTGCAATTTGGTGAACCACCCAAAATTACATGAAAAACTTGGTGGGAAAGACCACATGTGAATCTCTCTAGGAAGAAGGGGTACAGCCTCCTCACATCCTTAAAGGTACTCAGAAGGCTAAGGATCCCTGATGGGAGGCCACTTCTCCCTAGAAGCACAGGCTCCAGCTGAAGCTCACCAGCCCCCATACCCAGCTTTTCAGGACCAGTCTTCATCTCTGTTGAGGATCCTATAGCCACACTCTTTACTAGAGCTGAGTCAGCCCTGGGCTGCCCTACCATCAATCTCACTGAGTTAGAGTAAATCTAATCTAACAACCGGTTGATAAATCCATAAATACCTTTTGTCACAGAATTGACCAGTTGGCTGAATTCACCAGCTGGACCACTGAATTAATCAAGACTATTTCAATTTCAAGTGATGGAAAGCCAGCTCATTCTCAATGGAAAAGAATAGAATCTAATCATGTAAACAAGTCCAGGAGGGCTTCTAATTTCAAGCAGGGCTTTATCCAGGTGCTCCAACAATAGCATCAGGAATCTGTCTCTGTCTCTCACCTCTACTTTACTCTGAGTGGGCATCAATCTCAGGTGATCAGGTCACAATGATGAATCTTGGCAGCACCAAGATAGCCACCCCAGCACAAAAGGAGCTTCCCCTTCTCAGGATTTTCCATCCAAGTTTCAAGATTCACTCCATCATTCCACTTTGGTCATTGGCTCACCTAGGAACCAATTGCCATGGCCAAGGAAGGAGATGGACGGCTCTGATTGGTTAGCCCAGAGCCTAGCCTTTGGGGCTGAGGATGGAGTCCCCCACACAGAACCACATGGATTAAGAGTGATTGAAGGATGATGGTTTATCAGAGTAAATCAGGGTGCTGCTACCCAAAGAAAGGAGAATGGGTGGTGAACTGAATGGCTGTCTGCTAACCTGTTATTAGTCATCTCAAAGACACAGCCGCTGTATTGTTTCATCCAAACACAATAGCCAAGTCTTTCTTGATTAAAAAAAAAAAAATAGTCCAGCCCAATCCTGATTCTGCAGTCCCAAGCCACAAGTCCAGGCAGAAGACTTCCAAATCAAGAGATGGCCACAGACTTCTCCAACAGATAAGCTGCACAGACATAGCTTCTGCTACTTAACGTCCTCTCAGTAGCTCTCCACTGTGATTTGCAAGGCTCGTATTAGCCTGTCAGAAGGGAAGGATTAACATGTATTTTGATTTCTGTTGAAAACACGTTGTTTCAAAAATAAAGTTGGCATGGCAGGCATCTTGGTTGATTTAATCTCTGACACAAGAAGCTTATTTATAGCAACACAGCCTTCTGAATGTTTAAAAACTCAAGCATTATAAGCCTGCTGTGCTTTTCCTGCAAAGTATGGAACAGCACTAAATGAATAATGCCACCAGGGCCAGCAGCAGAGCCAGGATCCAGAATCAAACACGGCTTTCATCTGCTCTTGGTAGGTATGAACTGCCCTCTGCCGGGGCTTGGATCCCTCCTGCAGGATGGGTTTCCTGGGCTCCCAGTCCGCATCTTAGCTCTCCAATCCCCTTTCCCAATCTGCCCTCTTTTTCTCTTCTGAACCCTCTCCTGGATGGCCGGAGAAGTTCTAAATCAGATGAGCCTCCCTGCATGGCGTCTTCCACTGAGATAACCCCTCCTCTGGGCAGTCCTATTCCACTCAACATGTGTCAAGAATACTTTTGAGAAATAATGTGAAAGCAGTCTGAGCCACCCTCCTCATTTTCCAGGTCAGAGTGGGTCTCAAATGGCACATTTTCCCCAACAACTAACTCTCACTAAAAATAGATATTGATGGCCAGGATGTGGGTTAATTTAGGCATTTAAGACTGCCTTCCTGTCGCAGGAAAAATTGGTTATACTCAAGTTGAAAAGGTAAGTTGCTCTGGGTGTATGTGAAAGAGCTACCTGGGAATGGGGTATGGGTGGAGGGGGGATAAAGAGAGATTGCTTGATGCGTGCAAACATACAGTTAGACAAAAGGAACAAATTCCCATATTTGATAGCAGAGTAAGGTGACGATGATTAAGAACAATATGTTGTATTTTCCAAAATAGCCAGAAGAGGGGAAATGTAACCAACATAAAAATGATAAATACTCAGGTGTTAGATGCCCTAAATACCTTAACTTGATCATCACACATTCTATGCATGTAGCAAAATTTCACAAGTATCCCATAAATACATACACATACATTGTATTCAAAAGTAAAAAAGAAAGAGCCAGGCAATGACACGGCATCCTTTTAAGCAGAGGATCCCAAATGATAACTGCAAGTTAAATATTTTATATAAATTTAAAAGAAAGCACCAATATCCTCAACACTATAACCTGAAAGCAGCACACTTTTACAGGTCAAAGGATCAGGTAAATATTTTTTCTTTTATTTCAGTGTCAGAGGTTATGGTTTTGACATTTAGACACAAAACAGATGGCATGCACTTTAAATCAAGCTAACACCACCTCATTCTAGAATCTGGCAACAAAGAAATTTCATCCCAGCACTTCTCTGTAAGAAATAGAACACAAAACAGACAGAAACTTACTCTCTTTTCCTAAGCATACACCCCATTATAGAGACGTTCTCATCAAGGGAAGAAAGATCTCAGAGCCAGATCAGGGATCTCTGGAAGAGGCATGTGACAAGCCTGTGAGTTAATAAAATTGGGTTTTATGACTATGTCCACTCCAAAATCAGAACAAGAGTTCTTATTGCCATGAGGACTAAAAACTGTACCATTGTGATGAGAGGACATAGGATAATACCTTGATCCTGGAGTTAAAACCGAATTTGAATTCCAAATGCACCAATTACATGAGTATGAGTAACTTATTCTGTCTCATTAAGCCTTAGTTTCCCCATCTGTATAATGGCAATAATATCTACTTCATAAGGCTGTCATGAGAATTAAATGACATAAACTAAATAAATAAGAGTGCTTGGCCTAGCGCGGTGGCTCACGTCTGTAATCCTAGCACTTTGAGAAGGTAAGGCAGGCAGATCATCTGAGGTCAGGAGCTCAAGACCAGCCTGGCCAACATGGTGAAACCTCATCTCTACTAAAAATACAAAAATGAGCCAAGCCTGGTGTGGATGCCTGTAATCTCAGCTACTCCAGAGGCTGAGGCAGGGGAATCACTTGAACCTGGGAGAAGGAGGTTGCAGTGAGTGAGCCAAGATTGTGCCATTGCACTTCAGCCTGGGCGACAAGAGTGGAGCTCTGTCTCAAAAAGAAAAAAAAAAAAAGGAGTTCTCTGTACACTAAAACCCTAAAAGCCAAAGACAAGACAGTAGAGGCCAAATGCCAAATCGCTCCTATAAGACATACTTAAAAAAAAAAAAAAAAAAAAAAAAAAAAAAAAAAAAAAAAGATTGTTTTTGACTTGTAGCCATCTGTGTGAAGCCAAGAAGTTTGATGGAGAAGGCCAGTATTGATTAAGGATTTAAAGATAAATTTTTCTGAGGCACCCTGACAGATGTTCTGTTGTTGTCAAAGCTCGAGCTCCCAAGGGCATCATCCCCTGGATCCTCATCCTCTACTCAGAGCTAATTACCTGCTGTGCCCCATCCTCCCAAAGCACTGTGCTCCGTGGAAATGAAGTTTGTCCTCAGCAAACACCCTCATGTCTTCCAGTTCTTCCCTGAACATCTCCTTCAAAGTGACAAAGATTTTTCTTATGACAACAATTCTCTCCTTGCAACAAATGTTCTCTTCTTGATCAAACTTTAGTCAGGCTCCTCCAAACCCAACTGAATCCCAGCCTTAAGCATATCCCCCAGGAGCTCAATCTTAGCAAGAATCCTGCTGAGCCAATTTAGCCAGAACCCCCTTCCCTCAATATCTGATCCCACTCTATGTCTGCTCAGGTTTCTCATCTCCACCATTGTCCAGGTGATGTCTTGCCTGGCTTCAGTAGAAAGCCGGTTAGGCAGATTTAGCCAGAATTCTCTGTTTATCCTTGAAGTTTCGTTATAGTAATTTTCATCCATCAACACCCACCCCACCCTACCCCTCTTGACTATGAATTTTCACTCTTCCTTGTATTGGAAGGTGAGCCTGATCTCTCTCGCTTACAAGAAAATCCCTTTGTAGGAGAAAGACTTTTTGTAAAAAGTCTTTCTTAGCATATTTGACAAGTATCATGAATAATTTTTTCTTTAACACTTGTCTTTAGCAAATCCTGGTTATCCCTAAGAGTCCTAAGTTGGGTTTCCTGCAGGCAGTTGCTGAAATGGAATTTGGTGTGCAGGATATTTATCAGAGATCACAACTCCCATGTCAGAGGTGGAAGGAGGCACAAAGGGGCAGAGAGAGACGCTGAACGTGCCTTCTGCATCTTCGAGAGAAGCGGCTCTCCTGCAGAAACCAATTGCTGGGGGTGATCCACTCACAGCAACCCCAGCAGCAGGGCAGCAAGTCTTTCCTTGGTGGGGGATATGGGTGGTACTTCTCTATGTTCACCACCCCAGGCACCCCCAATTCCCCTGCAGCCATTCAGGTAGGGCTTTGCTTTTTCTTCTTACACTATGCACACTTCAAGGCCTGAAGCGTGGCCAGTGTGATCCTTGTGTCTCTCTTGGCCTCTTTCATGCCAGTCCTTCTCATTCCTCCAAGGGTGCCAGTGTGATGAAGCTCATGCTGTCATGATCTGATCATCAGCCAACCCTCCTTAAGTCATTTACAGATCCACAGCCACCCCTAAAGTAGCACCCAGCTTATTCCCGTCCATCACTGATGATGACAAGTGGGGTTCACTGTCTTCCTCCCCGCCCTTCATTCTGTACCTTTCTTGGTAACTCCCACACCCACTGGGTATGACTTCACTAACCAATGTCTTGGCCTCTCGGTTGCTCCATGTCCTCACTTCCAATTGCATCATTGGACATTGAGCTCAAGCCAGCCTGCCTTTTGTACCTCATCCTATGTTCATTCTTTCATGTCATATGCCATTATTGTTTATACCTTCTTGTTTGCTTGTTTCTTGCTGCCTTCCTCTTGACCTTCCTGAATACAAGCTCCATGAAAACAAGGCCCTTTTCTGTGTAGTGCACTGGCTCAATCCCATTAGAATATGCTTGCCACACAGCAGGCATTCTCAATATATGTGTCGAATGAATGAATGAATCACACTCAGATGTTCTTCTTGGGGCAATGAGAAGAACTGACATGAAATATAAAAGTGAATTATCTTTTTCTCCTGAGATTATCAATGTTAATTAATACTCTGACTTCTTAAAGTCCTTCTGTAGGCTCACACCCCATATACTGGAAAACACCGATCTGAGTCAATCTTTTCCTCCCAGCAGTACAGATGCTAAGACCAGAGCAGGGTAGGGACCTGTGTGTGGTCAGGAAAGGAGGCCTCAGCTGAGCCAGGGTAACCCTGCAGGTGTCCTGACTCCCTGTTCAGTCATCTCCAGAGCCCACTGTCTGCTGCCTTTTATTGTCAAGACAACGGTTATTTCACCAAGTGATGTTGCGTAAAGAGCCGGTCTTGTGAAGGGCTGGCCTCAAATTCTGGCTTTGCTCCTTATCAGTTGAGTGGCTCTGGGCAGCTGTCCACCCACAAAAATGAGGATGTTAACCCCTCCTCTCTGCAATGTTGGGAGACTTAACAGGTTATGAGACTCCAGCAGCACTGGCATGTCACTGGTACTCAATCAATGTGAGTTCCCTTCCTAAGGTATCCATTCTATATTTAACTAATTTTAGTGAGCTGCCTTATAGGTGTTGGGTGCTACCCCAGGCCCCTGTGATTTAGCTCATGGACTAGTTCAAAGGATGGCAGTGAGGCTGGGGAAGTTTGGGTCACATTTGGATAATGAAGATGCTTTGCATTTGCTCAATAAATGAAAGGCAGGCAGATAAAGCGCTGGGTAAGAAAAGAAATCACAGAAAAGTCCTCTGCTGTTGGGGGTAGGGGGAGCTCACCAAATTTACACATGTCCTAGATTCATGAGACACTCCTACCTTTAAGAGGGGAGGCTTAAGAGAGAAAATAAAGGGGAAGGAGGGGAAAAGGAGGACACTGAACCTCTATGTGACTATGGCCATTGGGGGAATGGCACAGAACTCACAATAGTGGTGAAGTTTTTCAGAGCACAAGTGTTGAAGTTGACTGATTTAGATTCAAATCCTGGCTCTACCACATTCTCACCATGTGACATTTCAGGTGACAAAGTAGTTATCAGAGCTTTGGGTATGCCACATCTAGAGTAAGGATTCTATAGGACTTTGCTTGTAGACTTGCTGTGAGAAATAAAATGATGCATGAAAATCACCTAGTGCTGTTCCTGGACCAGTAAACACCCAATAAACACATTCTTGTTGTTGTTGACTATTGTCATTGGAACACCACCTTCTTTCGTCAAGCTAAATAAAGTTGGAGACAGAGTCAGTCACAGACTTGTCAGCAGGTCGGTTCTCAACTCCAGACACTTAAAATCCTCTTCCTCCTCCTTTCCTTCACCACTCACCCTCTTCCTGAAATCACTGATAGACTCTGGTTTTGTATTGTTTTGTGTTTTTTTAAGAGACAGGGTCTCACTCTGCCACCCAGGCTGGAATGCAGTAGTGCAACCGTAGCTCATTGCAGCCTTTAATTCCCAGGCTCAAATGATTCTCCCACCTCAGCCTCCTGAGACCTCAGCAGTGGGGACTACAGGCTTGCACCACCATGCCTGGCTAATTAGTTGTTGTTTGTTGTTATTGTTGTTGTAGAGACAGTGTCTCACTATGTTGCCCATCCTGTCGGTGAACTCCCGGCCTACAATGATCCTCCTGCCTCAGCTTCCCAAAGCATAGACCCTGGCTTAATATCTCTGAAAAAGGACACAGGGTTTTGGTCATGGAGCTGGACCAGGAATCAAAGATTAGGAAAGGAGTCCTGACTCTTGCTTACTGGCCACCGATTCTCAGGCAAACATATTTTCTCTCTGATCCTCAGTTTCCTCCTCCGCAGAATGAAGGTGACGATCACCCTTAGGAGGAAGTGATATGTGGCCCTAACAGAACAAAGGCTTTGGAGTCACACAGACCTCTTTCATGCCCCTGATGAGCAGCACCCTGATGACCTTGGGAAATGGGCACCCTTTTCCGTAACTCAGTTTTCTCATCTGTAAATTGGAAATAATGGTAACTCTCTTTCAGGTAATTATGGAGATTAATTGAGCTAGCTAACATTTTTTGAACACTTATTATATGCCAGATGTGCCTCTAAGAACTTTACAAGAATAAAAGCATTTACAGATGAGAAACTGAGGCCAAGAGAATTTAAGTGACTTGCCCCAGGTCATCCAGCTAGGATTCAACTCCCAACCATCTGGATCCAGAGCCTGAGTGCACATTAGTTCTTGCTGCCTTCCATGGTGCCTGCAAATCACTTAGGGCAGTGTCTAGCACATAATACACACTCAAAAAAACCATGGCTGTTATTACCACTTCACAATTTCTGTGAAGATAAATGAAAGCTATATTTTAAAATACTAGGAAAATTGTAGAAAAAATATAAACAGAAGTCAGCAATGCAAATAATATGATTATACTCAGGACACTTGAAATTACAGTTACCCAGTACTGTCTCCTAAATCAGGGGTTGGGAGACCAAATCCAGCTGCCATTTATCTTTTTGTAAATGAAATTTTATTGGAATGTAGCCGTGCATATTTATTTATGCATTGTCTATAGTTGATTTTGCATTGCAACAGCAGACATGAGTAGTTCCAACAGAGATCATATGACTCACAAACACTAAAATGTACACTACCTAACCCTTTACAGGAATGTTTGCCAAACCCTGTCCTAAATCATGTGTGTGTTTTGATTTTTGTTGTTTTGGTTTTGAGAGAGGGTCTCTCTCTGTCACCCAGGCTGATGTGCAGTGGCACAATCATGGTTCGCTGCAGCCTTGACCTCCTGGGCTCAAGCGATCTTCCTGCCTCAGCCTCTCTAGTAACTGGGACCATAGACGCATGCCACCGTGCTTGGCTGATTTTAAAATTTTTTGTAGAGACAGGAGGCAGGGATTCTGCCTATGTTGCTAGGGCTGGTCTCAAACTCCTAGACTCAAGTGATTCCCCCAACTGCAGCCTCCCACTAATGCATGTGTTTTAAATAGAGTTCCTTAACACTCAGAATGTAACAAGTAACACAATGATAAAAATATATATTAACTTGGGAATCAGAATAAAAGAACAGCTAAGACAATTGCCTCCCACTGAGTGTTTCTCCTATGCTTGTCAGTAGCTAAGTGTCTGATGTGCATAATCTCACTCAATCTTCACACCAAGCCTGTGCAATAGGATTATTCCCATTTTGTAGATGAAGAGGCTCAGAGAGGTTAAGTAACTTTCCTAAAGCCATGCAGCTGAATAGTCAGAGAGTCATAACTCAAGGCCAGGTCCAAAGCTTCTGCTCCTAACCCCTTTCTCTGGCCACCTCCAGGTTCTGAAGACAGCTTTGCTCCTTCCCAGCCAAGCAGGGAGAGTAATTTTTTTTTTTTTTTTTTTTTTTTTAGAAAAAAGAAGAAGAAAAAAAAAAAGAAAAAAAAAAAAAAAAAGAAAAAGAATAAAGGAAAGGGAGAAAGAGGAAGAGGAAGAGGGAGAGAGAACAGGGGTGTTGCTTTATTGCCCGAGCTAGAATGTAGTCTAAAACTGGGTATGCCTGTAATTGTGTTTAATAATAGAGACATAAAAAAAAAATGAGGGAAGAAAATAATTAACAAGCAGCCAACCAATATTTCATTTAAACCTGTAAATACATGTGATGTAGTACTGATAAGAGTGTATATTTTGTGTATTTAAAGTGGAGAGTTCTATGAATGTTAATTAAGTCTACTAGTTCCAGATCTGAGTTCAAGTCCTGGATATCGATGTTAACATTCTGTCTCATTGATCTATCTAATATTGATGTTGAAGTCTCCCGCTATTATTGTGTGGGGGTCCAAGTCTCTTTGTAAGTCTTACATATCTGGGTATTTCTGTATTGGGTGCATATATGTTTAGGATCTTTAGCTCTTCTTGTTACATTGATCCTTTTATCTTTATGTAATATCCTGCTTTGCTTCTTTTGATCTTTGTTGCTTTGAATTCTATTTTATCAGCAAAAATTGCAACTCCTGCTTTCTATTTATTTATTTTAGCTCTCCATTTGGTTGGTAAATTTTTCTCCATCCCTTTGTTTTGAGTCTTTGTGTATCCTTGCATGTGAAATGGATCTGGATGTAGCATACCAATGGGTCTTGGCTTTTTTTGCCTGTCTGTGTCTTTGGATTGGGGGATTTAGTCGATTTAAATTTAGAATTAATAACAATATATGTGTGTTTGATACTGTCGTTTAATGTTAGCTGGCTGTTTTGCCCATTAGTTGATGCAATTTCTTAATTATGTTGATGTTCTTTATTTTTTGGTATTTTTTAGAAAGGCTGATACTGGTTGTTCCTTTCTATTTGTAGTGGTTCTCTCAGAAGCTCTTCTAAAGCAGGCCTGGTGGTGATGAAATCTCTGAGTGCTTGCTTGTTCACAAAAGATTTTATTTTTCCTTCGCTTATGAAGCTTAGTTTGGCTGGATGTAAAATTCTGGGTTGAAAGTTTTTTTCTTTAAGGATGTTGAATATTGGCCCCCACTCTCTTCTGGCTTGTAGGGTTTCTACTGAGAGATCTGCTGTGAGTCTGATGGGCTTCCCTTTATGGGTAACCTGACCTTTCTCTCTGGCTGCCCTCAGTATTTTCTCTTTCATTTCAACCCTGGTGAATCTGGCAATTATGTGCCTTGAGGTTGGTCTTCTTGAGGAATATTTTTGTGGTGTTCTCTGTATTTCCTGGAGTTGAATATTGTCCTGCCTTGCTGGGTTGGGAAAGTTTTCCTGAATAATATCCTGAAGCGTATTTTCCAGTTTGGATTGATTCTCTTCGTCACATTCAGGTACACCTATCAAGCGTAGATTAGGTCTTTTCACATAGTCCCATATTTCTTGGAGACTTTGCTCGTTCTTTTTTATCCTTTTTTCTCTAATCTTGTCTTTTTGTTTTATTTCATGAAGTTGGTCTTCGACCGTCTTTATAGTTGGGTTTCTGAGTGGACGTCCAACTTGTTGATTCCCGGCGCTAGAATCTGAGCAACCCACTGCTCCGGCCAAAACAGCGGCTTTAAGATTGATGGTGCTTTTCTGACTCTGCACCAAGAACCGCCGCACCAAGGCAGCGGCAAAACCGCCTCACCGGCCTCAAGAGTCACGCTGGCGACACGTGGGGCTCCTCCGCTGGGAATCTCCTGGTGTGTGAGCAACAAAAATTGATCTGAAAGTGTGGCGTCCTCTCGTTCTCTGCTCTTTCAGTGGGAGCTGCAATCCCGAGCTGCTAGTGATCAGCCATCTTGGATCTCTCTCCAAGATGAGAGTAATTAAAGTACTTGCTCTGGCTGGAGGTAATTTTAAGAGCAAGCAAGTACTAATGGACATCGACACCAAAGCACTCCCTATTATCATTTTCCTTTCCCTTGTTTCCACCTCTTTATTTCTTTCCAACTTAAAAGGGCAGGCCTGTGCCTCTCAACACACACACACACACACACACACACACCCCTCAGTGTTGTTTGACAAGCAGAGGTGGTTGAAAACAGTGGAAGAGAGAGTAAATCAATACGTTGATAGGTGGTTTTTGTGTTTTTTCCCAAGCTTACACTTCAAAGCCACTTTGGCCAATTGTTAAAATGTCCAGTGTGGGTTTTCTCTCCTCTTTTCTCTCCTGCCTCCTTCTCGGCTTCCTTGTGTTTCATGGTGTGTGCTCTGTTTGTGTTGGCCCTGCTACTGAGGAGGGAGAAATCCATCGGTTTCATTAGCTCTTTGAAAAACGAGGTGGGACCATGTTGGTGAGGTGACAAGGTCACCAAGAGTCATTTATCATTTTTGATGAGGCATAATGAACTCCTCGAAGCTGGACTCTAATTTAATTGTCTTCTACTTAATTCAGAAGAAAGAAGCCAGTTCCAAGGTTCTGACTGAAGGTGTTTTTATTGAAACACAGACAGTTCTTATTTGTAACTCTGTAGGTGACAGAAAAACTGCTTCTGGTTAAGCTGTCTCACTCTCTTTCATTCAACACAGTCTTTATTTTGAGCCTCATGGAGTCTAGATTTTTTTCTCAAAACTGATTAACTCCTTACAACAAATGGCACCACCATTCACCAAGTTTCAGACCAAAAAGGAGGGAGTCAACCTTAATTCCTTGAACCCCAAAGCCTCATCAGTGAATCCATCAGCAGATCACATCAGCTCCACAAAAGCTATTTTTCACCACCCCTGGAGATACCCCCTGATATGGTTTGGCTGTGCCCCCACCCTCATCTCATCTTGAATCTTAGCTCCCATAATCCCCATGTGTTGTGGGAGGGACCCAGTGGAAGATAACTGAATCATGGGGTTGGATTTTTCCCATGCTGTTCTCTTGATAGATAGTAAGTCTCACAAGATCTGATGGTTTTATAAAGGACAGTTCCTCTGCAGATGCTCTCTTGTTTACTGCCATGTAAGACGTGCCTTTGCTCCTCTTTTGCCTTCTGCCATGATTGTGAGACCTCCCCAGCCATGTAGAACTGTGAGTCCCTTAAACTTCTTTTTCTTTATAAATTACCCAGCCTCAGATATGTTTTTATTAGCAGCATGAGAACAGACTAATACACCACCCTTGGTTCAAGCTATTACTCAACCTAATACCTACCAAGACTTGCCGATGTTCTCCTTGCTTCTACTCTTTACTTCTCCAAAGTTCTTTGTCCATCCAGCAGCCTAAGAATAGAAAATCAAAATCAGATGATACCACTTGAATTATCTATTGCGGCAAAACAGATTACTCTAAAATTTAGCAGCTTAAGACAAAAAAATTTAGTTTCTCACATAATTTCTGAGGATCAGGAACTTGAGAGCAGCTTAGTTGAGGGGTTCTGATTTCAGGTCTCTCCTGAGGTTGCAGTCAAAATGTTCACTGAAGCCACAATCATTTGAAGGCCCAATTGAGGCAGGAAAATCTGCTCCCAAGGTAGCTCACTCACATGACTGTTGGCAGGAAGCCTGAGTTCCTTGCCAAACAGACCCCTTCTAAAGCTGCTTGAATGTCTTCATGGCACAGTAGCTGTCTTCTTCCAGAGTGAATGAACTGAGAGAGAGCAAGATAGAAGCCAAACATCTTTTACAGTCTAGCCTCCAAAGTCACTTACTGCTATTTCTATAATAGTCTGTTCATCACTGGTTAGTCTTATTAAGTGTGGGAGAGTATGAATAACAGGAAGCAAAGATCACTGGGGGCCACCTTGGACACTGGCTGTCAGATGACTCCTTTGCTAAAACCCTCCAATGGCTTCTTACTGAAATGGGAATAAAATTCCAACTCATTGCTAAGGTTTAACAAGCCTGGTGTAATCTGACCTCCACTTACCTCCCCATATTCACTAAGCTCCAGCTAGTGTGACCTTCTTTCTGGACCTCAAGCATAGTCCTCCCTCCTCAGGGTCTTATCACTTGTAGTTCCCTCTGTCTGGAATGTTATTCTTCCAGAATTTCATATGGCTGATTCTGTCATTCAGGTCTAAAGGCAAAATGTCACCTCCTGAGAAGTCTGCCCACCAACTCTATCTATAGGAGTCACCCTCCCCTTCCCATTTCCCATACTGAGGATTTGATAAAGAAATTAATAACATGTCATATAATGTAATAACATAAAATAACTACATGTCAAATTTGGTTGAAACTTATCTTTTACTAATAATTTAATTGGAATGTATATTTTTTGAGACAGGGTTTCACTCCCATTGCCCAGGCTGGAGTGCAATGGCACAATCTTGGCTCATTACAACCTCCAACTACTGGGCTCAAGTGATTCTCCTGCCTCAGCCTGCTGAGCAGCCAGTCACCATGTTGCACAGGTTGGTCTTGAACTCCTGAGCTCAAGTGATCTGCCCACCTCAGCCTCTCAAAGTTCTGGGATTACAACCATGAGCCACCACACCTGGTCTGGAATGTGTTCCTTTAGATAGAGATCAGATGCTTGGGTAACCTCCCCAATACCTACCTATCACTTGCTGTGCCCAACAATGCATCAAGTACTATGCTGAGCACTTCATAAAGTGCCTCTCAGGCAATTCTCATGACAGAAATCTCTATGAATAGAAAGTCCTACAGCCACTTCACAAATGAAGCAACTGAGGCTTACCTAGAATTCCACACCAACTAAATGACATAAGCTGGAATTCAAACCCTGCTTTAACTGCAATGTCTATACTCTTAATACTACATACTACCTTTAAAAAATTTTTTAACTTTTATTTTAGGCTCAAGGGTACATGTGCAGGTTTGTTTTATAGGTAAATTGCATGTCACAGGGGCTTGGTGTACAAGTTATTTCATCACTCAGGTAATAACCAGAGTACTTGATGAGTAGTTTTTTGATCCTTACCCTCCTCCCACCCTCCATGCTCAAGTAGGCCTCAGTGTCCCTTGTTCCCTTCTTTGTGTCTGTATATACTCAATGTTTAGCTCCTACTAGTAAGAACATACAGTATTTGAATTTCTATTCCTGTGTTAATTTGCTTAAGATAGTGACCTCCAATTCCATCCAGGTTGCTGCAAAGGACATGATCTCATTGTTTTTTATGGCTGAATAGTATTCCATGGTATATATGAACCACATTTTCTTTATCCAGTCCACCTTGATGGGCATTTAGGTTGATTCCATGTCATTGCTTTTGTGAACAGTGCTTCAATGAACATATGCATGCATGTGTCTTTAGGACAAAACAATTTATATCCCCTGGATATATACCCAAAAATAAGATTGCTGGGTCAAATAGTAGCTATGGTTTGAAAAATTGCCAAGCTGCTTTCCACACTGGCTAAACTAATTTACATTCCTACCAGCATATGCTATGTTCTTTAATGTTTACAAAGGCACTGTAAGTAGACTATAAAAAAAAAAACTATTGCATTTATTTAAATAACAATATTAATATATGAGTTTTTCTTATCTTAACAAACAACATTTATTGAACATCTGCCATGCAGTAGTTGCTATGGGGGTCCTGAAAAGCATGATACCATTCCAGGCCTCCAGAAGCTTGCAATTATATGTTGGCTTGAGAGGCTAAACAAAACCAAGTAATTTCCCCAATACTGTATTTAAAGGAGAGAGAACATCACTAAGATGGGTAGATCAGGGTGGGGATGGGCATTTAAGGTCAGAGAGGAAATAGAGTCTGAATCAAGCTTTCAAGAATAAGCAGGACTTACAGCAGCAGAAGGGAGAAAGGAGGTATTGTAAGCAGAGAAAATGGCACCTGTGAACGTGAGGCAGAAAAAGTCAGAAAATAGTGAGATGACCAGTTTGAATGAAACTGAAAACATTGGATGAATGCAAATGGTGTAAAAGCATAAAATATAAAAAGAAAACGGTGTATGAGGTAATTAACTGACTTACATGGAAAGTGTCAATAAATATTTGTTGAGTGAAGGAATGAGACATGATAAGAACTAGTTACGTTCCCAAGGAAATGCAACTGAAGGATAGTTATCCTTCTATCCTATCTGCCTGCTCTTAAGTAACCTAAATATAAAATTGAGACAATTGAGCAGTCATATGTTTTCAATCAACCATGTGCTTTGGATCATATAAATAAGGTATACAGGTACTTTAGAATTTTCTTTTTTTGCATAATTCAAGAGAACTAAATCCCCTCTACATGTTCAGAACTATGAACAGAGTCTAGCAGAGCTGGTTTCTAAAGTTGAAATTTACTGGTTGAATGACCTAATCAAGGTAAATAGCTTTTCTAAGCTCACCTGTAAGATACAGACAGTAGCCCCATTTTTACAGGCATCTATGGGGATTACTTTAGATAACATCCATATTTTATAGGCACTCAAATGTTAGATTTATCTCCCTAGCCTTGACCTTACATTCTATAAGATAGACAGTCAGATTGAGATAGGAGGGAAGGAAAGGAATGGGCATAGCAGGCGGTCACAACCTCATAAACAGCATTATGGTAGCACCAATTATTTTGGTAGCCCAAAGTACCAGAATAGCCTCCTTTCCTGGGCTCTGTTCCACACCCATATTCTTTTCTTTTTTTTTTTTTTTTTTTTTTTTTTTTTTTTTTTTCAGATGGAATCTCGCTCTGTCACCCAGGCTGGAATGCAGTGGTATGACCTTGGCTCACTGCAACCTCTGCCCATCCCCAGGGGTTCAAGTGATTCTCCCACCTTATCCTCCCAAGTAGCTGGGATTACAGGTGCACGCCACTGTGTTTGGCTAATTTTTGTATTTTTAGTAGAGACATAGTTTCACCATGTTGGCCAGACTGATCTTGAACTCCTAATCTCAAGTGATCCACCCACTTTGGTCTCCCACAGTGCTGGGATTACAAGTGTGAGCCACTGTGCCTGGCCCCTATTCTAATCATGTTACAGATCCCACCTTCCTGGGCACAATTATTGTGTGTGGAACTTATCCTAAACTAAGTTAGGCCCAATCGCTTTACCATTGCCACCATATCAGAGACGAAAGCCTGACACAAAACAGGCCAATCAAAGCTCTTCCTTGGAATTTTTGAACCTGAAACTATGGAGACTGATAGAGTTTCACTTTCTCTCTGCTGATCGCCCCTCTCCTATGGAGGTAGTTCTGCAATAGAAAAGTCTAAACTTTCACGTCTAGGTAGCAGCAAAGACTGAGAGAGACCATCTGAGAAGCATTTTGGCTCCTAGTTTCATCTGTGCCAGGGATCCAACTACCCCTGCCTCCCTCATGTGTAATCTCATAAACTTCCCCTTCTGCCTACACAGATTTGAGTTGGATTTTTGTCACTGGAAACCTAAAGAGCCCAACACCAGAATGAAGAAAGAAATAAGTTCGTTGCGTTTGAAGAGCAATGAAAAGACCAACTTCTCTGGAATAACAGATTTATTTTAAGGAATTGCAAGATCAGAGCTGAATTAGAAGGGGTGTGAATGCCAGGCAATGGGGAGCTACTGAGGCTTTTGAGCATGAAAACAACATGGTGAAAGCAGTCACTTAGAATGAGGAAGGGGAGGCAATCTATGATGAATAACAGAAGGTAGAGCTGGAAGCAGGAAGACCATTTGGGAGGTTGTTGGCATGGAACAGAGTAGATTCCATTTTATCAAACTTCAGTAAGCCATGGAGAGTCAGGGGACTTCACCTTGTTGGCACAGGAGCACTGAAAGATACTTCCAGGGCCTGTAGCATTCCACTTGACAATGGCTTCATTAGGGAAAAGCTCTATCCACAGTCACACCAATAACTAGATGTGTAATTAACTTGCTTTCCCACCCCATCCCCCCAAGGGGTGGCAGTAAGGAGGGCTGAAAATATAAGGGCTTAATATCATAGTCAAAGTTTTTATGGATCTGTCTTTCTCCAATGGGGGCCACACTGACAGCCTGGCTAAATGAAGCTTAATTTGACAATCCCAACAATCCATTGTTAATGATGTGCCATCATTGTGATTTGCATTTGGTAAGTGCAATTTTTTGGCTGTTTGCTCTCCCCTTGCTTCCTCCTCTGGGTTCCTGGACCCCTGTGTTCTGTGGCGGGCAAGTTTCCTTTTCAACATCACAAACACCATCTCTGCTATTGGGACACAACAGTTAAATAATGTGAAATTGCACTGATGCCAGTGAAATAAAAGTGAGTTTTACAAAACCGAGTTCCTTCCCTGAACATAATAACAGTAAATTTCTAGGGTCCTATAGTGTAATATCCATTAGATTTATTATGTTGCAATTCCCAGTCCCACTAGTTCTGCCTGAGGGTGAGTATATTACATTTCATCACAGTTTCATTTTCTCCTACAGATGAGAAATGGGAATGCGATTGCAGTTATGTAGCATGCATGTGTTAAATCTGATCTCTAATAAAATCAAACACATCACAACTCAAAGCACTTTAGCACAGTGTCGGCAAAATGAAACACCATCTGTCATCATGTAGAGATTGCCTTATTATAAAACAAAATCAAACTGCTCAGTGTGAACATTGTTACTTAATAAATGGGTAAATGAAAACTGATAATTATGATCTTATTTATTTTAAATGATTACTTAAAGCCACCAAAAGCGCAACATAATTTGTCAATTAGACACTCTGGACCTCACAACAGTGTATAGAGCAAACACCCCTCAGTAAAAATGGTAAATAGACTTGAAAAGAAACAAAGGGGAGGGATTAAAAGGAACTTTTAAACTGCCAGAAGTGCAGATGAGGAAGAGAGCTCGAGGCTTGAGAAATCATGATCAGTTCTGATTCAGTGTTTGCAGCTTTGACACCAGAATTACCCAATATTTTCACTTGGAAAGAAGTCAACAGTTTCCAGTGTGCTGGAAGATGCAGTGACAGGCTGGAGGCACCAAAGAAAGCGGGTGGCACACGAGGTACATCTCAAGCTGGGACATTGCTTCAAACTATTAGGGGCAAGTTTTTGACTTGGTTTTAATCTTTCATTTAAACAGAACACCATTCATCTAGAATTCGTCATTTCTGAAAATGGATATTAAAGTAGATAGAAAATTTTTGATAGATAGACACTATTTTGGAGAGAGGAATGCAAGAATTGAAGCAAAGATAAAGGCAGGGACTACTGTGAATTCACCATAAGATGGAGGAGGGCTTTGCTCTGTCCTGGAAAGACCACAGAAAAATATTCCATTGCATCAAACTTCAATAAACAATGGAGTGTGAGGAGGCTTCAGCGTGTTGGCACATGAGCACTGAAAGATACCTCCAGGACCTTCAGCATTCCACTTGACAAAGGCTTCATTAGGTAAAAGCACTATCCACAGTCACAACAATAACTAGATGTATAATTAACTTGCTTTCCAACCCCATCCTCCCAAAAGATGGCAACAAAATAGGAAAAAACCATAAAAATCAGCGTTCCCCAACTTTTTTTTTCTTGAGATGGAGTTTCACTCGTGTTGCCCAGGCTGGGGTGCAATGGTACAAACTTAGCTCGCTGCAACCTCTGCCTCCCAGGTTCAAGTGATTCTCCTGCCTCAGCCTCCCGAGCAGCTGGGATTACAGAAGACTGCCACTACTCCCAGCTAATATTTGTGTTTTTAGTAGAGACAAGGTTTTGCCATGTTGGCCATTCTGGTCTTGAACTCCTGACAACCCGTCTCAGCCTCCCAAAGTGCTCAGATTACAAGAGTGAGCCACCACGCCTGGCTGGTCCCCAACCATTTTGACACCAGGGACCCGTTTCATGAAAGACAATTTTTCTACATACCAGAGAGGATCAGGGGAGATGGTTTCAGGATGATTCAAGTGCATTGTATTTATTGTGTACTTCATTTCTATTATTACATTGCAATATATAATGAAATAATGATATGACTCACCATACTGTAGAATCAGTGGGAGCCCTGAGCTTGTTTTCCTGCAACTAGGCATTCCATCTGGGAGTGATGGGAGACAGGGACAGATCATCAGGCATTAGATTCTTATAAGGAGCACAGAACTTAGATCCCTCACATGTTCACAATAGGCTTCATGCTTCTATGAGAATCTAATGCCACCACTGATCTGACAGGAAGCAGAAGAGCTGAGGCAGGTGGGAATGTGAGTGATGGGGAATGGCTCAGATGAAGCTTCACTCGCCTACCGCTCACCTCCTGCTTTGTGGTTCAATACCTGTCCATGGCCCAGGACTTCAGGACTGCTGATCTAAATGACCCACTGTGGTTGTAGATGCAGGGTAATATCTCTTGCTAATGCTTTTATCTTTAATTATCTGCTCTCATGAAATCAAAATTATTCCTATGATTCTACAAGATGTGTCAAGAGTTTTTGAGCTGAAAAAGCTATAAAGGTGCTTCCTGTCTTCCTGTTAAGCATTTAATGTGGGTGTACTACACAGGGATTAACAATCCTAGACTCTTCTTTTGTCATGATACCCAATTTTTCGGTCTTGCAAACACTGCATATTCTCTTAGCCCCCAAGAAACTAATGGAAGGGTTTACAGATTTTTCCTAGGTGTCCCAGACCTCCCCTAAGATTTGGATACCATATATTAAATGCAGAAAAATAAACTGAGTCTAAAAAAATATATAGTATACTATCATCTTCCTACATGACTCCTTCAACACTTTAAAGGGTGCTTTGGTGGAGAGGTTGTCCTCATCTCAAATGATTTAGTTATCTAATTTCAAGAACACTTTATTACAAAGCAGTTTCACCTGTAATAGTCAATTTAATTAGGTAAATATTTTTGGAGCTCTTGCTATATTTAAATCAGTGAAGTGATTTAAATAAATAAGCAGTTTGTGTTTGCATGTAATTTGCAATCTAGTTACAGAAAGAAAACTTGTAACAAGGATTAAAATTTGTGGTAATAAAGGAAAAGTTAGAGTAAAAGAAAAACCATTTTTGTAGGAGTTTCAAGATGGGAAAGAGCATATCCAGTTGGGGTGATGGGGGGAGCATCTCAGGTGGTCTTTGAAGGACTTGAATAGGTAAAGGCGATGAGACAGGATAGGTATAGCAGGCAGAATCCCAAGAAAACCCTGGAGTAAAATAAAGAATTTGCCTGGTCTTTGTCCTGGATTTTAGGCTTAGAGTTCTTAAAATCCTTGGAATTTCCAGAGTAAGGGGCATTTCTTCGCTGTGCTAATGAGGTGACTCATTACTGGCCCCTAGATAGCTTCGGGATGGGGGCTGGTCGCCAGAAAGGCCAACTATATCATTAAAGGGTTGGAATCTTGAACCTCCAGGGGGAAGAGATGAACTGGAGGTTGAGTTCCATTATATGCCCAGTGAATTATGTAATCAATCATGATTTCATAATCAAACTCCAGTAAAAACTCTGGACGCCAAGGGTTGATGGAACTTTGTGGTTGGCGACCATTTGAATGTGCCTGGAGATTGATGAACTTTTGACTCCATGAGGAAAAGGGTGTGGAAGCTCTGTACTCCCTACAGCCCTCACTCAACACATGCTTTATAATAAAACTATAATCATAAGTATTGCTTTTCTGAGTTCTATGTCATTCTAGTGAATTATCAAACTTGAGAAAGTTATAGGAACTCCCAAATTTATAATCAGTCAATCAGAAAGGTGGCCTTGGATCTCACTTACAGCTGACATCTGAAGTGAGGTCAGTCCTATGGAGGGCTTTGTCCTCAACCTGCAGAGATTATCCTCAGTAGGCCTGACCAAGTCAGGTGATCTGTTAAAAATGGTAGAGCTCTTCCTGGCAAGGGAGCTGGAAGTACTAAAAGGGTTCAACAGAAGAAACATTATCCATTGCTAGCTTTGAATACTAAGTGGGCCATATGGCAAGGAATATGGCAGCCTCTAGGACAGCAGAGCCATGGCTGACAGCTAGCAAGGAAATGGGGACCTTAGTCCTGCAACCTCAAGAGACTGAATTCTGCCACAACCATGTGAACTTGGAAGAGGACCACCCTGAGGTCAAGATGAGAGCCTGCATGACACCTTGACAAGCATTCGTTTCAAGCTTGTGAAACTCTGAAAACCAAGCCATGCTACACCCAGACTTCTGAGCTACCGAGCTGTGAGCTAATAAATACGGTTTTCTTTAAACCATTAAGTTTGTGGTAATTTGTTTCACAGCAGTAGAAAACTGATGAAGAGGACCTGGTGATGAATGTCATGAACCATATCGTCATCCTGTGTGGTCATACTTTTTGTGCACCCAGCTTCTCTGGTTATCTAGGAGCTTCCACATCTCTGCCTGCATCACTCCAATGCTCTGATCATCATGGGGGCAGCCATTTTGGAAATGTGACCTGCGCCTGGACACAGCTGATTGGTTCAGAAGTGAGACCTGGGTGGACCAATTAGAGCCCTTCTCTGGAACGCTTAGACTTGAAACCCAAGAGGGTGTCTTAAATAAGATGCAAAATTCAAGCACTAGCAGTGACCACGTATCCTACTATGTAGGAGAACCTCCTGCTGTGAGTGAAAAAAAATGAAATCAGCAAACAAAGAGAAACCAAGACAAGAAATGTTGCAGCCATATTTGAGCCCCTGATTCCAGTTGTTTCGTAGGGCCAAGTACAAATTACCTGTAGGTTCTGAGAGACACACAACTATGTTTTATAATACATTCCCTTTTTGCTTAAGCCAAATCAAGTTGGGTTTCTGTTTACTGTAGTAAAAACAGTCCTAACTAATACAATCATAGTAGTTAAAATGCATGGTCTTCACACTTGTAATCTCAGCACTTTGGGAGACTAAGGTGGGTGGGTCACCTAAGAATAAGGTTGGAGTTTGAGACCAGCTTGGCCAACATGGTGAAACCCCGTCTCTACTAAAAATACAAAAAAAAAAAATTAACTGGGTGTGGTGGCATGTGCCAATAATCCCAGCTACTCGGGAGGCTGTAGCATGAGAATTGCTTGAACCGAGGAGGCAGAGGTTACAGTCAGCTGAGATCACACCACTGCACTCCAGCCTAGAAAACAGAGCAAGACTCTGTCTTAAAAAAAGAAAAAAAAAAGCGTGGTCTCTGATTTCTGTTAGGCCTAACTTCTGCCTATTCTGGGGTACTGTTCCTCCTCCAGGAAATACTTTCATGAGCACTCCACAGATAGTACACCAGACTTCCTAGACACTAATTTAAATAAGGCCTTTACTTTTGTCTTTTAGATGTTTCCTCAGGATGCCAATATTGATTCAGTTGATTGATTCAGCAAACAACCTGTTAATTAGGTTAAAAAGTAAGAATTTAGCCAAAGCTGATTCATCAAACTGGCATGGCAGATAAACTTCCAACATGTGGTTGAAAGAAAAAAATGCCTGAGTTAGGACACATCCATGGTCTCCTAGGATGGAAAGTGGAGGAACATCAGCATTCCAGGGACTGTTCTTTCTCCACGTTTCCCTGATCCATCCAAAACACTTATGCAGCCACTTCTCCTGGACTCTCCAGTAAGTAGGGGCATTCGCCAGCATCCCCATTTCCTGCATGATTATGTCTTCCAAAGCCCAGAAGAAGTTCGAGACAATTTTAGAGAGTCAAAGAAAGCACTGGGTATTTTGAGGAAACTTGGCATTGTAAGCCTTCTATCATTTTTTTCACATGAAAATCAAATGGGAGCGCAACAGAAATGAAAGGACGAATGCAATAGGACTTTTTCTGTTCCAATAAGTGAAAAACAAAACTCAAACTGTCTTCAGCAACGGGTTAGAAAAAAGGAGCTCAAATAACTGGAAATCTGGAAGGTTTGGCTGCATTAAGTCAGAGACCCAGAGGGTGGCTGAAATGATAAGATACAAAATCTTATCCCTACCCCGACCCCAGGCTTCAGCTGGGCTTTAAGATGTGGTTCCTCCCTCTCCTCCTCTCCTGGCTGTGCTTTTCTCTGTGCTGGCTTTACTCTTGCTCTGGCTCTCTTCATGTGGTGACCCCATACAGGTCCAGATTAATATCTTTAGAGCTCCAAACCTGGCAGAGAGATTCTCTTTTTCTCTAACTTCTCCACAAAAGTGCACACCTCCAAAACCACTAGATTAATTGGGGCCACATGTCCATCCCAAATCCCTGAGGCCAGGGGTGGACTGGCTTAGCTGACTTAGCCCTGAGTCTTAGGGCAATTTCTGGGGCTGGGGTTAGTTTTTCTATCAGGACTGAAGTGGGAGGGATAGTGCCTCCAAAAGAAAATCAGAGTTGTTACCAAAAGTAGGAATGACCTCTAGGTTGGCAAAACAACAGGCATCTACTACCATAGTCTTGACTGGTTCTGGCCGCATACCTAGAGCCACTTGACCTACATCTGTGAGCTCAATTGGCCAAAGTTGTGACTTCAGGCACAGGACACTTAAGGAGCTAAGTCTACCATCCCAAAAGTCAGCCTCAAGTCACTCCTGCTGGTTACACTGTTCTGGCCCCATTGTATATCCCAGGATCCTGTTCTTGTTCCCGAGGCCTTCTTGTTTTGGCCAGCTGCCTTGTGTATCTTCATTTGCTAATTTTGTCCCAGAGGCTACCTTGGAACCCCAGTCCCGTATCTGACCACATGGGGACAAACTTCAATGATGTCAGCATATGTTCCTGAATTCTCAGCCACCATGCTCCACTTGCCTGTTGGCACTCCTCCCAAATCTCTCCCTAATCCAGGTTGCCACCTGTCCACCACAGGCTAAGGTCTCCTTGCTGGGAAGGACTTTGCTCAATTACTTATAGCTCTGTCTGACTTTTTAAATACTTGTCTGTAGGGGGCATTTTTATATTTTCAACCGTTCCTCTTTTCATACAAGCCTAATTTTCCTCCTGGGAACCCACCCTATGCCAGTTCTTAGCTTGTTTGCCCCCAGATCCTTTCCTCACCTTTCCTTTGCTTTATTTTACATTTCAGGAGAACTGAATTTACTACCTCCAAGCTGCATTTCCCAGGCTCCCCTGTCAGCTAGTTTTCTGAGTGGATTAAGCCAATGAAGGGCAATGGCAGAAGACTGGAAAGTACAGGAAGATAGAAGCTGAGGTATTTCTCCCCTTTCCTTTCTGCCCTGGGCGATATCTCTAGCATCTTCTCCATGGTATCAGCTCCTGCTAGACAGGCTCTGCTGCAGCTCCTGTTTCTACCAGGCAGACCTAGCCCCTGGATTTCAGAACACTGTCTCCATCCTCCCTTTAACCCACCAGTAAGAGGAGGTAGCAATATTCTGCTGTTGTTAATCACAAGGTTATTCCACCATCCCCACTTGGCTTCTCTACCCCACCACCACCTATGTGACCAAATTTCTTACATTGAACTACCTCTGTTTTAAAGACTCAAAGTGGTTTCAGTACTCTTGGTTGAACCCCGACCAACACAACACTTTCCTCCATTCTCAGCCCATCTGCTACTCAGGAAGTTGACTCCACCCAAAGCTGCAATGGTAGACATGTGACTTACACTTGGCCAATCAGAACATCTTACTACCCATCTGACAAGGGGTTAAAAACCAGAACTATAAGGAGCTCAAAGAACTCTATAGGAAAAAAAAATCTAATAACTTGAATAAAAATTGAGCAAAAGATCTGAATAGACATTTCTCAAAAGAAGACATACAAATGGCAAACAGGCATATGAAAAGGTGCTCAACATCAGAGAAATGCAAAGCTACAATGAGATAGCCTCTCACCTCAGTTAAAATGGCTTTTATCTAAAAGTCAGGTAATCCTATTCACAGTAGCAAAGATATGGAATCAACCTAAATGCCCATCAAAAATAAACTGGATAAAGAAAATGTGGTACATACACTCCATGGAATACTATGCAGCCATAAAAAAGAATGAGATCATGCCCTTTCAGGGACATGGATGGAGCTAGAGGCCATTATCCTTAGCAAACTAATGCAGAAACAGAAAACTAAATGCCACATGTTCTTACTTATAAGTGGGATGTAAATGATGAAAACACATGGACACTTAAAGGGTAATAACACATTGGGGCCCATTGGAGAGTCAGGGTAGAGGGAGGGAGAAGATCAGGAAAAATGACTAATGGGCACTAGGCTTAATACCTGGATGATGAAATAATCTGTACCACAAACCCCCATGACATAAGTTTACCTATATAACAAACCTGCACATGTACCCTTAAACTTAAAATAAAAGTTTAAAAAAAAAAAAGTCTGGTAATAACATTCCCGTTGGCAGGAATGTAAGTTAGTACGACTACTACAGAGAACAGTTTGGAGGTTCCTCAAAACACTAAAAATAGAGCTACCATATGATCCAGCAATCCCACTATTAGGTATAGACACAAAACAAAATAAATCTGTATGTCGAAGAGATATCTGCACCATCATGTTTATTGAAGCACTGTTCACAATAGCCAAGATTTGGAAGCAACCAAAACGTCCATCAACAGGTAAATGAAGAAAGAAAATGTAGCACATATACCTAATGGAGTACTATTCAGCCACAAAAAAGAATGAGATCCTATTATTTGCAACAATATGCATGGTACTAGAGATTATTATGTTAAGTGAAATAAGCCAGGAACAGAAAGACAAACATCACATGTTCTCACTTATCCTTAGGAGCTAAAAATTGAGACAACTGAAGTCATAGAGACAGAGAGTAGAAGAATGGTACTGGTGGGGAAGGGTATTCAGGGTCGGGCTAGGGTTGTGCGTGGGTGGTAAATGGGTACAAAAAAAGTTAGAAAGAATGTGTAAAACCTAGTATTTGCTAGCACAAAAGGACCACTATAGTATAAAATAATTTACCTGTACATTTTAAAATAAGAGTATAATTGGATTATTTGAAATGAAAGGATAAATATTTGAAGTGATGATCACCCCATTTACCCTAATGTGATTATTAGACATTATATGCCTATACCAAAACATCTTATATAAGCCATAAATATATACACCTAGTATGTACCCACAAAAATTAAAAATTAAAATAAATTACATTAAATTAAAAATAAAGGTCATTTTACTATCAAAAGACAGAAAGAAAATATCCCAAAGAATCTCCATTCTATTTCCTTGCTTTAACAGAAAAACTCATTATTGTCATTTTTTCCATTTTGCTTCGGACTGGTGAAAACCTCATCATAAATTAGTACAAATTACAAAGGAACACTTGCGTGATTATAACATCCCTCTCAGCCCTGACTATGTAGTCACTGCAATGACTTAATTTTATAAGCCTTGGTATCTTCATCTGAAAAATGGGCACAGTAAAATCTGCTCTCTTTACTTTTCAAGGTTATTATGAATGTGAAATGAAAAAGTGGACACGACAATGCTTTGGGGAAAAAAAAAGCCAGAAAAATGAAGGTATCACCCCACCCAAGTGGCATCTTCTGGAACCATTTATATCGTACCTAGAATCAAGGCTACAATTATGAATCTCCAACTTTTTCTCTAACTCTCCAGCCTTGACTGGTTTAATTTAGACCCTGAACATTAGTTTAACAAAGTGCTTTCATGTTTATTATATTGGATTAGCAAATTATAAGCTATCATATGAGGCTTTTGAGAACACCCAGACAAATGGCTTGCACACAGGGAACCCTCATATACTCACCATATGGGCTTCATTTATTAAAGCTTTGGACCGCGAGCTTGGGGAGAGCCAACCTCTTTACAGAGAGACTCCTGAGGATTGGTTGCTAGGAAGCTACAAAAGCTAGTGTTTTTAATGAGATTTAAAGTGTCATAAATTATATATTATTTTCTGCACTTAGGATATTCACAGCTCTTTGGTTTATTTTGTATTTCATTTCACATTGGTGACATATAATCCTTTTACATACAAAATGCCTTGCATAAGAATTCCCTGAGAAATCAGACCAAAATTACATTTCAGAATTATTTTTTTTCCTCCCTAAAAGTTCACATTGCTTTGTCTCCTCCTGCATGTCCAAAGCAGGCAATGGCTAAGAATTTATTTTCTCCAGCTTAAAAAAAAATTAATCCCAGCCTTTCCCAGTGATAATTACTCCAGTGAATACTGTGAGTTGAGTCTGGAGCTGCTGTTAATAAGAATTCTCATAATTCCATTTTCTGATGAGAGTTAATGTGGGTTCTGTAGGTTTAATTCCACAGATAATTACGGAGGCAGTATTTAAAAAGCCTGTTTAGTCAGTATCCTTCCTCAACTCCGTTCAGTTTTCAACATTAAATAAGGAGGCAGCCATTCCACAAAAGAAATTCAAAAACTGTTTGGTTTAACTGCCCATCTTTAAGAAGGCGAGTCATTATGCAAATGTAGTGCCCAGAATTGGCTCGTGGAGGCCGCTCCATCCAATCTGCATAATAAAAGACAGCCGCTGGCCGGGCGCAGAGGGCCACAGGCACATTTCTGCTGAAAGTGGCCACCGATAAGACAAATTAAGATGGTGGTTTTCGATTAGGAAATTTTTTTGATCAGAGATCCTTTTTGAAATGAGATTTTAACATCTTTGGAAAACAACAGTGCCTGAGAAGCACACGTCTTCTTTTTTGCTTCTGTTTGTAACTTCTCTTCCTCTTTCACGTGCTTGTCACTCATGGCCCGAAGTGTGTTAATTTAGAGACATTAGGCTGCTTTCAGGAACATCTCAGCCATTTCATCTAATAGGCTCCAGTTTTCACTTTTAACAAAAATCAAGGGCTCTAACAAGGTGCAATTAATCAATTCTAGCAAAAGTTGTAGGGACATTGATAAGTTGCGCTGGGGGGAAATCCTGAGGCAACAATGTGTACAGACTTATCAATGATTGTTTACAGAATTACAGGGCCCGTGCCTTCTTAAAATGTTGAAAGTCAGCTTTGTCCTTCATTAACATTAGCTGATTTACCAAACTCTCCCATTGCCTTCATAAGAGCTCCAGGGGCTTCAGGTTTCTGATCTTCACTTCTGATTGCTTGGTATGTGGATTCAGTTTATCCCTCACTTGGCTCATAGCTGACCAATCAGAAATCCAGCCCTCACTCAGCATCCAGGTCCCACATTCTTTCTGTTCCTCTGTACCAAAACATCTTTTCTGTTTGCATATTTTTTCAATGGGCTGCGTTGAAGCAGGGCTGTTTATAGACAAGTCAACTTATGAACTATGTCCTTTAGCTATAATTTCAAGAAAGCCATGAGAGGATGGAAGGATGACATGGGGAAGCTGAAACAAGTGGCAAAGTGAAAAATACAAGAACTTGTTGACATATTGAAAAGAACACTCGAAATGGGGGAATGGGAAGTCTGAAAAAAATACACATACGCCACAATCATTACAGAAGCTATATGTGAGCTTCGATAGTTGATTCATATTTTCTTTTCTTGGTCTCTTGTCTTTTCTACATTTCCAACAATGATCATGCATTATAATTATGTTATTTTACAGTTGTTTTTTTTGTTAACCATATACCTATTTCCACTTTTAAGTATGGCTGAGTGGAGCCACCCAGGTCTGTTGGCTGCATGACCTTGGATACATTCTACCCTTTTGGACTTCCGTTTTCTGATTTGAAAGTAAAGAAGCTGATTCTGAGGTCTCTTTTAAGCTCATATGTTGAGTCAGCTAAGAATATCTGTTTCATCCTAGGGATAAAACAAGAATAAGAAAACATAAGGATAAGGAAGCAAAATAAATCTTAATCCTACAACTAACTGTAATACTAAAGCTTTTAGAGGGCTTGGAGATCTTCCAAAATCTTCTTGTGTAAGAATTATTTGAAACACTGAGCAGGAAAATGACAGGGAACTTCTGTCCTATCTCAATACCTTAGACAAGAAGTAAGTGGCACCAGGGTGGCAAGATGGAAGGGGACAGAGTGTCTATTAGAACATCGATGGCTCAGATCCATCCACAGCTTCTTCTACCCAGTTCTGTGCTACCTTGAATTTGTGATGTTTTCCTATTTGACCCTTAAGTAGGATGACCATTTAGCCAAAGGGATGCTATGAGGAATTACACTGGGACAACAGCTCTAAATGAGAATACCAATAGTGGCTACTGTAGGGTTGTTAAGAGGATTAATTAATTAATACACACTGAGTGTCTGAAACCTTTAACAATTGGCTCTCCGGGGTATAGAAAAAAACTCAGGTTTATAGCTATTGTCCCAGTGTAATTCCTCATAGCATCTCTTTGGCTCTTGAACCTGTCCTGAATTAGACAACAACTTTTTATGGTCATGTTACCCACCCCTTAACCCAGTCGTTGCCCCCTTCCAGCTTTGCAACATTTCACCTTGCACAGCTTGACCTAGGCTTCCTCCTTGACCTCTTTCTTCACCAGAGAGAGGACTGATCCTAACGTCTCAGAGTCCATATTCATTCATGGGTCAACTTTGTCTCTCATTCTCACTCATGGTCTGGAGGCATAAGCTGGGGTTTTACTCCAAGCTCAGGAATCAAGTTCTGCCACACAATATAAAATACAACTCAGGGAAAGGCCAGACCTGCTTAACAGGACTCCATCACACCTATGTGCTATAATACCCTCCTTCTTCCTGAAAGGCAGGATGTGATACATGCAAAATGGCAGATATCTCTATTAGGCAAACTTCTTTCATTCATTTATTTGACAATGATTATATGTCATTTTCCCTGTCAGTTTTTGAGGAAACAAAAAGATCAGCCAGGCATCATCTGTGTTCCCAAGTTTGCACAGTCTGGTTGGGGGATAGAGGGTGGAAATGTAGACTGTATACATCACTCATCATTTCTTATCTCCTCCAGAAAACATGCCTTATAGTAGGCACTCAAAAAGACTTGTTGAATGCATGCCTATATGAGGTAATACGTTAATTCATATTGCCTTGCTCTCTGATTGCATTGTACATCTATCTTTCATCTCCCAAAAGACAGAACAATATCATTATAGTATGGTAGATCAAAGAGGCAGAAACCTGCGACAGTTCAGAGTAAGCATCTAGAGACAGAGTTCCTGGGTTTGAATCCTGGCTCTGTCACTTGTTAGCTGCATGATGTAGAGCAATTTACTTTACATTTCTGTGCTTTACCTTTCAGTTTCTTGTTCTGAAAATGAGAATACCAATAGTAGCTACCATAGGGTTGTTGACAGAATTAATGAGTTAATACACGCTGAGTACCTAGAACACTTTTAACAATTGACTCTCTGGGGTATAGGGAAAAAAAAGCCCTGATTTTTAATAGTCGATGATTTCAGTGGTGTAAATGCTCCCAACACCAATGTGATGTCACTGAATGTGGAGGTGGGAAGAGTTGTATGCAATTGGTTCTTCAAGGCAGCACACCATTGGACCATTGATTTATACATACTGAGACAATATATGTGAAGGCCTTTCCTCAACTTTGTACATGTCAGTTTCCTCTGACATTAATCAATCCTTTTTCTGCTTTTGGTCCCCATTGTGCTTAATAGAATGGTGAAATGTGGGATCAATATTCTAAATAATTATACAGACAAGCCAACTTACACTCACCAAGTGGAGCTGAACACCACGTGAGGGAGGACCCTTTCACAGCACTGTCTGTCATGCATGATATTGTCTAGTTTCTTTAGAATGATGCCATCATCATAACAAGTACATTTTAAGAAACTTACTATATTCCAAGAATTGTGTCAGATGCTTTAAATACATAATTCCGTTTTATCCTCACGACAGTTTTGTGAGATTGGAATTGTAATCCCCAGTTTACAGAGAAGGAAACTGAGGCTCAGGGGAGTATAGAACATGCTCTTATTCCACCATACTAAGTGACACAGCCAGGATTTAACCCTAGTCTGTGTGATGCCAAACTCACCCTAAACCACTACACTTAATAACTGTCACTGATGGTCTGGAAGCATACACTCTTTTTAAGTTCCAATGTCATTTTAATTTTGACTCTTGGTGCCAAGAGGCAACACATCAAAACAGCTAAAAATACAGACTTACAGAGCCAGAGCAGCCATATGACCTCAGGCAAGTTCCTCAACCTATCTGTGCTTTGATTTCTTCACCTATAAAATGGGATAATTATGATGCCTGCTTTATAGGAATTAAATGACCTAGTATGCACAAAATATTTAGAACAGTGTCTGGCACATAGCAAATTCTATGTCCATGTTTATTAAATGAAAATAAAGTTCTTTTAGATGAGGCAGGAGTTCGCTTGCGTTTCAAGACAGAAACAGTGTGAAAGCAACGCTTAGATACAATAGCTGACCTGCCTGGTTGATTCTCCAGAAAAGGTCCAGGCAGTTGAAATCAAACAATATCAGGACCAAATACAGGCAAATATCAGGTCTAGCTTTTCCTGAGCACAGGTGCTTCGCACACTGATTTTCTAGTTAAACAGCCTCTGTGGTAACCACAATCATAACATGTAAAGTACAGCTAAACTTTTTCTAAGTGGGTTCCTCAAAGGTGCCTATTAATACCCCTCAGAGGACACACAATAAAAAGAAAGCAGGGCTTTTTATATGGTGATCAATTCACGACTTAAGCTCCCTTCCCTCAATTACAGGTAACACAGCCTCCACTCAGCTAGCCAGCCACAAGCAAGGCCTTCTAGGCATGACTTTCGCTTCTGACTTTCATAACAATAAAGACTCCTGTTGAGGGGCAAAGGCTTTTGAAAAATCTGATAAAGATATAGACGTGGATGAAGACACTGTATCCGTCAAATGGGTGGCTTTTCAAAGGCGTTTGGATGCTTTTTGTCAGGTTCATGTTTCTTTTTTCAGAGCGTTTAACTGAAAGTGGTGACAGCAATACTAAGTAGCAGGACCCAAACACACCTCAAAGAATTGTTTTGCATAGGACTGTTAGCACCTCCAAACCCTGTACCAACATATATATTCATTGAGTCCATCACCCCAGCATTGCATCCATCGTGTTCTCCAGTAAACTGACTATCATTAGGGATTGCCTCTTCTGCATAGGAAGTTATAATGGGATTGGGGGTTAGAGGAACACGATAAATGATGCCACTGGGATGCAATCATCAAAACTAGGAAACTCTGTAGAATAAATGGTCTACTTTCTTCAATGAATCCATAACAAAGGGGAAAAGGAGGGGAGGAGAACTGTCATAGATTAAAAGAGACTTTAGAGTCCATCCTCTCAACCAAATGCAGTTTGGACCTTGATTTAAGCAAACTATGGAAAGTTGAGGCTATTTGAAGCCTAATTGAATATTTGGTGACATTAAGGAATTCATGTCAATATTTAGACATATTAAAGATATTGCATGTATGCTTTTTAAAGTTATAATTTATCTCTTAAAAATAATTACTGCAGTAAATATGGATAAAATAATGGAATATCTGGTATTTGCTTTAAAACATTCCAGGCAGGGGTAAGGGACATAGAGTGAGGAAGTCAAAACTTGAAATCAAATCGGCTATATGTTGATAGTTGTTGGATGGTAAGTGCATAGGGGTTTATTATACTAGCCTCTCCACCTTGTGCATGCTTAAAGATTTCCATAATTAAAAGTATTTCCAAATTTCTGAATTGGAAACACAGAAGTGTTTTCTGACTCTCTTCCCTCTTCCTTCCTTCTTAGGCCCCTTCCCTACCTTACTCGGTCACTAGGGCTGATCTCTTCTACACACCACAAACTCCTCTCAACTCAGCAGCAGCCACTTCGGTTGAACCCTCATATCTTCTTTCCTGATTATTGCAAAAGCCCCCCTAACAGTCTCAAAGCTCCTAAGTCCCCATCCTTTCTCCCATCAGTGTAATCTTTCTAAAATTCAAATCTGCTCAAGTTACTCCCCTGCTTACCACCTTCCAAGGGCTAATCCTCACCTACCATGAAGTGTCCAATCATGATCCACAAGCCCCATCATAATCCATTGCCCTGCCTACCATCCCATCCTCATCTTCCTGTCTTACCATCAAATGCAGCAGGTTCCGGTGATACCAAGCTACTGGTTGTTCATTTGGTAAGAATTTGCTGGGCTCCTTTTATAAGAGAAATACTGTGCTAAGCATGGGAAACACAATGGCAAACACTATAGAGCAGTCCCTATATCGTGGAGCTTACATTCTAGTAGGGGAGGCAGACAATACATAAATCAACAATGGATGGTGATGAATGGTAGATGCATGCACCTGTACTCCCCTGAGTTTGCTATGCTCTTAATCGGTGGTTTTGCATAGGCAGTTGCTTTCACTTGGAATGCCCTTCCACAATCAGCTCTCTTCCATCTGCAGAACGCCTGCTCCTCTAGTCACCCTTTAAGATTTAACCCATCCATTGGTTTCTTGAGGAAAACTTCCCCACCACCTTCAGACTTAGTTTGTCATCATTATGTCACAAACAACTTGCACTTTGCCTAGACCAAAGTGGTATTTAAGAAATGCTTATTGAAAGAACAAATGAGTGAATCAGCTGATAAATGGACTTCTTCTACCTTCCCGAAAGTGGCTTGCTGAAACTTTTGAGTCATGAATGCTAAGAGCAGAGATTATATCTGAGTATTATTCTATATCCTAAAGCATTTGGGATTATGATATATACTTTGTTAACCAAAGCCATGGAAAATAGATATTTGCTTAAAATAAAAATGTTTCTGAGTATTTCCAGTGAATTTGTGTTATTTGCAAAAAAAGGGTACCACAGTGGAATATCTTGAGCTCAGCAAAAGTCATACTGAGTTATTCTTATTTTTTAATTTCAGGAGTTCTTAAAGTCTCTAATATACTAATTTATGTGACCCTCTAGGATGAGATTTTATGTGATTTTCCAAAACATGTTTGAGCAGCAGATCCTTTTGTTCTCAGCACATCTCAACAGACTAATGTCCTGAAGAGCACCTTTTGAGAAACTTTGGCCTACCTGATGCTCTAAGAGTTTTCCTTCATTGATTCATTCGACTTACCTTGAAATAAGGTAATAAGCAGGGCCTTGCCACAGTAGCTGTGCAACAGCAGGGAAGTGCTGAGGGTTTCTGTTCCCTCGCCTCCTCATCTGTTAAACTATAGTAATAATGCAAGTCATGATTGAATCAGCAGAATGAAAAGGACTTCACAAGGTCAGGGCATGGAGGTTTTATTTTTCAGCCTTCTCTCTTTCTGTCTTGATTTCTCAATCTATACAGTAAAGGTAGCAATGCTTCAGTAATTGAGAAAACGGCATATCAATCAATGCTTGTTAAAACAAATGTACAAAAATGAAAACCTCTAAGGACAAAAATCGGTAGCTGGTAAGGCTGCTACTGGATATGTGAGAAATGAAATAAGAGTAGACAATATGCCATTTGGGAGAAGAGAGTTTCTTTTAATACAATGGTTTATATTGTTTTCTAAAACACAAGGAATGCAATAAAACACATCTGAATGTATGATTTTAGGCATCTATATGAATATTCATTTAGACTATCTCTTGAGAAAATAAAATTAACATAGGTTTTCTTTTCCGTATATGTCTTTGTAGCTTAAATTATGACTAATCTTACAGATTAAATCTGATCACTGGATCATTGATATTAATTCTTCCTTTGGGTTAACAGCTGTAGGATGGAAACGTCGTAGGAAACAGACTGAAATCAACTGAGCCCAATTAAACAGGCACGACGTGAGCCAATACATACAAAATACATCAATCACAGCTCATAATTTTATTTTTAAGTCAGAATATTTTTAAAACCTGAGAAAGTAAGTTTAAAACACTACATTAATAACCATGTTATTTTACATGATGATTTACATAATGATTTTAGCTGTATTGCATTGTTAAACCTAATCTGTCAACAGTGAAAATTTTCTTAAACTCTTTTAAAGCACAATTTGACCAAGAAATGTTTAGGGATAGAGGAGGCTTTATCATCTTCAGTATTTTAAGCCCTGCTTTTAGTTAAAGCTTTTAGTTAAACAAGAACAAGTCTAATCTGGCAATTTGCAAATAGGCTCATTTCTGCACCCATTCATTAATGTGCTGATTAGAATCATAATGTAGAGTTGGGGGCATCTTAAAGTCAACTCATTTATGGAAATGCTCGTAAATTTAGCAAATCATTGTTCAAATAGAAACATTCCATGATTATAGAATGTAGAAAAAGAGCAGATTTAAAGCAATCAAGGATGGAGGAGCATACAAGCCTCTTGTTAACAAAGTTATCTGGTCTGAAGTAAAACATACCCAGTAACAGTCTGTGATAGAACTGACAGATCCCAGCAAGACTGGTCACTATCTAAGTACAGAAGGAAGTAGGAAAGAGGGAAATTGAGGGAGTATAGAGAGAAGAAGGAAGCCAAAACTACATTTGAAAGAATGACCATGAGTTAATCACTGCTGGAACTAGGTGATTTGTAGATACATAGGGGCTCACTACTTTTATATTTGTTTGAAACCTCTTGTGATAAAAATGTAAAACAAAACAAAAAAACTAACCTTTGGCTTTTATCAAAAGACATAATAATTTTTTTTCTTTTTCCTTTGAGACAAAACTTCACTCTTGTTGCCTAGGCTGCAGTGCAATGGCGCCATCTTGGCTCACTGCAACTTCCACCTCCCAGGTTCAAATGATTCTCCTGCCTCAGCCTCCAGGGTAGCTAGGATTACAGGCACCCGCCACCATGCTGAGCTAATTTTTGTATTTTTAGTAGAGATGGGGTTTCACCATGTTGGCCATGCTGGTCTCAAACTCCTGACCTCAGGTGATCCACCCACCTCAGCCTCTCAAAGTGCTGGGATTACAGGTGTGAGCCACCTCGCCCAGCCTAATAATTATTAAATGAATAAAAAAACTAAAAGCAAATCAAAAACTATAAAAGGAATATGTTAACCAGAAAGAAGAAAGAAGGGAAGAAAACTTTCTAGGGAAAGAAATAGAGACTGTATGATGAATATTTAGAAGAAAACCAGGATTAAGGATGATTGCAGATGCATTTTAATAGATATCACATTTTTTTTCAATTTCAAGAGAAAAGCAATTATTGAAGAATGCCATATATCTGAAGGAGTAATAAGAAAAATTTATGGCCAGAAAATTTGTCACATTGTTAGGACAAAAATAACCAAGTATTTAAATTGAAATTCAATCTAAATGAAAAGGTGGCTGATCAAAAAGAGTGGCAGTATAAATGCCCACATACAAAAGAGGAACGTGTGAAGGTAAAAGAGTCACCTCAGACAGTTCCAAGTATTTATTTTCTCACCAGGACAGTATGCATTCCCCCTACACTGGCCACCTTTCCCCTTCTGCACCCTGTACTTCTAATACATCCCTCAGCATGCTTCTAACTGGTGCGAGGACAGGGCAGGGGACAGATGACATACAGTTCCAGGTTCTACCTCAACAATCACAGGGAACAGGTGACCAGGTATCCAGCTATGTTTCTTTAAGCCTTAAACTCCTTTGCCATTGATTTTTTTTTTTTCCTGAGTTTTCAGCACTGTATTCCTTGTTACTGGCATCTAGTAGATTCTCAGTAAATATTTACTGAATAAAGAAAAAGGCCAGAAGTGGTGGCTCATGCCTGTACTCCTAGTCCTTTGGAAGACCAAAGTGGGTGGATCACTTGACGTCGGGAGTTCAAGACTAGCCTGGCCCATGAGAGTGAAACTCCATCTCTACTAAAACTACAATTAGCCAGGAGTGGTGGCAGACACCTGTAGTCCCAGATATTTGGGAGGCTAATGTAGGAGAATCGCTTGAACCAGGGAGGTAGAGGTTACAGTGAGCCAAGATCATGCCACTGCACTCCAGCCTGGGAGACAGAGTGAGACTCTGCCCGAAAAAGAAAAGAAGGGAGGGGCGGAGGGAGGGAAAGAAAGGGGTTGAGAAGGGAGGGGGAGGGTAGGTGGGGAGAGGAAGAGAGGAGGAGGGGAGGGAGAGAGGAAGGAATGGAAGGGGAGTGGGGAGGGATGGGGAGAAGAGAAGAGAGAAGAGAAGAGAAGAGAAGGAAAAGGAAAGAATGAGAGAGTGGATAAGAATGGATGAGTGAACCACAGAGCTTCCCCTGAACAACACCATCTCCACTAGATACCTGGGCCATATGAGCTGCCAACTGCATTCTGTTCCATCTCACCTGATTTGGAATAAGCAAATCAGGAGAACTGGTGGTTTCACAGCCACCCTCAATTCCTCCCTGCCCCTCAGTCTCCCTATAAATGCAATGACCTAGATACATCAGTAATTTTATTTACTGGGTTTGGGAGACCCAATCCTTTTTGTGATCTGCTAATAGTAAAAATCAGCTTGGAACAGACAGCAAATAGCAGGGAAACAATGCCCCTCCTCCATATCTCACAAGACGTATAGAAGTGGCCACATCCATTCTCTAGTTAGACCCCCTGTCATCCCTTACCTAGACTATGTCAATAGCTTCCTAACTGGTTTGCTCCAATATGATCCTCCTCAACTGCAGGTCCCATCACAACATTTAAAATGTCCCCTGGCTCCCCATAACTCACAAGATAAAATTAATGCTCTTAGCACAGCAGAAGCCTCCCAATAGCCTGGCTTCATTTCCCAGGGCTTCCTCCACCCACCTACCAGCTCCCTCTGTTCCTGACAGGGAGCTGTCTTTGAGGGAGATTATCCCTGGTGTTGCACAGGCTTTTGTTTACCAAACATGCTTTTTCTTTTTCTCCAACTACCACACTGCAGATCCCTCCAAGCCCATTTCAATGTCACCTCTGAAACATTTTTCAATCATTTTGTCTTCTCTGTTCCTGTTGGCATTTATGTCATGGGCTTTTCTAGCACTTATCAGATCAGCCAAGAATTATTAGTTGGCTTGTCTGCATTTTTCACCAAACAATGAGCTCCTAGGTGAAAAATATTGATTCTTATTCAGGTCAGAATCCCCAGATCCCAGCAAGCCTGGCATACAGTAGGTACTCAATAAATGTTTGTTAGGCTAACATAGTTTACACTGGGAATGAGGATAAACGGAAAGGAAGTGGCACAAGATACAGTCAAGAGAATGTTACAAAAGCTCCACAAATTTCTTGAAAAGAGTAAGGAAAGATATATGAACTCAACACATAAAGATCCTAAAGTAGCAATTCTCTGGAATGTAGCAAGTTATTGAGCCAACTGTTATTCCACTGCTTAATAGGAAAACTGATGATCATTATTTTAGTTTTCCCACCATGTTATATCACTCCACCCCAAAACAATTTGTCCCTTATCTGGCAAAAGAAAAAAGATGGTGCAAGCAGAAGATCATGCCACGGATTTGAGATCTGAGTTGGATGGGATAAAAGAAGAAGAAAGGAAAGAGGGAAGAAAAGGAACCCCTGAAAAGATAAATGCAATGACCTAGTTACATCAGTAATTTTATTTACCAAGTTTTGAGGATCCAACACTTTTCATGGCCTGCTAATAATAATAATCAACTCAGAACATAGACAACAAATGGGAGTGAAGTGATCTCTCCCCTCTTCTTGTTTCCTTCTTTGCCAAAATGCCCTTTATTTTCCCCCATTAATTGCACACCAGTTCTTCTAACATAGAGAATGTCTTCTAAATTACCCTCTGGTGTGAGCGATAATGTAATGTGCGAGATGAATGAAATACTCAGCTCCTCAAAGCTCCCCAAATACTTCTTTCAAAAATGATCCACTATTTTCTTAGCTTGAATAGTCTTTTCATACCAACCTCAGTGACTACCAAAACAGTTTAATGTTATTAGAATATCATCAAGTTTCATTATGTTTAATAAGAGATGGTGACAAGAGATAATTTTAAATACATTTTCCCCAAAATTAAAATCACAAGTTGTAAAATTAATCTTAGAAGTGTCAGTTATAATGTGATGTAATTTCAGTCTCCTTAAACTTATTCTCGTTAACTGCTCTAGAATGAATCTTTAGCAAGAAAATTATAAATATGGCAAAGAAGCTAAAATCTCCAATACTCATTTTCATTCTTGAGAATGAAAATTGTGGTTTGCTTCATTAATTTATTTGCCACTTTAAATGGATTATCTAAAGGAAATTGATTGACATGGTCAAATATCTCCTTGTCTACTCATCATTCAGTGTATATTGATTAAGCATTTATACATAGAGAATAACTGGTGGGCCCAGGGTGAACTAACAAGAAAAATAATAGACATTGCATCCTCACTTTCCCGATTCCCTGTAACTAAATCACTTAGAGGACAACCTAGAATAGTGCAAAATTAAATGTGGTTTCTATTTACTTATTCAAACCCTGTTTCATGTCAAAAGGGGGTTTTGAGGTTTCTTTAAAAAATACATGAAATATAACAGGACAAAACAGAATAAACCAGGATGAAAGGAAGCAAATAAGGGAACATTCGGTTGAAAGAGGTAGGCTCTAAATGAAGCAAGGAGCTCCATAAGGGCCAAAGCAGAGAACAAACGCACACACAGACACACACGCAGAGACATGCACATACACGCAGAAACACGCACAGAGACATAGGCAGACACACATAGAGAAACACACATGGAGACACACACACAGAAACATACACAGACCCACACAGAGACACATGCACACACACCAAGATACACACACACATGTAGACATGTATATACATGGACACACATATACACACACATGTAGAAACACACACACAAACACATCTGTATTCAGATACGTACACACACAGGGACACATGTGCACACACACAGACACACACACACCCCTCAGTTGTTTAGAAGCCAGGCTTTTCCAGAATCAAAACTCAAGTGAGGCTTTCACAGAACATAGAAAGAAATGCTGTAATGCTTCCTTGATATCATCATTCCTACAGCTACTGAGTAGTGAGTTCCATGTACATTTGTGGATGGCAGAGCAGCAACGTGGGCTGATCATGCTGCTTTCTCTTCCTCACTTCTGAGGAGCTCATTGAGCTGAGGTCTCTGAGGCGTCTGATCAGAGCCATAGCCCACGTGATAAGAGCTATGGAAGTTGCATGTATGAGATATCATGAAAGCACACAAAAAAAGAAGTGAACCTTGAGCAACCTTCTAAAGGGAGAGGAGAAGTTAAAAGGAAGCAAAATAGTGGGGCATAGGTTAAATCCAGCCCTCAGCTATATCTTGTGGTTCTTTTCAAAATGTAAACTAGTTGCTAACATTTAATAATCCAGATTTCCCATTTCTCAAAAACATATTGGGAGATTTGCTAACACAGAGCCCATTTTCCTCCGTGGCAAAAACTGTCTGAGGCTGACCAGCAGCCGCTATTTTAGAGACAGTGAGCACACACCAGTTTGTCCTAGGCTCACCTGGTCCACTTCTGAAATGGCATACGCAAAGGTATGAAACAGCATGGCACCTTAGGAAGACTGGAGTGATGAGCACATGTAGGAGTGATGAGGAGGAGGCCAGAGTACCAGGAAGAGCCAGATCCTTTTCAAGTAGCATTTACAGGCAGAATAAAAGTTGCCACATCTGTTCTTTAGCTCATTGACTCCACTTGCCTAACAAGAAGAACTTAGGGTCTAGTTGTTGCTGTGGTTGTAGATCTTTAATGGAGAGGCTAGGCTAGGTATTTAAGCTACCCCTCTGCAAGAGGCTTCCTGTGAACATTACCATTCAAAAATTCAGATCTCCATCTCTTTCCTGCAACAAGATGAGTTCCACACTTAAATGTAGCAGTCCTAAATAAACCTCAAGAATCTGTGTCCCCTGGACATTTCTTCTATGTCTGGAAACCCATACTATGTCAAATCTTCCCCACTCCTTTCTGCAGATTCGGCACAGTGCAAAGATAGCCTCTTTCATGAAGCCATCTGTTTTTCATCCATCTGGGGATGAAAAGGGAAGCTCTCTCTCAGAATCTCTTGTGGCCCTCAGAACTTGGTATCTTATATCACAGTTATTTGTGTATACATTTGTTTCCTTATTTGATTGTTGAGATTTGGGAAGAGGCATACTATAAGTACTTCCAGAATAAGAAAGAGTATCTTCCATTTGTTACTATTTTGTGTCCTTCACACTCTTATCACCTCCCCAGTCATTCAGTCCATAAACCACAATCAACCACCTACCACGTTCCAGACACTGTTCTAGGCATGGAACAACCACACTCCAAAAGACAGAAAACTGCCCTGATGTCAAAGAATTTACATTCTACAAGATACATATGTTTATTTGTAAACATATAGATATAATAGGGCCACAAAACACGGTGAAATCAAAGACAATGGCTAGGGTGGTAATTCCCACTTGGAGATTGGGGATTAGAAATGGCCTCTATGAAAAAATGGCATTTGGGCTGAGATCTTGATCAATTATGATGAAGAAACCATCCATGGGAACATCTGAGGGCAAAGTGCTCCAGGCAGAAGGAACAGCAAAGGCACAGACCCTGAAGCAGGAACAAGCCTGGCATGTTTGAAGAATAAATAAGAGGCCAAAGTGACTGGAGAATAGTGACTGAGGGACAGAACAAAGGAAAATGTGGCCAGAGAGGTCAGCACTCTAATGCCCAGTGGACTAACCAGACCAAAGATCAGCAAACTATGACCCATGAACCAAATCCAACCTGCTGTTTCATTTTGTATGGCTTGTGTGCTAAGATTTTTATATATTTAATTGGTTGGAAAAAATCAAAACAAAAATGTTATTTTATGGCACATAAAAATTACATAAAGTTCAAACTTCAGCATCCGTAAATAAAGACTTATTGGAACGCAGCCACACCCATCCAATTATGGTCTATGGCTGTTCTCGAGCATCAACAGCAGTTAAATAAGTTTCAGCGGAGGCCATATGGCTCACAAAGCCTATGATATTTACTATCTGGCCCTTTACAGAAAAATTTTCCAACCCTTGCAGTAGACTATAAGCTTCCTAAGGTCCATTCATTTATTCAACAAATATTCCTAGCAGGCTTTCTGTGCCAGGCACTATGTTGGTACCTGGGGATACTTGGTGGATTAAGTCATACAATGGGAGATTCTGAATTCCAATAAAAGTACGTTCGATGCTAGGTGAGAAGGAAGGCGGTTTTCTTTGACTTCAAGGATTTACAAAACTCTGTGACCTATGTCTTCCTCCGGCTGAACAGAGGCATCTGGCCTCATTTTCCTCAACCCAAAAAGAAGAGAGAAGCTGCATCCTGAAAAGTGACCAGCTCATTATAGAAATGAAGCCAATCAGCAAAATCCGAAGGCTGTGGAATATGTTGAGTCAAACTTTTTTTGTTTCAGAGCAAATACGAAAAAAGATGAAGTCCTCAGAAACGGAATATTATTTAGCAAGCGATGGAAAGTGTTCTCACTGCACTAATGAGTCATTAAGTGAGGCGTTTGGGAACTGGGAAGGCGCTATAATTAGGTTATCTGTATTTTTAACACAAGAAAAATAATCCAAGGCGGCATTAACCAATGCAGCTGTATTGGAAGGGGGACAGCTCTCTGCAAGTCTCCAAACAGAGGGGAATCATTTTTAACAACTCAGAGCTCAGCTGAGCAGTTAATTTAACAATAAGAACAAACCCTCAGCCATCAGTTCTCATCTTTAACTGTCTCCTCACTTTACCGCAACTAGAAAGCAACACCCCATTCCAAAACACCAGGCCTGTACAGATATCAGTTTAGATGGAGTGGAAAGAGCAAATCTGATCATAACAAAGGGGAACAGAAATGAAGTGAATGACGGGTTAGGGATTTCACATAATTAAATTGTCAAAGGCCACAAAAGGAATGCGAAAATCAGGGGATATCACCATCACAGGGGAAGGAGAGGGGATTTAGTTACAAATACATTTCTGAGGAAGATGAAGAAAAAATAGATGTCCAGATTGCTCATTTTTGGCCTAATGAATAAATCATCGTGCCCCCACCCTCCACCCCCAATGCACCTGCTGCTTTGAAAAGTCCTTTCCACACCAACCCAACAGTAAATGCCTCACGATGGCTCCAACAAGGCTGGAGTCCCGCCAATGAAAATTACCACTCTTCAACCAAGATAAACATCATATTACTTCATTACCCTTTTAAAACATATGCAAATTAAATCCATTATTCTTTTTTCACCCAGAAATGAAGTTCGTTTGGCTGGAATTCAGCGATTCCTTTTGTTGCAGTTGACCATGAATGGATGAACTTCATGTAGATGGTGCCCACTCCCCATCTTTGAATCAAACATTAATACCATTTGACAGTAATAAATAACACTTATCACAATAGGGATGGAATAATGATTTTCCCACTCAGCTGGCTCATCAGAGCCTATCAGCTGACAACTGCATAAATGAGATTAGCATAACAGCTGCCTAAGACAAATGTATCTAAATCCTTCTAATGCCAACTAGTGCTTTGATCTTCCTATCAAGTCCTTGCCAAAACCCAAATCCATTTCTGCAAAATACATCTTGTTTATTATAGATACATATGTATGTCCCAGCACAGTCTGCAATCCCAAGACATCCTTAATTAAAAGAACTTGGAATATTGATTGAAAATTGTCACCTCTGGCTTTGTACTTCCTCCCATGACTTAGCTGAATATTTTAAGAAATTTATTTTCAAAATGGAGCTGAGGTTGTGCCTTCCCATACTTCCTCTTGAGTCACTCACCAGAATGTAATGAGGTCCCATTCTGATGTTTTCAAACGAAAATAATTACCATGGTTTCATTTTGATTATTGCCTTTCAGAGGTATCAGGTTCATAAAAATTTAAATCAACTCCAAGTAACATAAGCCACAGTCCTTTATGTCCTATTATACAATCACAATGAAACACAGACTTGTTCTTTGTTTCGGAATGCAAATGGAGTTTGAGATCAAACCTGAACTATAATGTCTTCATTTGTCTCCTCAACAATCCACAGTGCTGATGAAGGTAATATGAGGAGCAGTAAATACACATTTTTGGTGGCCAGATTGCTGCAAGTCTCAATTTGTTTCTCCTACTGAACTTGAATTAGAAGCGAGACAGAAAATTCAGTGTTCAGGGAATAACACACTGTAAATGTTAGGGAGATTAGGATGTAAGGAGTTAGAGCACCCCTTAAGAAAAAAGAGTTTAGAAAGCAAGGCTAACACATGAATGGAATGTGCATCTAGGTATTCCCATGGTACACACTAAAGGTAAAGGGTAGTAGCAGATGGTTTACTTCCTTCTCCTCTGTGTGAAGCATATTAATCACATTCATATCATAACACTCCCCTAAACAATTAAATTAGCCAGTCAGTCAGCAGTCATTCACTTACACAATAAGTATTTGTCAGGGGCCTGCCATGTACTATTCTAGGTGCTAGGATATCAAATAAAAAAAAAAAAAAAAAGATAGACAAAGTCATTGTCCTCAGGGGACTTGCATTCTAGGGGGCTAATTCCAGGCTATTGGAAAATAACTGTAGCAACTGTAGCATTGAAGAGAGAAAAGACATGTTTCAGATCACATACCAGAGAAGACTTGAATAGATTCTAACATTTGCACAGATATGGGCAGTCACCAATAAGAACAGACATGAAAGCTTTAGGCAAATGCAGTTGATTAAGACTTCATTTTAGGTCTGACTTTTAAGCAATTTTTAGACTGAAGTTGAAACTTCTCTGCAACTAATTAGGCAACCCAATATATGAGCTCAAATTGAAACAGCAGGGAATACTCATTAATTTATTTAACAAATGTGTATTGATCAGCCACTATGTGTTAAGGATACAAATGTGTATGGGAAGGAAGGAGACATACTCTCTGTTCCATGTGGCATCCCACCCTGAAGGTGGAATTATGACGCAGTCACAATGTAACAGAAGTGCTGGAGGAAACCGGGTAAGAAATCCATGAAGAAGTGGCCTTTAAACTGAGAACTAAGGATGTGGAATAGCCAAATACATAGAGGAGAATCAGTGTGATACTGGATAATAACAAAAGGCAGGTAATCAGAGCAAAAGTTTCACCAAGATCCAATTAAGGGGACTTTGCCTGTTAATATCAGATGCCACTGTAGTTGTCATAAAGTTATTTGTAGATGGCTGGACATGTGTTTCTTTGGGTTAATTCTTAGTAAACCATCTATGTTTCATTGTATGAGTCCCTCTATGATCAATGAGTGAAAGATTCCCCAAGTATTTTGAAGGCAAGACTTAATCTCCTGCCAAGAGAAGGTAGATTCAAAAATAATAATAATACATATAGATGAAAGGTGTTGAAATGTAATCTAGTCCTTGTTAGTTTTGCCACACAAAAGCTACGCTTTCAACAAATATTTGTTAGTTGATTTTTATATCACTGGTTCCATTGAAAAGGACTCTGGAAATTCTGGAAGTACTATATTCATTGATGTTAGAATAAACTTATGTGTCACACAAGCAAATCTGCTTTATTTTAAATATATGTAGATGGTGCTTGATTATCTTGGCCCAGCCCAAAGACATTTTTTAAAGCACCACTGAATTTGTCATAGTTCTGTGATTGTGTATTATGTCAGCCCTGAGACACAAAAGTACTATCAGCATCAAATTGTTGGCCGGGCCTAGAGGCCCACATCTGTCATCCCAGCACTTTAGGAAGCCAAGGTGGGCAGATCTCCTGAGGTCAGGAGTTTGTGACCACCCTGGCCAACACAGTGAAACTCCATCTTTACTGAAAATGCAGAATTAGCCAGGTGTGGTGGCGCATGCCTGTAATCCCAGCTACTTAACTGCTGAGGCAGGAGAATCGCTTGAAACCAGGAGGCGGAAGTTACAGTGAGGTGAGATCACGCTGTCACAGTCCAGCCTGGGCAACAAGAGCTAAACTCCTTCTCAAAAAAAAAAAAAATTCTTGTTAGATGTAGTTTTCATATTGGAAAAATTAGAAACTTCTGTTCTATGTGATGGAAATGCCACATGGAAAAATGATGGATTTTCTGTTATTAGTCTTAACTAGCTAATGATTCAGAATAATCAAGCAGCTGATTCACTTCACCTCATAGAATTTATCCTTAATATGACCCCAGGGGCCTCTATTTGATTGATATCAACATGCCATATATCCAAACTTGAAAACAAAATAATGGAATCAATAAATTCAGTGTTATTAAGAAGCTCATATGTTTTCATTTCAGCCTTGACTGAAAACAAGTCTGACCATATTTTGGGTCTTTTCTTTTGCATTCAGAGCACTTGCTATATGCCTGACACTTTGACATTAGATAATATCAATGAAACTTTGCTGATGCTACTGAAGCATCTTTGATGATGCTATGGGGGTGTAGTACTGTTAAAATCATGTTTCCTGACTTCAAGGAAATTACAATGCAATTGAGGAGCAAAGATTTATGTCAAAGTTCCAATACAAAACAGGAAGTGCCAAATGCCATAAGAAATACAGGCGCTCTAAAAAGGAAAATTATCCCAAATACTGATATCACTAAAGGCTGCTGGAGGAGAAAACACAGAAAGTGAATCTTGGGGAGTGGACTGCACCAGGCATCTGGACCACAAAGTGGTAAGATTGGCTTAAATTTCTGATGACAAGAGGAGATATGAGGAACCAGATTTTAAGATCACTTGATGGAGGGTCTTGACTGACACATTGGGACGCAGTAGGGTTTAAGAAGCCATCATACACTTTTTAAAGAAAACTACTGAGTAAGACTTTATTTTCTTTATAACACAAGAAGACTGGAGTGGGGCAGCCCAGGACTAGTACAGCTGTTCCACAGTGTTGTCAGTTTCCTTGTGTCTTTCCATACCATCATTCTTTTTTTTCCCTTTAATTATGGTTTAAAAACAAACAACACATATCATAGAATTTACCATCTTAACCATTTGTAAGTGGAAATGTCAGTAGTGTTACATTCACTTGTTATGCAACAAGTTACAAGGCAACATTTCATCTTGCAAAACCAAAACTTGATTCCCATGACACTCCCCACTTCTCCCTCCACCATTCTATTTTCTGTTTTGATGAATTCAACTGCTTTAAATATCTCATATAAATGGAATCATACAGTATTTGTCTTTTGTGACTCGCTTATTTCACTTGACATAATGTCCTCAGGGTTTTGAAGGCTGAATAATATTCCCCCGTGTATATAAAGTACATCTTGTTTACCTGTTCATTGGTAGAGGAACGTGTGGGTTGCTTCTCCCTCTTAGCTCTGAACATGCTGCTGGCTAAAGTTGCTGTGAATATGGGTGTGCCACCTTCCAATATTTAAGTGGGGGAAAATAAGACACATAGACACACAGCCACCAAGATTTAGTTATTCTCACCTCATTCAACTTCTCGATGCCTACTAATAAGTGAAAAAAAACTTATTAAAAGGTACAAGTGGCTTTCACACAGATTTTGGCTTCAAAGCCCACAGAGAATAGTTTGTCCAACCAACTCTCCATTCATCTTCCTACATCCAGCTGTCAGAGCTTTTTTGATAGTAGAGTATTACTTGCCTACTGAACTCCATAAAATATTGACATTGTCCATTATTTCATTTTGAAATAGAAGGAAGCATGATTTTTAACTAGGACCCCTAATTGCAGGCACTTGGGATGTCTGACAAACATAAATGTTGAATTAATGTGAAAGTCCCTACTTCCCAGAAAAGGAAACCTCGGTGATAAACTTCAAAGAAAAAAATATTTTAAATTATCATCGTATGGTTGGTTGGGATTTAATAAAAATCAATTCAAAATGAAGCATCCAATATCTACATAATTCTTTCCATTGCTTCCTATGGGACTTGGCTCAAACAGCACCTTCTCAACAACACCATTCCTGGACCAAACCCTTTAAAGTTATACCTCCCCCAACCCCTGGCTCTCCCTTTTTCCCTTTCTTGATTTATTTCTTTTCATAGTCCTTATCACCTTCTACTCTCCGTATTTATATTTACTTTTTTATTTTCCCCTGTCTTCCCACTCTAGAATGTTCCATGAGGTCAGGGATTATGTCTGCTTTTTTCTCTTCTATATCCCCGGTATCACATAGTCAGCACTCAGTATTATTTGTCAAATCGGTGAATAAATAAATTCATGAGTTAAAATCTGAAAGTAACTGTAGTAAATGCCTTTGATATCGACAACAACCCCTTTTCTCGGAGAACTGGCCCGGCCATTTTTGGAGGCTTGAGCTCTGGCAGCCATTTTTGGAGTATTCAGTCTCCTATGACCACCCAAAAGAGGGCATGACCCTAACTGGACTAGCAGATTGCTTCTCCCAGAATTTAGAACTGGAACTGAGAAGTGCTAATCTGAGGCTCTGTGTGTGGCTGCAAGCGAGGTGCTTTGAAGCAGGGGCTGTAGGGCACCCAAAGAAAGCTGATCTTCTGCAAGAGTTGGGGTGGGGGTTGCCCAGAGACAGGCAGGGATGCGAGACCAGGTGACCCCAAAAGGAGACCGAAGAAATTAATGCCTTGCTTCTAGGTACTCTCCTTGAGTTTACTCCTAGCTTCTTGTAGATGCTGGCACATACCCTTGTAAAATCACAATGAATTCCTTTTCTTGCTAAAGCTATCTTGGCATGAGTTTCTATTCCTTACAATTACAACAGCCTTAACTGGGACAGTGACATAAAACATTTCCTAGTACAGATGATAAATGTGTTTGCATTCATCAAAGTGATATTTCCAAGGGTCCATGGTCAAATAAGTGCTCTCGCCTTTTCTGCACTTTGTTGCTTCATTTAGAATCACTTGGAGGATGGTTCACTCTGCAGTTTGAAGACAGGGCTCTTTATGTGCCTTTTTCATATGATAATGTAGAGTATATTTTCAGCCCAGCCTTCAATCAAATGGGCATCGTCTTAAGGAGATATAATTATAGCCGCTATTTTGCTGGCTCTTAATTGAAGACAAAGCAAACAGTGTGCTAAGAAATTATATTCAATGATGACACTTTGAACAGCAGGGAGAAGAGGGCCAGTCAGTACCGAGGAACTACTGCATGTTCCCAATGTGCATCCAATTCTCAGAGGATTGTCCCCATAAAGCGCAGGGACATGAGGATTGTTAGGTGTTTTTCTTGAGTGAATGGATTGTGGTTACTTTAATAGGTGGTGAAACGATTGGTGCTGGAAAACCCAACGAATCCAAATAAAATAAGGAAAAATAAGTTTTATTATCAGTAAATCATATTCAGTAATAACCATTGAAGGATCCACTGGAAACAGCTGAGGGAAAACAGTGCATCGCTTTGTGGTTTAGTTTTGGTTTTGTTGTTGTTGCGTTGTTGTTTTTGTTTTTGTTTATTTGTTTTTTGTTTTTTTACTGTTAACCACTCAAATTCACATTGGAATTCTATATTTTCCAGTGAATATTCAATATTTCCATAACCTTGACTTTTTGTAGTTTAAAATTATACAAATGTTAAAAGGTGTAAAAATGATTAACAATGGTAATGTATTCTCTCTTAATATCTCAGACGATCAGCAACTGAAACATAATTAGAGAACAGTTGGTTTATAGTCATTATTTATCCATCTCTGTTTCATAAGACAGAAATCTGACTTGGTCAATCATGAAAGTGATCAAGACACATTACACATCTACTGTTGTAAAAATAATTGGATTTCAAATATACACAAATGTGTTTGAAAAGTGGGGAGTAAGAGAATATAATTTCAAGAAACAGAGGGATACATGCCCGTGTAAAGCTTTCTAATTCTTTTTTTTTTTTTTTAATTTCCTACACTACATAAAATTCACTCAGACGATTGGGTTTGTGTGTAAATACAACTGACTGGTACTCATTGCAAAAACCCATTTCTCGCTTTTCAGCTAATAATATTTCCCTTTTGTTCCACTTCATTACTTCAAGCTCTCCTCCACTGTTCTAAGTTAAGTAATTTCTCTTTCTTCTCATTGTCTGCACCTTTACAAATATTTGCAAATGGTTATCATGCCCTATCCTGGTACTTATTGCACAGGAAAAAACTTCAGTGTCTTTAATACTTAATAACTAGGGCACTGCCTTAACTGATTTTCTCCCCTGCAATTTCAACTGTCTAACATGTTATGGTAATTATTTAATGCAGTCATTACAGTGTGATGTTGAACTCAAAATTCAGTTTGCTTTTCTTAGCAAATGCTGTCTTGGGTGAAACTGCTCTAAGAGGTTATCAGAGCCACTGAAAAGCTATCAAAGAGCCACCACTAAGTCCTGGACAGTCAGGAGACCTTGGTCATGAGATCTAACTCATAGTAATCTTTCCTCCACCACTGTGTGGCTTTGGGGAAATCACTACTTCTATGGATGTCACTTTCATTTTCTACAAAGTAAGAGTTCAAATAGATCATCTCTAAGATGTCTTCTAAATCCACGATTGTAAAGCTAACCTGTATTTTTAGAGCATCCTTTTAAAATCTAAATTTAATCAAGTCACTCCTTAAGAGCCTTCAGTTGCTTCCTATTGCACTTAGAATTAAATCAAAGTTTTTACAAAGCTTACTAAGCCCTGTGTGATCTAGCCTCTCCCTACATTTCCAACCTCAGCTTCTAACACCCTTTCCATTTATCTTAGGTTGGGTTCCTTCAAATGAGGTTCTGAAACAAGGATATGAGCCCAAGTAGCTTATTTGAAAAGTGACTGACAAGGGAATGGGGAAGGAAGACAGTGTAAGGAAGGAAGCCAAATGAAAGGATTCTTATGAAAGAGCTCATCACGATGGGCAGCCAAGGTTCCAGCCCACTGAGGATTCCCGGGAGATAGTAAAAAGCACAGAACATGACTTCAAGTTATCCATTCCAAGATGAGGCGGAGACTGGGATGATGTTGACCCACCAACTTCCATTCATTGTAGGTTGAGAAGAGCTCCTAGGGCATCAACTTCTTCCTGGCACCTGTAGCCTGCCTAATATATTGATCCATCATACCAGAGAAAGCCACTACTATACACAGGAGCACAGTGCTGTGGGGTTCTGAGTAGGATACTGACACATCTCCTGCCCCATGTTCATTAAAATCCTGCCACACACACAATCATCCAGTTCCTTGGGCTTGTCCTTCTCTTCCCCCTTAGACCTCTGTATACATGACCCTCTCTGACTCAGACATCTTCCAAGGTTTTCTCATTCTGGGTCTGAGCATCATTTCCTGAGGCAAGTCTTCCTTGACCATCTTATTTAGCTTTCCTTCCCTTCTTTTATTTAGGCAGAACGCCATGCTTCTTTCTTTTATAGTATCCTTCATACCCTGTAATTATTTATTCTATTATATCTGTTTTCAAAAATAAAGACAGGGTCTTGCTATGTTGCCCAGGCTGGACTCCAGCCCCTGCCTCAGCCTCCCAAGTAGCTGGGACCACAGGCATGCACAACCATGTCTGGCTGTTATTTTAATCTGCTTTACATTTTTATGCTTCACTAGACTATAAGTTGCCCTTGAAGAGAGGCCATGTCTATTTTATTTCTTAATGTACAACCAGCATCTGTCTCACTCAGAACCTGATAAATGGCTGGTATTCATTAAATTGTTCTTACATGAGTGAACTGCTGAAAGCCCACAATTGTTTGTGGAAATCATGCATTTATGCACAACAACTAAAAATGTTTTGATGAAATGGAGAGAAAATGTTTTGATACCCAATTCTTCTATGCATTGAAAAGTGCTAATTTCAATGGTCTCCTGGAGGAGCGGTACTCCGTAGGTAAGTCTAGCTTAAGTAACATATAAGTGTAGTAATTGATTTAAGCAAGAATTTAGCATGCTAACGCAGTCAGAAGACGGGATTCCAGTCTCAGCCTTCTACACTGCAGGCCATACTCGTTAACTTTCTCGGTCTTGTGTGTGCCTGTGAGTGTGTGTGTTTGTGTGTGTGTGTGTGTGTGTGTGTGTGTGTGTGTGTGTTTCAGAGTTTTTAATTTTTCCAGTTAGAAAAATAGTAATGAAGGACTTAGATTATCTCTTCAAGTCCCTCCTTAAGCTCTAACAGTCATCGTCAATTAAAGTGAGAAACAAATATGGCCCTTGCACATTTTAGGTGCTCAGCAAATATTTGGTGTTTGAATGTTTAGAATGTAGATGACTGGGCCACAAGTACAATGACATGAAATTCTCCTAACAAAATCTCAGATTCTTCATCAGCAAAAAGTGATGGTTTTAAATAATATGAATCAGGGATGGCAAATGCCTGCTGTGAGTACCACTATTACCTAAGTCTGTACTCACGGCAGATGTCACTAATCAATTACCACTCTTTTTTCCACTGATCCAAATTGTAGCCCCAGAAACCTGGCAGACACTCTCTTAACCAAGAAATCAATGTTAATATTGCTGGTGATACATTGTGTTGAAAGCAGAATAACATGATATATGATGAGAAGGGGTATCACCTTTGTGGCATTCTTCCCCAAAACCCATAACCGCAGTCTAATCATAAGAAAGACATCAAGACAAACCCATACTGAGGGACATTCTACAAAATACCTGACCAATACTCCACAAAACTGGTCAAGATCATGAAAAACCAGGAAAGACTGAGAAACTGTGACAGACTAGAAAAAACTAAAAAGACGGAATGACCTTGCATCCCAAGGTTCCATCCCACTGAGGATTCCCAGGAAATACTGAAAAGCATAGAACATGCCTTTGAGTGATCTGTGCCAAGGTGAGGGGGAGGCTAGGATGATGTTGACCCACCAACTTCCATTCATTACAGACTGAGGACAGCTCCTGGGGCATCAACTTCCCCGGCACCTGTGATATCTTGAATGTTCTTGATCTTGACACCCTGGATTAGAAAAAGAGCATTAGTGAAAAGCAAAACAAAACAAAACAAATATACACATATACATTTGTTTTGAAGAAATATATATATATATATATATTTCTTCGGATTATATGTATATGTATATATGTATATACATATAATCTGAATAAATTATATTATACATATAAGCTGAAGAAATATTATATTATATATGCATATAATGTGAAGAAATTCCAAAGTTCAGTTAATAATAATATACTAATGTTAATTTCTTGGTTTTGACAAATCCACCATCACTATGTAAGGTGCTAACATTAGGGGGAACAGGGTAACAGGTATATAGGAAGTCTTTGTATTATCTTTGTGACATTTCTGTAAATCTAAAATTATTCCAAATTTTAAAAAGGGTACTTGTTTTTAAAAGTAAGTGAACCAGTCCCCCTTATTATTGGTACAAACATGTACAACGCATTTAGCCTCTTTGACCTTCACCTACCTCATCAGTATAAGCATCTTTAATCTTTACAGATATTTTAATGCAGATAAAGAAGACTGAAATTACTTACTATCAAATTCTTACAATTAGAACATCCAGCTTGAGGCACATACTAGGAAACAAATAAATGATCCTGCCAAACCCAGCGTTGCTTTTTCCACTTTCAAGTAATTTTAGAGCTTCTATACAGCCACTGACTTTCTTAAATTAATGCCTTTTTTAAAAAATAATTTTTAAAACGTCTTTTGCTTACACCAGAATTTAATTGCAAATCTTGAGATCTGGGCACAGAGAGAATTTATGGAGTACTTTGATACTAAGGAATTGCTCCCCCTAACACTAACAATCAACTAAATTGCTCCAAATCTTCTCTTAATACCCTCCAGATGACACCTGGGCTGGGGATAGTCTTTGTAAGATTCATACAGCTTTTCCCTTGAAGATACATACCAGGCACAGGATTATGGCCTTCTATGTACTTATGGATCCTGTAATTCATTGTCTAGGTGAAATGGGCTGCTTTTGAAAACTTGGAGACCACAGCCTTCACTTTTCAAATTGTGTAGCTAGCAGATTTCATTTACAGTATATTGCAACAAGTCCCTGGGAGTTCCACCGAAGCCCATAAATCAGAATCAGTTAAGAAAAATGTTCAAGAGAATTTCCCATTTCTGCAGATCGACAAGATTGAGAAATATCAGAGGTAGAGTTATATAGTGTGAAATGACACTTTCCAAAGTGCTCTTTTGAGCAATTGATTAAGAATTTGTCAAAGACATGCCAAGTGCTCATCAGTGAATTAGGCATGTATTATAATCCTTATTGTAGCATTTAAAGATCATGATACTTATCATTAGATTGTACTTAACGTGCTCAAAACATTTTCAGTTCTAATTAAATATTCTCCCACGTGTATCTGTGTAGAGAAATAACCATTTATAGGAGAAAAAAATACCCAGACTCACAAATAAAAAAATCCATCAAAAAAGGCTTGGGAACTTGAGTACAGTATTAAAAACGTAGGCAAATGTGTAACATCTTGAGCTTCAGCCAGAAGCCTCAGTCGGTTCCCCAAACAACCATTTGGAATTCCATCTTCTCGTCAAAATGAGCCTTCATGGTATTTTTTTCCTAAAGTTTTAGCTGCCCTAGACAGACGCTTTTGAGGTTTAGGCTATTATGTGGAGAAAACAGGGAAACCAGGCAATTCTATTTTCCAAAATATGGGATTTGGCTTTTCAGAAATTGGGCTCAAGGAATATAAGTTCAACATATTCCAGCTTTAATAACTTCCTTTTCTTCATTTCTTCCTCCAGGCTTTAAAAGAGGTATCACTATCTCCTGATGTGATCAGCATTTTGGTAGAGTCACAACCAAAAGGGGAGTCCATCTTCATAGGTAATGATTTTGCTATTTTAAAATATGGGGCCAGGCATAGTAGCTCACACCTGTAATCCCACCTGGGGAGACAGAGGCGAGTCGATCACTTGAGGTCAGGAGTTCGTGACCATCCTGGCCAACATGGTGAAACCCCATCTCTACTAAAAAAAAAAAAAATACAAAAATTAGCCAGGCATGGTAATGGGTGCCTGTAGTTCCAGCTACTCGGGAGGCTGAGGCAGGAGAATCATTTGAACCCCAGAGGCAGAGGTTTCAGTGGGCCAAGACAGTGCCACTGCACTTCAGCCTAGGCAAGAGAGCGAGAGAGCAAGACTCGGTCTCAAAACAACAAGAAGATGAGGGCTTTTGCTGAGAGAAATTTGGGCTTCAAAATTCAAATTCCACAACTCTGTGGGCTCTAATATTAATGTTCAAACTATGAACCCAGTGTTAGGCAAGATGTTAGTATTTACCCAAATGTAATAATGCACAGCATTTGTTCCAGGCAATGGACTTCTAGGAATCCATCCCATAGTCACACTATATACAAAGCGTATATACAAGTGTATTTATTGCAGCACTGTTTATAATAGGGAAAGATTGAAATGTTCCAAAATGCTCCTTTATAGGGAAATAGTAGTTAACCCATCTGTCTTAGTCCATTCAGCATGCTACAACAAAATATCAACAGTTACTGGCGAGATTGTGAAGAAAAAGGAATACTTTTACACTGTTGGTGGGAGTGTAAATTAGTTCAACCATTGTGGAAAACAGTGTGGCAATTCCTCAAAAAGCTAAAAACAGAACTACCACTCAACCCAGTAATCCCATTACTGGGAATATACCAAAAGGAATATAAATCATTCTACAATAAAGACACATACACACAGATGTTCACTGCAGCACCATTCACAATAGCAAAGACATGAAATCAGCCTAAATACCCATCAATGGATAAAGAAAATGGAGTACATATATGCCATGGAATACTATGCAGCCATTAAAAAAGAATTAGATCATATCTTTTGCAGGAATATGGATGGAGTTGAAGGCCATTATCCTTACCAAACTAATGCAGGAACAGAAAGCGAAATCCTGCATGTTTTCGCACACAAGCTGGAGCTAAACGATGAGACTACATGGGCACAAAGAGGGAAACGACAGATATTATGGTCTACTTGAGGGTGGAGGGTAGGAAGAGGGAGACAATCAGAAAAATAACTGTTGAGTACTAGGCTTAGTACACCTGTGATGGAACAATCAGTACAACAAACCGCAGTGACACAAGTTTACTTATATAACAAATGTACATGTGTACCCTTGAACCTAAATTAAAAGTTAAAAATAAAAATAATAATAATAAAACAAAAAACAAAATATCATAAGCGAGGTGGCTTATTCCTCTCATTTCTGGAGGCTGGAAGTTCAAGATCAGAGTGTCAGCATAGTCAGTTTCTAGTGAAAGCTGTTTCCCACGTCACAGACTCCAAACTTCTAGCTGTATCCTCACATAGTGAGAGAGGCAAGACAGTTCTCTAGGATCTCTTTCATAAGGATACAAATCCTATTCATGAGGGCTCCACCCTCATGGCCCAATCATCTCCTGAAGGCCCCACCCCCTAATACCATCACATTGAGGATTAGAATTTCAACATAAAAATTCTGGGAGAACATAAACATTCAATCCAATGCACCACCTAATATGATACAATCTTGGAAAGTCATAAAATACTCTTGCCATGTCAACTGATTATTATGTTGCTCCATAGAGAATTAGACACAATTTTACCCAGAGTTAAGAGTTTTTCCAAAGCTAAATTACTTGGGAGGTAGGTGTTGTTGTTAAGCATATGAGCAACAGAACCAGATGATCCAGTTCAAACCCTAGCTCTGTGCTCCATGTGACCTTGGTCTAGTTGGCTATGTCCATGATCTTTGGTTTCACTGTCTAGAAAATGGGCATTATATTGACAGTATCACCTTATAGGATTTTTATGAGATTTAAATGAGGCAATACATGTAGAGTATATAGCACAATGCCTAGCACAGAGGAAGTACTCGATAAACATCACCTATTATTATAGTGCACAGCCAGAAAGGATCTGAAAGCCTCGCAACTCAAAGTGTGGTTCGTACAGAGGGAGAAGCAGCATTCCCTGGAAACTCGCTGGAATGCAGAATCTCAGGCCCCACTCCAGATCTACTAAATCTGAATCTGCAGTTTAACAAGATCCCAGATGATTCCTATGTATGTTATGGTTTGAAACTAGTTGGTATGGTATACGAACTGAGATTCTGAATTTTCAACAAACTCCCTGACACTGCTGCTCCTGGTCTGTTACCCACACTTGGAGTAGCACATCAAAGTTTGATAAGTGCTGGCTTGAAGAATGCACAGTTCTGCCCCCTCAATTTATAGATGAAGAAACTGAGCTCTGAGAGCCTGGGCTGTGATGACCGAGGCCAGAGGACTCAGGCTCCATCCTTATCCTCTGTTCCAGCAGAGCAGGGGCAGGAATGCAGCTGGGTTCTATGGCCTGCATGAGGACATACCCTGGACTGTGTCCACACCACAGGGAGAGCCCTTATCATCCAAGAGGCTACAAGATCCCTCTAAAAGCCAGGGCTCTGGCTCAGGGATGGAGGGCATGGGAAAAGTCCAGAAACATGTTTGATATCTGGCCCACGTGGTGGCATGGCACATTAGATGGGATACTGGCTTTGATGTCAGAGACGTGGGTTGGAATAAAATTACTATCACAGGACAACTATGTGATGTTGAGAATTCACCTCAACCCAAACCCCTGGGCTTCTTGAGCCCTGACCTTATCTGTAAAATGGGTACGAGAATACGTTTAAGACGAGAAGGAAAAAAACCAGCTCTGAAAAGGTTAACTGACTTATTAAAGTCACATGCCAGTCCATAGTAAATCTGGGACTCAGACTGGCAGACCTTACTCTGAAATGTAGACTTTGAACGAAAATGTCAGGTCACAAATTGTCAGACCAGTGCAGATCTCCAAGAGCACAGCAGATTTGAAATGAAACTCACTCTCAGATTCTGAGATTCTGTATGCATGTCAAGGTAAGTGAGACCCTAAATGGTTGTTTTAATGAATGCAATGTTATAATTCACACAGAGTCACTGTTGTACCTAGCAAAATTCATAATTAGAGGTAATTCTGCACCTGCTGTCACCAGAAGATGGCATTTCCTTTAATTTAGCTTGATGCCTTGATTATACTGCAGGATAGGCAGGAGACAAGGCAATCTCTCACTCCACTTCCAGAGAAAACACACAGCCTTTAGTTTGTAGTTATGATTAATAAAGCTGCTCAGCATCTTGGGTCATCAGCCACCACTTCTTGTCATGCTGATGCAAAGTCTTCCATAAGGCAGGAACGTGTGTCACCACCCAACCTGTTGCAGAAACGACAAGAGGTTACTGGGTTCTTTCTAAGGTGAACCATCCCAAGAATTCCAGTTGAACCAACTTGAAAACATATCATTGAAGTGACTATGAATTTCAGGCCACTAAGTCAGAGTCACAAAGAAACTTAATGTTATATTCCTATAACTGAACTTACTTTCTAGCTCCAAGCCCTGCTCCAGGAGTTTGGGATTCTTCTTTTTCTTTTCATGGGCTGCTTTAGTTTGGGATCTTACTTAGAGCCAGGTCAGTAGGGAAGAAGGTCACTTAGATATGCATGCTGACGTCCACTGAGAGGCTTCCATCTGGTGCTGATCAGCAGTCCTCAGTGGTCATGGCTGCGTCCTCTCCTATCTGCAATGGCAGGATTCTCCTGAGTCAGTGGTCTCCTGACTTTTAGACTGCTTTCTGCTGCTCTGTGCCAGCCAGAGGAGAAGGAGGGGGTCTCAGCGGATGCAATCCTCTAGACCCACCACAAAACCACTACTTCTGCTCTTGCTGTACTGGGAGGCTGTAGGAAACTGGGGGTAGAGGGGTTGCCAGCTCAAGGTTCAAACCCATGTTTAGCCGAGGCCAAGTCACTTACTGACCTCTGCACTACTGAGTCTCTCATTTTCCCCCTAGCACTGACAACGGCAGGGATAAGGTTGGGCTTCCAACTCTCTGTGGCACATAAAACTTATTGGGCTTTCTGGGGAGGACATAGGAAGATCGGGAGCCAAGGGAAGGTGCAAGTATGATGCAAGACAAGTCCCTTAGCCTGTCCAACCGCCCCTCTTTAATTCACAATCAGTTTAGCTCAGACGTTCTCTACAGTGGTTGAGGAGTATTCCACTGTGGGCAAACACCCTTCTTCATTACTCTAATCCCTTGTTGGTGAAAGATTGGTTGTTTTCACTTTTTCTTATTTTATATAGAGCTGTACTAAACATCGTAAACGTTCTTTAGGAAGTATCTGCTCAGGCTATTGTCTGGCCACTAGGGTTTGGGACAGAGTAGGAGTTTACAGAACTAAAGAACTGGAACCACCTGTAACTCCATTCCATAAGTGTGCAGCTCATTCCCTCCGGGATGCCCCTATGGAAGGAGCATACCACTGTGGTGAAAAGAGCATGTCGTAGAGCTTGAAGACTCAGGTGCACACCACAATTCTGCCACTTACTAGTTACGTGACCTTGAGTAAGTTTCTTGACCTCTCCTAGCTTCAGTTTCCTCACCTGCAAAATAAAAATAATAGCAGCTTCACAGGATATTGCAAAGCCTAAGTGAGATGTTGGAAGTAAATATAAATATATGTATTTGTGAGTTACATGCCAGTCCATAGAAAATAGCCAATAGCCAAGTGCAATGCCAAACCCTTTATATATATATGTGTGTGTGTGTGTGTGTGTATACACATATATATATATAAAGTGCTAAATACTTTATATATATATGTGCTAAACACTTTATATATGTGTGTGTGTGCACGTGTGTGTGTGCGTGTGTGTGTACAATAAGTGACTTAGCCTCAGCTAAATCTGGGTTTGAACCTTGACCTGGCAACTCCTCTACCCCCAGTTTTCTATGTATACACACACACACACACACACACACACAAGTGTTTGCCATTGTACTTGGCTATTTACTATGAACTGGCACATAACTCACAAATGGTTTGAGGATGATGATGATGATGATTTTGACTTATGTAGGAAAAAGCAGGAAGGCAGTAAAGGAAATCACTTAGGGAGAATTTATCATTCATGGACACACTCACCAGGGAGTTGTCTGCACCTGCTCAAAAGCAGCTGAGTAAAATGAAAGGATAAACCTCACTTCCACTGCCTGATCCCCAACTCCTGCACATATCTCCTCACCTCTGGGGAAAAGAGAGCCCATCTTGGGTAGTTCAGGAAGATTCTGCAATGCTCTGAAAGGCAAATCCCTACTCAAGTGTGCAAAATTGATAACTTGCTAGTGTAGATATAAAAGTCAATATGAACTCACAGTGAAATGTAATTAACTATAAGCTATTTTCTGATATATAAAAAAAATGCATGATGGCTTGAAGCCAAACTACTATCCAAAAAGGTGTCTGTTAATTTGGGGTTTGGGATTTGCTTTTCAAATTCAAATAGTAATGGGTGGAGCACAAAATTATGGGAAACATAATTACAGGACATCGCTTTTTGGTAGATTTGTATTATTGGTAATATTTTTAAAGATTTTCTTACTTTTATTCTATTTGTTTCTCGTGAGGTCCAAACCACAATTGAGACTGGTATTAAAAAGACAATCATTACCCCAAGCCCAGAGGACTGAAGACTCAGCATGTTGCATATGAGGCACTTGATTTCAAGTGGTGTTAAGAGGGTTTTTAATTACTCAGCTTTGGACTCAGGTATAACCTCTCTGACAAATCAGCAAGAGAGGAACAGCATTCTAACTGGATTAGATAACTTCCCCGCCACCAGACCCATGACTAGGAGCCATTTTGCCACACAGGAGAAGCTATTTTAAACCAGCTCATTAGGGGAGGTGTGGAGAGGAGCTATTTGGAGTTCCCTGAGGCCTGTGGGGAGAAAGAGGAGGAGAAAATAGACAATTATTATCAGTAGCCAACATGTTTTCCCCACCAAAATTCTGCCTTTTACAAGTAAGCTACACATAACATGGAAGAAAAAGATTAGAAAAGAATCTCACTCATAAGTGGGAGCTAAACTATGAGGATGCAACAGCATAAGAATGATACAATGGACCTTGGGGACTTGAGGGAAAAGGGTGGGAAGTGGGCAGGAATAAAAGACTACAAGTTGGGTGCAGTGTATACTGCTCGGGTGATGCGTACATCAACATCTCACAAATCACAACTGAAGAACTTACTCATGTAACAAAATACTACCTGTTCCCCAAAAACCAATGGAAATAAAAAATTAAAAATAAATATAGACACAAAAATAAAAAGAATAATAGATAAGAGTAGAGGCTTTGGAGCTGATCTCCAAGACCTGAGCTTCAGTCCTAGCTTGGACCTATGCAAGGTGAGACAAATTTTTCAGGGACCTTAGACTCACTTCATTCACCTATGAATAGGGTATATTCAGATTATTTGTCCCATAGGATTTTCCTGAGGATTAAATGGGAAAAAAAAGTATGCAAATATATTGGCACAGTGCTGGGCATTCAATAAATGCTCATAGGTAGAACCTACAATTTAGCATTGTAATAATGCCCCTCTCTCCTCTCTCTACCAAATCAAAGAGGCTCAGCCGGGTGCAGTGGCGCATGCCTGTAATTCCTTAGAAGACTGAGGCAGGGGGATTGCTTGGGGCTAGGAGTCCGAGACTAGCCTGGACAACATAGCAAGATCCCCATCTCTACAAAAAATTAAAATTAATCGGGCATGGTGGCATACCTGTTATCCCAGCTATTCAGAAGGCAGAAGCAGAAGGATCATTTGAGCCCAGGAGTTCAAGGCTACAGTGAGCCATGATCACACCATTCCAGTCTCGGTGACAGAATGAGACCCTGTCTCTATAAAAGTCAAAATAGAAAGCCTTACAGCAACTTTATTTTTGTCACGTGCTAAATAATCCCTCAAATGAGCATGTCTTTGAGTCCATACAACCTTGCCACTGGCATCTGTGAGGAGGGCCTGGAATTTACCTAAGCCCTGACCACCTTGCTTTTCAGCTCTATCATCCCTTACTCCACCTCAACCCATGGTGCAAGCTTCCTTTCTAACTCTTGCCCATCCTTCCAGTACCTATACCTAGAACACAAAAGGCAGCAGCAGATTCAGAGGATTGAAAGTCAAACAGGTGATCCATCCCAAAAGTCCTGAAAGAGGCAAGCTTAGGTGGGCCAGAGGGTTTGGGCTCAGCTTCATGGGGATAGAAGGGACAGTGGTGACCAAGGAGGCAGGGCCAGCTTCCTGGGTATGTGTCCTCTGTAGTCACATGGGGCCTCACGCTTTAAAATGAACTTGGTTTAATGTTCTGCCGTGACCATCTTGAAATTCTTAATTTTTTAACAGAGGATTCTACTTTTTTTTTTTCTTTCACTGAGTCCTGCAAATTAAATACCTGGTCCTACAAAGAGGGAAAAAAGGTGCAGAGATGAAGGCTAGGCTGGCTTCCTATTCCAATTCTACTACATTCTAGAAATGTGACCGTGTATAAGTTCACCACGCATTCCGCACACATTTTTTTAAGTTCAGGGGTACATGTGCAAGTTTGTTATATAGGTAAACCTGTGTCATGGGGGTGTGTTGATCAGATTATTTCATCACCCAGGTACTAAGCCTAGTGCTCATTAAGTATTTTTCCTGATCCTCTCCCTCCTCCCACCCTCCACCCTTCAATAGGACCCAGTATGTATTGTTTCCCTCTGTGTGTCCATGTGTTCTCAGCATTTACATCCCACTTATAAGTAAGAATGTGCGGCATTGGGTTTTCCATTCCCACATTAGTTTGCTAAGGATAACGGCCTCCAGCTCCATCCACATTCCTGCTAAAGACATGATCTCATTCTTTTTTATAGATGTATGGTATTCCATGATCCACACACATTTTAATGATTATCTCCTATGATGGTTAATACTGAATGTCAACTTGATTGGGTTGAAGGATGCAAAATATTGATCCTGGATGTGTCAAAGGGTGTTGCCAAAGGAGATTAACATTTGAGTCAGTGAGCTGGGAAAGGCAGACCCACCCTTAATCTGGATGGCACCATCTAATCAGCTGCCAATGCAGCCAGGTTATAGACCAGACAGAAAAACGTGAAAAGGCAAGACTGGCTTACCCTCCCAGCCTAAGTCTTTCTCCCAAGCTGGATGCTTCCTGCTCTCAAACATCAGACTTCAAGTTCTTCAGCTTTGGGACTTGGACTGGCTTCCTTGCTTCTCAGCTTGCAGACAGCCTTTGGTGGAACCTTGTGATCATGTAGGGTTAATGCTCCTTAATAATTTCATATATTACACACACACACACACACATCCTATTATATATTTTATTAGTTCTGTCCCTCTAGAAAACCCTAATACACCTCTTATCTGCCAGCCTCAGTGTTCTCATTCATAAAATGGGTGTAAAACCCCTACAGTGAGGGGTTGTTATTAAGGAGAAAACAAGTTTAGGAATTGGCACTTGAAGAAAAGTAGAGCTGCCAGGAGACTCTAAGAAGGGGAAATCCCCTTCATTTTAAGATATATGTATATATTTTGAGCCACCTGATAGCCACAGCACACAATAAAGAGGGGGTATGATGGGTGAAAAGGTAAGTAGTGGGTGAATCATGTCCTCCTGAGAGTCATATTTTTGTGTATGAGAGGACTGAGTTGGAAATCACTTAGCCACATCCCAATGCTACAAGTTTGAGGCTGGCCAAGGCTGTGAGCAAGGTACCAAGAAGTTTAAGGACAAGAGAATAAGGAAGGATAAGCAGGTTCTCCTTTGCAGGAGCTAAGAGGGACTCCTGAGGGTTGAGCAGGCTCTAGGAAGAAGCGCTTGGATTTTGAAAGTCGAAAAGGCACAGAGGGCAACGCATTGAAGGGTGAAGGGGGCAGCCTGGACAGAGCCCCCATGGGGAAATGAAAACAGCACTCAAATGAACACAGCAAAAGCGATGAGTATAAATCTGTCCTCAAAATGCTGGCAAGCTAGAGAAAATAGGTTTGTTTTCTCTTTCTTTTCTTTACATCAGCTTAAATTTGATTCCCAGTCCCCCAACCCACCAAGCCAGAGTGAGTCAATCTCAGTCACTATTGGAACTCTCCGTTCAGCCATCCCAGATTGTTCCAAAGCCCTGGAGGTTCCACAGGCTCTGGTCACAGGTTCTTGGTCCACACTGCTTTCTGCTGAGACACTCCTGCCCTCTCGGGCCTGTAGGTGCCTATTTGGGGCAGGATCTAAGACATGTGGGCCCCAGAGAGCAGGAAGAAGTCAGTGACTCCTGGAAACGTTGAGAGCTGCCACTGATTCAGCTGTCAAACTGCCACTGACATTCAGTCAAACCTGAGTTCAGCTTTATGTAAATATTGATGAGGGCCAAGGTGAGTGTTGGGGAAGCTGACTGGTTCTCTAAGAGGCCACAGAGTACAGTGGTTAAGTGTCAAGCCACGTTCTGTGTCCCAGTTTTACTTCCCATCAATTGTGTCACCTTTGGTAAGTTACTTAAAGTCTCCAAACCTGAGTTTTCTCATTTGAAAAATGGGAAAATTAGTAATACTTCTCAGAATTATTATTACGGTTAAATGAGATCATATGTATAAAGGACATATTGCCTGGCACATATAAATGCACCATAAATGGAAGCTGCTATCATCATCACTATCTTTAGGCTGCACTCAGGATAAATACACACTGGATAATAAAATTCCCTTGAAGAGAGTACACCTTCTTAGCTACAGTAACAAGTTCTAAAACCAGATTACCTAGATTCCCAACTCAGTTCACTTGCTAGCTATGTTACCTTGGGCAACTTATACACATATCCTCTCTGGATCTATATCAGTTTCCTAATCTACAAACTGAGGTTCATATCAGTACCTAACTCACAGCACCAGTGAGGACTAAATGAGTTATTTCATGGAGAGCAAATAGAACAGCACTAAGTAAGTGATGGCTATTTTTGCTTTTAACTTCCCAAACATGTCTGCATTCATTCAATTCTCAGAACATGGCTTACTAATGAGTTTTAGAAAGCTGTCCCTCTACCAGAGCACATCTTTCTGTCCTCCAAACACGTCGAGTAGAAAGTCTAAGTCTCCCCAGGAAGACACCTACCCAGAGAGTGTCACTGTGTATAGTTTGGTGTACATCCTTCTAGATGTTTTCTAAATATAAGTATATGTCAATGGAACCCTCCTAAACAATCTACCTTTTTTACTTAATATATTGTAAATATCTTTTAGGTCAATACTATTGTATCTACTTCACCCTTTTCAACAACTCATTCTATCCCTTGGCATTGATGTACCCTGCTTTATTGAACAAGTCCTCTACCCAAAGAAATTCTGATAGTTTTCAATTTCCTGTGATCCTGAACTCATAATCACGTTAAATGCATCTACACAAACTTATTATTTAAAATAAATTTCTAAATGTGGACTATCTGGATCAAGGGGTATGAAGATTTAAAATGCAGGTACCTATTGTCAGAATGGCCACCCAAAAATGGTTTGGTTTTGTTTTATTTTATTTTATCTCATCTCTTTTACCTGCTCCTTCTAGCTCTGATCATATTTACGTTGGGCTATATTCCCTTTCTATCTGTATTAGTTTGCTGGGGCTCCAGTAACAGAGTCACACAGAGTAGGTTGCGCAAATGACAGAAATTTGTTTGGTCACAGTTCTGGAGGCTACAAATCCAAGATTAATCTGCAGGCTTAGCTCGTTCCAAGGCCTCTCTCCTTGCAGGGTGGATGACTGTATTCTCCCTGCATCCCCACGTGTTCTTCCCTCTGTGGTTTCTGCATCCTAATCTCCTCTTCTTATAAGAATACCAGTCATATTGGATTAGGGCCCATCCATATATGCTCATTTTACTTGAATTACCTGTTTAGAGGCCCTGGATTAAGATTTGTGAATTTTAGGAGGGACGCAACTCAATCTCGCTGTCTGTTATCTGATTGTTCATCTTTGTATTTCTGGAATGCCTAGAGCAAAAAAAAACAAAGAAAGAAAAAAGAAGAAGAAAAATCAAATGGGTGAGTTTTCCCAGCTCCCACGGTCATCACCCCGGTCCAGGGAGTCCTGCCAACAGAACCTGATGGGCACTAGAGCCCTGAGTTGGAATGCCAACCCTGCCACTTATTAGTTTGATGACTAGAAGCCAGTTCCTCACCTTTCTGAGTCTGTTTTATCATTTATAGTCATAGAACAACATCACTGCAGGAGATCGTTGAAGAGTTCAAGTGAAAATGCCATGCGAACGTGCTTAGTAGGGAGCAAATATGGTTCGAAAGCTGTTGACAGTTATCATCCAGCCTCTTCCCTTCTTGCTGCTGCTCCTCCCATATCATGTTCATGCATTACCCCCACCCCACCCCAGGCCTCTTTAGAGATGAGTTCCCCCAGAAGAGGCCCACTTCCTGTGCAAACAGCCTCCAAAGGCAATTAAGACTCACTCTCCCTCCCCAGGGTTTGTAAAATTCTGTGTTCCATGCTTCTAGGAACATTAACCATGACTTGGTGACACTTGTCCCAAAAGGGACCAGTTGGCTTTGAGATCGCAGACGATGACTTCACTGGGAAGGCCATTAATCATAATTATGAAATAATGAAATGGCTGTCAATTTGCCCATGCCTAATAACACCTAGTTAATAAGAGGGTCTTTTTATTTCTCACAGTGGAAATGGATGGCAGAGGATACTGTTTCTGGGAGAGCATTACACGTCTTGGATGGCTGAAATGCCTTGGCCAGTGGAAGTCACTTGACTCTTGGCTGGATGCCTCAGCAGCACTCTGTGAGCCGTGCAATAACCTCTCTGAAATGCACTGCTGCTCCTGTCTTATTGCTTAATTAATCCACTTCTAATTGATATGCCCATGCATTGCCATGGCTGCCTCCCTGCTGTGAGAGCCCATAAAAACATGTTTTGGCTTTTTTAACGGGACTTTTGAAACAATGTCAAGAACATGAACTTCTAAATGACATCATACTTTCTCAAGAAATGTGAGTCCCATGACTTTGACCAAATATTATCCTGGCATTTAATAAAAATGTCCAGGTCCACTGAAAGCATTATTATATTTCAAAGGATGTATATTGCAGGGAGGTGGGGAAAGAGAAGATGGAGGGAGGACAGGAGCTAATTGGAGAATGGGTCCTGATAGTGCCTTTTGTACCCTTCCTTAGTAAGTGCCCATCTTTCTCATTTTGTATTTTTTTAGAGTCAAAGTCTCTTTCTGTCACCCAGGCTGGAGTACAGTGGCGTGATCACAGCTCACTACAGCCTTGAACTCCTAGGCTCAAGTGATCCTCCAGCCTCAGCCTCCCAAGAAGCTGGAACTACAGGTACACAGCACCATGCACAGCTAATTTTTTTTATATTTTAAATACAGGATTTTGCTGTGTTGCTCAGGCTGGTCTCAAACTCCTGGTCTCAAGTAGTTCTCCCATCTCATCCTTTCAAAGTGTTGAAATTACAGGCAGGAGCCACTGCACCCAACTTGTGGATGCCTTTCTTATTCCTTCTTCTTAATCATAGTATAATCACCAGAAAAGCCTGCTAAGTACCTAGCTGAGCAGTATGAAGTGTGAAGCACTGTCCTGAAAGACAAGTTATTTCTCTATCAGTCAATTCAAGATGTTCGTGAAAGGCAACTCTAAAAACAGACTGATGAGAGTTTAAATCCCAGCCCTCGTCACTTCCAAATTACCTAACCTCTCCAGTACCCAATTCTCCTTTTTGCAAATTTGATATTCAGACATTTTCTTAAAAATCACACATAAGCCATGGTTCAGAACAAGGCTTTGCAAAATTATGTATGATCAGAATCATCTTTAGAAACCCCTGTAAAGCACCACCGTCTCTATAAACCTATGCCCCCACAGTAATCCTCAGGCACATTCAGGTTTAAGATCTACAAAAGAAGAGTCTAGATCAAGTGTCAACAAAGTATGGCCCATGGGCCAAATTCAACCCACCATCTGTTTTGTAAATAGTTTTATTGGAATATAGACCCCCTGATTTACGTATTTTAAACGGCTGCTTTCCCACCACCACAGCATGCAACAGAGGCCTCAAAGCCTAAAATATTTACTATCTGGCTTTTTACTGAAAAAGTTTGCTGTCTCCTGGTCTAGATGCAGATGTCTATCTATTGCACTTCCTTGCCCTTCAAGATGTCTATCAAATCCCTAGCAGTGAATGGGGAGGGGTGAAGAATTCTAAAGCTCACTGACTGCCTATAGAATCAGATTCATTCTGTTGTAATATTAAACCTCTCTGACTTTACTTTGGGCTAATAGAGTTTTTTGTGGCCGGGGAAATTAAAAAGAGGTCCTGGTGTACATCGTCTATAGGGATTAGGTTCTATAATCAGCCATAACTGCACCCGGGATTTGATTTCCCTATAGACAGTGCCCCTGTTTCCCAAACCAGAGGTAAAAGTGAGGGGTCTGGGGTGTCAGCACAGAAGCAAGGCCTTTGGGGACAGTCCTAGGGCCAGGCTGAGTTTCCCTAGGAGCTGGCGGGGCGAGATACTCTAAGAACTCTCGGTAAAGGGGCAAATCAGGACTTCCGTCTCTCGACTCACGGGAGCCTTTGACAAACTGGTTTTGCCCTCCAGGTTGATACTTCACTGTCAGTTCCCAGATTCATCTCCACCGCTTTGCCTGCCTCCTATGAGTCTCCTCCGAGTCCAGGCAGATTCTAGCTCCTTCCTTGCTATGCAGGCAGCTTGGAGACACTTCACAGGCGATATTAATCATGCTGATTAGGCATGACCTCCCCTTTTGTAAACTCATGTTGATGGCCTCAAACCAATCAGTACCTGTCGCAATGTTTAGGGTCCCTAAATGAGGGTGGAAGACAGTGGAGGAGAGACTGTTTTGTGTGAGAATGAGGAATCCCTTCAGTCTTAGCCTGCTAGTGGCAGCTAGTGCTTCTGAGAGAAGGTGGCTTTCAGAAATTTGCTCATTGCTCTAGCCTCTTTGGTCTTCACTAATAAGACCCTGAAGAATTACGTTATGCCACCCTCTTAGCATTTTTCAAAAATATATTAACTGTAGTCACGATGTTGTACAATAGATCTCTTGAACTTACTCCTCCTGTCTAACTGAAATTTTGTAACCTTTCACCAACATCTCCCCACCATACTCAGCCCCACATATACAATGACCCCAACCCCAGTAACCACCATTCTACTCTACTCCTGTGAGAACTGCAGATAAACTAACCTGTCTTCTGAGATGCCACCGAGAAAAATTCATTTATTACTATTGCACTTACCAGTGGTAGGAGGTCCAGGAGCAGTGGTTGTGTCAGATGCTCCCTTGGAAGAAACTAAAATGAACAAAGGAAGAACAATAAACATTTTCTGGTCTCAGAGGAGCATTTACTTAAGACACCTCCACGTTGAACAAGAGTCTCAAAGCACTTGGAATATACTAACACATCTGCTAATGCTAGCTCACGCCCCCGCCATGGAAACACTAAGAACTTCCTATGGTAGCCATCCCTTGTTCACAGAAGATTCTCCTATGGCCCTGATACATTTTTCACTTCTGGGTGCCCTTTCTCTAAGTGATGAGAGCTTTTCTCACACTTAACTCTATACATTTTTCACTAAAAAAAAAAAAAAAAAAGTTTTTTTTTTCACCAACTTGGTGAAAAAACAAAAACACCCTACATTTATGCAACACTTTTTTCTGTATGCATTGTCTCCCTAGAAAAGTGTTACAGGCTGGGAAAAAATTTTTGCAGTTTACCCATCTGACAAAGGGCTGATATCCAAAATTTACAAAGAACTAAAGCAGATTTACAAGAAAAAAACTAACAAGCCCATTCAAAAGTGGGCAAAGGATATGAACAGACACTTCTCAAAAGAAGACATACGTGAGGCCAACAAACATATGAAAAAATGCTCATCATCACTGGTCATCAGAGAAATGCAAATCAAAACTACACTGAGATACCATCTCACGCCGGTTAGAATGGCGATCATTAAAAAATCTGGAGACAACAGATGCTGGAGAGGATGTGGAGAAATAGGAACACTTTTGCACTGTTGGTGGGAGTGTAAATTAGTTCAACCATTGTGGAAGACAGTGTGGCGATTCCTCAAGGACCTAGAAATAGAAATTCCATTTGACCCAGCAATCCCATTACTGGGTATATATCCAAAGGATTACAAATCGTTCTACTATAAGGACACGTGTACACGAATGTTCATTGCAGCACTGTTTACAATAGCAAAGACCTGGAACCAACCCAAATGCCCATCGACGATAGACTGGATAGGGAAAATGTGGCACATATACACCATGGAATATTATGCAGCCATCAAAAACGATGAGTTTGTGTCCTTTGTAGGGACATGGATGAACCTGGAAACCATCATTCTCAGCAAACTGACAGAAGACCAGAAGATCGAACACCGCATGTTCTCACTCATAGGTGGGTGTTAAACAATGAGAACACATGGACACAGGGAGGGGAGCACTACACACTGGGGTCAGTTGGGGGGAAATAGGGGAGGGAGGGTGGGGGGTGGGAAGCTCAGGAGAGATGGCAGGGGGAGAAATACCAGATGTAGGTGATGGGGAGGAAGGCAGCAAATCACACTGCCACGTGTGTTCCTATGCAACAATTTTGCATGTTCTTCACATGTACCCCAAAACCTAAAATGCAATAAAATAAATAAATGGGAAAAAAAAAAAAAAGTGTTACAGGCTCATGGCAAGGAACATGGGCTCTGGGTTCAAATTGCCAGGATATGAATCTTGCCTGTGACTCTTTGTAGTCACTGGTCTTACAGGAAAGTGAACTTTTTTTCTTTTGACACAGAATTTCACCCTTGTCACCCAGGCTGGAGTGCAATGGCACGATCTTGGCTCACTGCAACCTCTACCTACTGGGTTCAACCAATTCTCCTGCCTCAGCCTCCTGAGTAGCCAGGATTATAGATGCATGCCACCATGCCCAGCTAATTTTTGTATTTTTAGTAGAGACAGGGTTTCAGCATGTTAGCCAGGCTGGTCTCGAACTCCTGACGTCAGGTGATCCACCCGCCTCAGCCTCCCAAATTGATGGGATTACAGGCAAGAGTCACCATACCCAGGAAGGTGAACTTCCTTATGCCTTAGTTAAACCATCTGCAAATAAGGAACAACCTTCAGGGCCAGCTCCATGGGCATGTGACCTTTGTAGCTGCTGAGGGTCCCATGCTTAAGAAGGGTTTTGCACTTGCTTTAGTGTTCTGCCGTTACCACCTTGAAATTCTTAAGCATTTTTGAACAAAGACTCTCGCATTTTCATTTTGCACTGGGCTCTGCAAATGTTGTTATTGTCCTGAAGAAAATACTGGTATTGGGACAGATTAATGTGTGGAAAGTTCTTGATACAATCCCTGGCACATAGAAAGCACTCAGAAAAGAAGCTGTCATGATCAACTCTGTCTTTTTTGAGCTCATGAAAGCCTTATAAGGCAAACCAAACTGATAGTATGGTTTCCCTGGCAGTATGGTTTTATTTTATGAAGGAAAACATGGACTCTCAGAGAGGTAAAATAACTTCTCAAGATCACCTGACTCAGGCTTAGTTCAACCAACCTTCATTCCTTCCTTCATTTATTCAGAAAATGCTTACTGGGCTCTGATTAAGTGCCCATAGGTTTGGGGAGACTGGTGAGCAAGACGAGCCAGTCTACCCTCATGCAGCTGGCATCTCAGCATGGGAGAAACTTTAGCACCTTCTCTTTAAAACCATAAGCCAGGATCCCTAATCTCTAGCATCAGCAGAACCAACTCATGTGTCCTCCCAGGCCATAGCTGAGGCCAAGGTGATATGCACCATTGATCACATTCCAAAATCTTTGGGAAATTTTTCAGCCTTGATCTTGGACACTTGTCCATTCCCTGATGTCTGACCTCAGTGTTTACCTCCAGCATCATCTGGCATTGCCTTCCTGGAGGAAAGTCCACGGATGATCTGTTGATATTGATGCTTAATTTTAGATTCCTAGAGAGGAAGTCTCCATGCAAACACTGCCCTGCCCAGCGCGATGCTCTGGGTACTTGCTCTTGGGAGGGGGATGAAACAAAAGGCACCTAGGCCTTGGTGGCTGGTCATGGCAATGCCAGAGGAAGGGCTGAGGCCTCGCCCTCATCTACCCAGTCCCCGTGAGGAATGAGTCTCCTTCCCATGCATCCCACCCAGTTCTCCCAGTGCCCATCCTAGTCATTGCTGAGATGCTTTAGTGCTTATCTGCTGATTGCCACGCTGGCCTGCAGCAAAGTGGAGAAGCCGGTACTATTTGTAGCCTGGCATTTCTGCTCCTATCTTGCTTTTCCCTTAAGAGCTCAGGGCCTTCCCTCTGCCTCACTCACCTCCATCATGAGGCCTTTCCATCTATCCAAACACAATATATGCTGTTCAAACAGTGCTTCCCAAATTAGCCATTTAGGGTATTTTTCACATCCATGTACATCTATCTTATCATATACTTAGTATTTTTCTTCAAGTTGCCTTTTTTAAAATTAAATGAGTTTATTTAAAAGAAATTGTAGTTCTCTAACATTCATAAACAGGCCCACTTGCCTCACATAGAAAGAAGGTGACTGAACCTATAAAAATGTAAAATAAAAAGAATACTAGATCCAAGAGTACAGGTGCCACCAAAACCATCCCCTGTACCAGAAGGGGTATGCATAGCGTATTTGAGGAAGCTCAGGGTTGAACTAGTTCCCAGCACTTCACTAATAGCTAACACCTTAGTGTACTAACTATTTGTGGATATTTACATTTTTATAGGGGACTCTTGGAAATGTAATATCTTACCCATATAAATAATGTGATAATTCTAGGCAGGAGGTAATGAAGGGGATATCTTTGCAGGTCTTTCCAGGAAAGCCGAAAGCCTAATGCATGGACAGCCACCTTACTCATTTCTGAGTAATGCAGGCCATGAACATTCAAGCGTGGGGTCCAGACTTGCTCTGAGATAAAGGGAGAAAGATGGCCTGCTTTTCCATGAACCCCATTTGCTTTGTGCTTTGTTCCTTTCTCAAGTAAAACCAGATAAGAAGCCGCTGCCAGGTTCTCCTGTCATTACAAATGACTGGTGAAGGTGTGAGCTATGGAACAAATAATCTAACATGATCCACGGAACAGATGCTCAAGTGTTTATCTGCTGATTGCCACGGCTGGCCTGCAGCAAAGTGGGCAAGCCAGTACTATTTGTAGCCCGGCCTTTCTGGTCCTAACTTGCTTTTCCCTTAAAAGTCAAGACCTGCCTTAACTTCTCAGGGCTCTCGCCTCTCACCAGCTGACTCTCTCCTCCCTCTCCATTTAAATTTGTCTTGATCCATTTCCCATAGGACCCTGCTCCAGGTAGCACAATTAGAACATTACAGCCACGACAAGCAGTATAACTTCACATCCTTCATTGCCAGCATGGCATACAAAGCTTCCTCACTTTCTGCCCCATGATTAATCACTTCCCTGGATGATTGACAGTAGGAATATTCATTTTTTTTCAGAGAAAAACACCACTTCCACCTACCAGGTATCCTCTTGTCATCATGGTCCAAAGAGACAGCCACAGAAGAGTCAGCCATTGGTACGTTTCACAATGTCTGGGCTGGCCAGTCTTACCCATGACAAATTTGTTATGTAGATATATAGACATTTCCAGAGATTTTAGACTCCTACTGTCAAAATGAGGTGACCCCGAGAAGAAAGACATGAGAATGAGCTCTGAACATGATGGGGGCTGGGGAGAAAGGTAGAACGACCCAGGACCTGCCAAATTACATTTCTTTTACTATTCAAATTATGGTAAATTCAAGTCCCCATGCCTAAGTTATCAGAAATCCAGTCTTTTCCTGGCAGTTTCTCGTCATATATCATGAGTGATCCCCAAGGCTGCTGACCCAACCTGTGATCAGCCTCCCAGATGTTATCTGCTGTCACCTTCCATCTTCCAGGTTCAAGTGTAACCCTGAGGTGTGAAAATTTTATCTTCTGCTCTTGGTGGCCCAGGGGCATGTCCCATTCCCATGGCCAGAGTGGTCCCACAGTTAGAACCCAAATAGTTCAAGTCCAGGAAAATGCCTGGAGACTGCCTACCATGGCCGTCGCCCCACTTGTGCCCCAAGCACAGCTGGAGCAACTATGGCTCATGCGTGGCTCAGCCCCAGTGGCTTCTCAAATATGAGAAAGGACAGTTCCATTCAAGGAAGCCCTGCAGCAAAACAGCCTGGACCTACACCTTACAGCTTATAGCAATAGGTCTGTGTAATTCACACACAGGTAACCATTTCCACCCAAGACACAAAGATTTCTCAGATATCTGGATCAAGAAAAAGGCCATCATCAGCCCTTCACATTGTGCCAAGACAAGTGCCAGGTCTTCCCACCAACTTTGTGTATGGAGCAGGCTCTTTTTATGTCCAAAGAATTGATCTGCCCCACTCCCACTTCCATTAGCAGAAACATGTACATACATGGACACCTACACACACACATATAGCATACCTATGCATGTAAGCATACATACGTATGCATGCACATGTGCATACACACACACGTGCACTTACATATATACACACATGCACACATGTATGTACACACATCCATGCATGCACATGTACACACATATATACATACATGCACACGTGCATATACACATACAGGTATATCTTACTCTAGTCTCTGTTATTCCTCATTTTCTGCCCCAGAGTATTCATGTCCTGTGGCTGCCATAACAAATCACCACAAACTTGGGGCTTAAAACAACAGAAATGTATTCTCTCATGCTCCAAAAAACAGAAGTCTGAAATGAATGTGTTAGCAGAGCCAAGCTCCCTCCAGAGTCTCCAGGGTAGTTCCTGCTCCCTGGCCTCTCCAGCTTCTGATGGCTCCAGGAGTTCCTGGTCTTGTGTTCACATCACTCCTATCTCTGCCTCCTCGGTCACATTGCCTGCCTGTCTCTCCAAACTCTCCCTCTCTTATAAGGACACTTGAGATGGCATTTAGGGCCCACCTGGATACTGCAGAGTCATCTCACTGCAAAATCCGTAACCTAGTTATATCTGCAGAGACTTTCTATTCCGAATAAGGTCATATTTACAAATTCCAGTGATTTGGGCTTGATACTTTCTGACAGCTGTCATTCAACCTACTACAGAAGGATTAGCTACTTCCCAGGGTGGGAAAATCCAAAGATGTAGCTTTCCTTTGGGTGAAGGAGATACTTACACCCATTAGGATTCTGTTCTCCCATGTCTCCAACTTTCAGACACTTTAGTATTTCCCCAATAGTTTCCATGTGTAAGGTCAGCCCAATGTGGCTCTAAGTCTTATTTTTTCCTGCATGTGGGACAACAGTCTGGCCACCAGGCAACTGAGGATTCAAATTCACAAGAGCTTCGTGCTCAGTGACTGTCTTTAAACAATCATCATTACTGAATCTTCCTTGCATAGGTGCTAAGCTTTGGGTTGACATCCTTTTGTTCACTTGCTTGGGATTAGGATGGTTCTCCTCAGAGGAGGTTGGCTAAACTCAGTGTCAATCACCTGGAGGAAAGGTGGCTCCTCCAATAGAATGCCAGATTTGGAAAGCCGGCTTTCTCTAAGCAGTGACCCCCTTGCACCTACATTCTAGAGCATTTAGATTTGCCAGAGGTACTCCCAGATGGGCAGAGAAAAACAGTATGGAGGAGGGCCAGAAACCAGGCAGAGAGGCAACACACTGGGACCCAGTCCCTTCTCTCTCTCTCCCCATAATTACCTCTCATGCTATCCTCAGGCTACCTTGAAATTAAATGTGCCCAAATGGGCCATATGCTCATGTCTGTATGTCTGTGCTATGCATGTGCTATTCCCCCTGCCTAGAGCATTCTCTCCTCCAACTCTTCCTATCCCAATGCCTCATACATTCACACCTAATGCAACCAAACCTAAGCAATTTCTGCTTCTTCCAGAATGATTTTCCTCCCCTAATCCCCAGGGCTGAATTGGGCACTTCTCATCTCTGCTTTCATAAATGGAGCATCTCCACTCTACACTAAAAGTCCCTTGAGCATAGGGACCAAATATACATTGTCCTCTTCTCCATCCATGGCCTGGAACATATAAGGTGCTCAATAAATATGAGTGGAATAAAAATGACTGTGAAAACCTTTATAAGCCCTCTCCTCAAGTAACCTGCTATTTGTCTCTCTGTGTCTGTGTCCCTGTCATTATTCCCGAGGTTTTAGTAAGGTCCTAGTTTTTATTTGCATAAATTTTGGGGGTACAAGAACAACTTTGTTATGTGCATAGATTGCATAGTGATCAAGTCAGGGCTTTTAGAGTATCCATCACCCAAATAATGTACATTGTACCTATTAAATAATTTCTCATCACCCACCTCCTTTCACCCTCTCACCTTCCTGGGTCCTCACTGTCTGCCATAAGGTTCTATTTTAAATATTCCCGCCTGGCCTTCCTGTACTATGGGGAACAATGTATTAAATTGTAAGTATGCAAATTATGAGTAGTAGAGCATTAAGAGAGGAGAATTTTGCTCATTGAGGCTTGAATGGCCATAATTAGTGACTGATTCCAAAAGCATAGTGAATTTTAGAAACAAGAGTTAGCTAAGGTTACAAGAGTGCCTTTTTCTCCATTGCTAAGCTTGAACCACCTGGCACTGAGCTTTTATGACTTTCCCCATGATGTCTATCAGTTCTCAGAACTTGTTCTCTTTTATACCGAATTGCATCCAGACCCCAAGACCAAATCGTCCCTGTAATAGACATGAGGGTCAGGGGAAAGAGTTAAAATGATCTGTTCAGCAGGTATGGAAGTGCAGGTTGGAGTACAGCTTTGTGGGAAGGAAAAGATGAGCTAGTTGTTAGACTTGGGCTGGGACGTTTTTACATTATTCTCAGGCATTTTGCAAATGGAGGCATAAGGACTTGCCTAATTTAGGAAGTTTGATTTGAACTACCTGGTCTAACCAAGGTTTGCACTTCCCTCTACTGCAGTTGGTATAGGGTCAATGAGCTGAAATTTGTGAACTTGTGTTGCTTCTGTCTTCCCTTAGATGTTATGACATAGAGGAGGGAGTTACCCCACAACAGGGGAAAAAATATCTTCCAGCCCCAACATTCATCCCAGACAAATAAGAATACACATGAAACAAGGGACTCTTAAAGACTCATTTTGAAAGCCTTGAATTCTTGACAAAACCTCTGAACAAGTTTCTCCTAGGAGAGGACAGAAAAATGCAACTGAGATGAAGCCTTTTGAAACGAAAAAGAAATGGCACATTTGACAAGGGTCATCTGGCCAGGCTCCTGTGATGACAGCATTTGGGAGTATTAATATGTACCAAGAGTTGTAAATGGTTGCAAAAATGCACATGGATTCCTGGACATAATGTACTAGCTCACACCATCTGCCACTTTCAGCAGTTATGGATTGCATACTTGAAATCCTTTCTAATCACTTTCACTTAACAAGAAGTTGGATTCCATGCTAATTTTTGAAAATCTGCCACCAGAACAGTTCCTTAGGGCTGTTGCTCCGGTGACCTTAAGGGATATCTAAGATGAGCAGAAGAATGTCACTAAAGAATGCCAAGAGTTTGAAAATTTCTTGTGCTAGTTCACACTGGGTACTAAACTGAGCTCTTGCACTACGGTTGGTCACACGCAGTAGGTAGGGCATGGAATCCTCACAAACAAACATGTAGCTTCCACAAAGTCAATCGAATATGCTCAGGGAGAGAAAAAAATGTTTAATATGATATAATCTCCACAGGTAAGCCACTCTTTGTCAAGAAACTAAAAAGCTATTCAACTCAGGAGTCCATGATTCCAACACTGGAGGAAATGGCAGTGCTGGACTTACTATGGTCTGAGACTGCATACCCCAAACCAGATTTGCTGTATTTCTTGTTGAATATAAAGTACTATAAAAAGGAAAATTTTGATTATATACTAAGTTTTTTGCTTAAACCTTTAGAGCTTAACCCCAGCCTTCAGAGTTAAGCCTTTTTGACATTCTTTGCAAGTCCAAAGAAAGCCAGCCCTGTTTTGGAGCCTGGTGAGAATACATGTAAAGAAATGCCGACTAACCACAGTTAGTAGATGTGAAGGTCTCTGAGGCACTCTCCCACTTACAATGGATTTTTCAGGGTTTTTTTGTTTGTTTGTTTGTTTGTTTTCCCAAGGAAAAGGCTTTGACAACATTTTGCCAAAAAGTCAGTTTTTAGGCCCAAATACTTTCCAGGAAGGAGATAAATATTTTTCCCATAATCAAAAAGATCATGAGATACAATATTATGCACCCATTAAAAAAAAAAAAAAAGAACAAAATCATGTCCTTTGCAGCAACACGGAGGCAGATAGAGGCCATTATCCTAAGTGAATTAACAAAGCAGAAAACTAAATACTGAATGTTCTTACTTATAAGTGGAAATAAAACGTTGGATGCTCAGGGGCATAAAGAGGGAAACAATAGATACTGGGGACTACTTGGGGCAGGGATGGGAGGCAAGGGTGAAAATCTAACTACTCACACCCAAACCTCCACGCCATGCAAAATACCCAGGTAACAAACCTTTACAGGTGCCCCCTGAACCTAAAATAAAAGTTAAATTATACTAATTAAAAAAGAAATGACTAGATGAAATAAATAAATGGTGGCTAAGTAAAAAAAATAAAATGACTAAATTTAAAAATAATATTAGACAGAGAGAGAATTAATCCCAGATCAGCACTCTTACATACCCTGAAGAGATATGAGCTAGAACCACTCACTGGCACTGAAACAGGGACAGTCACATAACCAGACTTTCATGTATAAGCTGCAAATGTTTGTCCCTACCTCAATGGAATGGTCTTTGGGGTTATATTGTCCAAATGGGCTGACTTGAGAACCAGATTCCATTGCTTTTTTTTGATGAAGTCTCACACTGTCACCTAAACTGGAGTGCAGTGGCACAATCTTGGCACACTGCAACCTCCACCTACCAGGCTCAAGTGATTCTTCCACCTCAGTAGCTGGGATTACAGAAGCATGCCACCATACCTGGATGATTTTTTTGTATTTTAATAGAGACAGGGTTTCACCATGTTGCCCAGGTTGGTTTCAAACTCCTGAGCTCAGGCAGTTCACCCACCTCGGCCTTCCAAAGTGCTGGAATTACAGGCGTGAGCCATCACACCCAGCCAGATTCCACTGCTTTTATTAGTTTCTAGTTATAGTCACCATAGAATGAACTCATTTCCCACAAAGCCTCAAATGCATCTGTAGCCAGAACAGCCTCTGTCATTTGTGCATCAAACTAGCTGTCAAACAGACTATATCCATCAGAATAGGCGAGAATATGTTCTGGTAACAATTTTAAAAGCTCAGGGTCCTATAGCAGCAGACATCGTAACCCACAAGACACATGGATCCCAGGTCGGTAGAGGAGCCCAATACACTTTATTCGCTCAGTGATGAGGGCAGATGGGACAGCCACCACCCCAAATCTTGCCAGTCACTGTGCCAGGGGAAAAGAAGCTCTGGACAGTCTTGCACCAGCAGCAAAATATGTCGGCCTAGAAAAGACAAATATTACTTTCACTTACCATTCATTAAGCATAACTGTTGCCTGGCCCCACCCAACCATTAGGGGCACAGGAAGTTCAATCCTACCACATGCCTAGAAGGCGGAGAGCTAAAAATATTTGGTAAGAATTGCTAAGGACTGCTGTACTCATTTGAGATGTTACACTTTCTTTGCTATCTTCCCCAGTTGTCTTAAAAATCACAAAGCAGTCTGTTTGACTAGATCCTGTGAACTCACTAGAGCAGTAAAAAACCCTTGGGCTGATAGGTTGCCCAGAGTACTAGAAAAGCATTACTGCCCAAAATGAAATATTGCTCCTTATAGATGTCTTTTTATCCTCTATCCCAGTGTGTGGGCAATGAGTTTTCCATCATTCCTATCTTACAGTCTATTCTTGACTTTAATTCTCATATTTTTCAAAAATTTATCTATCTTCCTTTCTTTCTAAGAAATAATGTTTTATTCAGATGGAACAAAACATTTATTTATCTCAAAAGCATAATTATATAAATCATAGAATGAGGCAGTGAGGATGGCAGGCTTAAAATTCAGAATAGAATAATTTCTTCATTTTACGGGTGAGAAAACTGAAACCCAGAGAAGAAAAGTTATTTTTCAAGATGAGTCAAGCCTCCTCTTTCTCCCTAAACCATGTGTCACCCTACAGAGACCAAAAAGATATTTATTTTGCCCAAAAATCATAAGAAAAAACTAAACAGGAGCTAGTACTATGAAACATGGGGAAAGGAGGGAAGACAGAAATTGAGAGTCAGTGTTTAAGAAAAACGTTAATGCTTTTCTATACTCAACATTTCCCAAGGTCATGTTTTGCAAGGCTGATGATTTACCCTCCCCATTTCTCCCTCTTTATTTTCTTTTTACTCACACACAAAAAGACATGAACTCAACAACAACGAGGATGCGAAACCATTTCATCGAACATTTGAATACAGCTGATTCATAAAGGAAAATGATCACTGGTTCATTATTTCTTAAGGTGAAAGGAAAAAACACGGGCTCCTGTGACATCAAGCATGTGCTTACTATCGACTTTTCCCCTATGAATGGTGTCTTCCCTGGGAGTGATATTCTTATTACTATTCATAAAACTAGTGTCAAAATCAAACGATAAATAATATCTCTGGCCTTGGCCACCTACCTTTTCATAAGCACAAATTGCATTCTAACCTCTCTTCTAGCTCTTTGATATTTGACAGATATTTAAAGTAAATACCAGTCCTATAGATCATCTGCATAATCTTTAAGAAGGTTATGGTCATGCAAATAATAATACTAGACTAGGGACTGGGGATAAAGTCAGTGTTAACTCTAGGTCATAATTTGAAAGCTAGACCTGTAACCTGCCGCTCTAATTACACTAGTCCTCTGTCCCCTGATTACACATACATTTGTTGTGGCTTTCAATGGAAGGAACAAGGCATTTTAGAGAAGCAACAAAAGTGCTCTTGTCAATTAGAGCACCTATTAATACTAATTGTGCTTTAGAATTCTCACAACAGCATTAGAGAACTAATTAATACACCACCGTTCACAGAGATATGATGAAACCTGGGTGTTACTCACACCAGTCTAATAAGTAGCCTGATTGTGATGTGGACTGGCTCAGAGTTAGAATTTTAAGTACCACACAGAAAAGAAATTAGCATTCTTCAGTCTCCTATTGCAATGGGGGTGAGAGGAGCTGGCCTGAACTACAGAGCTGTAGTGGAAGGCATATAAAGCCCCTGAAAGGGGAATCTTGCTTTCCAAATCTTTTGATAAATGGAAGCGCTTCCAAGTGTTGTCAATCTAAATGAACACAGCAGGGAGTATAGCCTGGGAATGTTCACCCTCATGGTCAAACTCCAAACAGAGAAAGAGAATTGCAACTTGGCGTCCAAAGACCGACTTCTGCTTCTCATCTAGAAGATAAATCTGAGCACAGAGTTCTAAAAAAGAGAAGAAATTTGATAGAATTAAGAGCTTCCCTGAAAGGAGGGAGAGGATTTGCACTTGTAAATAAGGTGCTTATTGTTCACACCTGTGGAGAGAACACATATATACACACACACACACACACACACAGAGCACATATACACATACAAACACACACATACACACATACACATACGCACACACATACACACACACACAATGCTATTCTACTGGGCCATGCTCTGCAGACTGGCATTGGTCCAGCTATGCAGCATTTCCTCTCCTGGTAGAGCCCCACTTTTCACAGATCTCAGAGGGCCAAGAGACTGTTGCAGATGATAAAACAAGCTCCCTTCATTTAACTTGAATATACATCAAGGTTTTTGCACAATAGATTTGGGCAGAGAGACACTTAAGTTAGGGGATTTTGTTGATCTACTAGTATTTTTTTAGATCCTTGCTTGTCTTTGACCTCTAACATTGCATCATCCTACCATGCAACATTTCCCTGCCCACACCTTACAATCAGGGACTTGTCACAGAAGTTCATTATTATGTGCAATCATGTTCTTAACAGGTAAGACCTAACTGACGTCTTCTCTTGGTTGGTAGGCTCAAGGCTTAACAATATTGTGAATCTTCAGGGCCTGGCTGGACCACAGGATGCTTGGGGAGGGGTTGATGTCTTGGCCAGTGATAAGACTCAGTTAGGGTGTCTCATCCAACATGGCAACTTTTCTCAGTGGCATGAACCAGTCATTTTACTACTCCATTTAACTGCTTCCTCAAGTCTTAAAAGAAGGTACTAGTTATTGCCCTAGTTCCTCATAAGGATGTCACAGAGAAGAAAGAAAATGAATCTCCTTGGAGGAAGGAAAAATGTTATATAAAAATCATATGTTATTAATCAACTAAAGGAGAGGTTTTAAAAAAACTTTGAGGATAGGTGAGAGTGAGAAAGGAAGGAAGGAGCTTGTGTGATCAGGACGCACACCGCTTCCTGTAACTCACACTTGGCATACCTAAAAAGCCCCAATCCCCAATGGAAGAAGCTTGCATATGGATGTGTGACTGGAGTGTCCACACATTTATTCCAGAGGCTTCTTGTAGAGATAAATACAACCAGGGTGGTATGGGAGGAAGGACAGACCACACTGGGGTCCAAGAAATAGCTTTCCCAAAGCAGAAGTCTAAGGCATTCAAGAACTCTAAATTCAAACCGGGCTTTACAGATAGGAAGATATATTTGTCAACATAAAAGGATTTCATATGCTGTTTTAGTTTTTTTAAATAATTTAAACTTTTATTTTAGATTCAGGGATACACGTGAAGATTTCTTACCTGGATATATTGCATGATTCTGAGCTTTGGGGTACAATTGAGCCCATCTTGCAGGTAGTGAGCATAGTACCCAATAGGTAGTTTTCCAGCTTTTGCCCCCACTTCCTACCTCTCCCCTCTAGCAGTCCCCAGTGTCTATTGCTCCAATCTTTATGTCTATGAGTACCCAGTGTTTGGTTTCCACTTATAAATGAGAACATGTAGTATTTGGCTTTCTCTTCCTGTATTAATTCACTTAGGATAATGGCCTCCAGCTGCACCTCTGTTTCTGCAAATGACAGGCTTTCATTTTTTTTATGGCTGCATAGTATTCCTTGGTACTTTATAAAAATGAAACATAGCATTTTGAAACATTTGAAATGTTACAGATCTACAAATATTCAATATATAAAATAAACCCTGGTTACTTGCATTCACCACCTTAAATCATATTTCTTTACATTGACCTATTATACATAGAGTGTACAGTGGTAAATAATGTTCTCTTCTGTTTCTTAGGAAATTTTCTTAATAAGCCAGAAAACTTCAGGTATTATTTTCACTGGTTAACTCAGAAGAAATTGTAAGGAAGTCCTTCACCCATACAGAAGGTCACTGTGAAGGAATATGATGTAGCCATAAAAAAGAATGAAATGTGAAGACATACGCACATTTTCTTTAGTCCACCACTGATGGGCATGTGGGTTGATTCCATGCCTTTTATTTAGCATATTTTACATAATATCTTGTTAACTTAATTTATAACTATTTTAGCTATATGGTGTATGGGCCTCCATTTATACTCTTGTCAGAGTCCTGATAATATTAGAAATGGGCCTACATTCCAGGGTCAATTAAGTCTGGGAAACATTGAGATAAACACAGTTAAATAAAGTATCTCAAAGCCTAAAATATGCATCATGCATTATGCATATCTAAGAAGGGATTATGTCATATTTCTTTCACTCCAAAGTGACTTTTTTTTTTTTTTACATTTTAACATTTCCAAAATCAGAAAGTATATTACAATTGTAGTAGGCCAGAAAACAGCTGTGTCTGAACGTGCATTGAAACTTGCACTGTGGGTGTCAGTGGCTTAGAAGGAAACCCCAGAGACAATAGTGGAGCATATTTTTAAGAAATGTTTTATTACCCAAACCCTTGATGATATATAGGAAAATATTAGGCGGGAAAACACACACATCAGTGACTCAGAATCAAACAATGATGTTCAAGAATTGAACTCACATGAAGTTTGAGGAAACCTAAGCAATTTAACTTGCTTTAATTTTCTTCTTTAGGTATGCACAAGAGTGATTATGATAAAAATCTAAATCTAAAAAAAGATTGTAAAATTTACAATAAGTATAAAAATTCCAAGTGTTAAGAAAGAGTTGTTTCTTGATTAATTTAGCTGTGGTTTGTCTTTCTTAGTGGAAAATAAAATAATGGTATGTCTCACTTATAAGTGGTAGTTTTCCAACCTTTGCCCCCACTCTAAGTGGGAGCTAGACAATGGATACAGATGGACCCAGAGAGTGGAGTAATAGACACTGGAGAATTCAAAAGGTTGTGGGGAGATGGAAGATGAAGGATGAAAAATTACCTGTTGGGTACAATGTACACTATTCTGGTGACAAGTTGATATGGTTTGGCTCTGTGTCTCCACCCAAATCTCACCTTGAATTATAATAATCCCCATGTGTCAAGGGCAGGACCAGGTGGAGATAATTGAATCATGGGGGCAGTTTCCCCCATGCTGTTCTCATGATAGTGAGTTAGTTCTCACAAGAGCTGATGGTTTTATAAGTGGTTTCCCCCTTTGCTCAATACTTTTCTCTCCTATTGCCATGTGAGGGAGGATGTGTTTGCTTTCCTTTCTGCCATGATTTGTAAGTTTCCTGAGGTCTCCTCAGCCATGCAGAACTATGAGTCAATTAAACCTGTTTCCTTTATAAAATACCCAGTCTCAAGTTTTTCTTTATAGCAGTATTAGAGTGGTCTAATAGAGTAAATTGATACTGGGTAGTGGAGTGCTGCTATAAAGATACCCAAAAATATAAAAGCAACCTTGGAACTGAGTAACAGGCAGAGGTTAGAATGATTTGCAGGACTCAGAAGAAGATAGAAATATGTGGGTAAGTTTGGAACTTCCTAGGGAATTGTTGAATGGCTTTGACTGAAATACTGATAGTGATATGGACATTAAGTTCAGGCTGAAGTGGTCTCATATGGAGATGAGGAACTGGAGTAAAAGCGACTCTTGCTGTGCTTTAGCAAATAGACTGGTGGCATTTTGCCCCTGCCCTAGAGATCTATGGAACTTTGAATTGAGAGAGAGGATTTAGGGCATCTGGTGGAAGAAATTTCTAAGCAGCAAAGCTTTCAAAAGGAAGCAGAACATAAAAGTTTGGTAAATTTACAGCCTGATGAGGCTATAGAAAAGAAAAACCCATTTTTCTAGGGGGAAATTTAAGTCAACTGCAGAAATTTGCATAAGTAGCAAGAAGCTGAATGTTAATCACCAAGACAATGGGGAAAATGTCTCCAGGGCGTGTCAGAGACCTTTAGGACAGCCCCTTCCAACACCAGACCCAGGACCTCCACCTAGATTTTGGAGGATGAGTGGAAATGCCTGAATGTCCAGGCAGAAGTTTGCTGCAGGTATGGAGCCCTCATGGGAACCTCTGCTAGGGCAATGCAGAAGGGAAATGTGGAGTTGGAGCTCCCACACAGAGTCCCCACTGGGGCACTGCCTAGTGGAACTGTGAGAAAAGGGCCACCATCCCCAAGACCCCAGAATGGTAGATCCACCAAGAGCTTGCACTATGCACCTGGAAAAGCTGCAGGCACTCAATGCCAGACAGTGAAGGCAGCAAGGAGTGGAGCTATATCCTGCAAAACCACAGAGACAGAGCTGCCCAAGACCATGGGAGCCCACCTCTTGCATCAGTGTGACCTGGATGTGAGGCATGGAGTCAAAGGAGATCATTTTGAAACTTTAAGTTTTAATGACTGCCTTATTAAATTTTGAACTTTCATGGGGCCTATATCCCCTTTGTTTTAGCCAATTTCTCTTATTTGAAATGGGTGTATTTACCCAATGCCTGTACCCACATTGTATCTAGGAAGTATCTAGCTTGTTTTTCATTTTACAGGCTCATAGGTAAAAGGGACTTGCCTTGTCTCAGATGAGAGTGTGGACTTGGACTTTGGGTTAAGGCTGGAATAATTTAAGACTTTAGGGGACTGTTGAAAGGGCATGATTATGTTTTGAAATGTGAAGACATGAGATTTGGGAGGGGCCAGGAGTGGAATGATATGGTTTGGGTCCTCCCTGCCCCTGCCCAAATCTCACTTTGAATTATAATAATCCACATGTATCAAAGGTGGAACCAGGTGGAGATAATTGAATCATGGAGGTAGTTTTCCCAATTTTGTTCTCATGATACGGAGTCAGTTCTCATGAGATCTAATGCTTTTATGAGGGGCTTTCTCCTTCACTTAACACTTCTCTATTCTGCTGCACTGTGAGGAAGGACATGTTTGCTTCCCTTTCTGCCATGATTATAAGCTTTCTGAGGTCTCCCCAGCCATGGGGAACTGTGAGTCAATTAAACTTCTTCCCTTTATAAATTACCCAGTCCTCGATATTTCTTTATAGCAGCACGAAAAAGGATTAATACATGGGTACACTAAAAGCCCAGACCTCAACACTACACAATATATCCATGTAATAAAACTGCACTTATATGCACTAAACCTATTTTTTTAATTAAATTCATTTGTTAAAAAGAAATCACATGTATTTATTTAATGTCATTTTACATTTTAAGAAATATAATCGTTTAGAAATTTTATCAGATTTTTTTAACAGAAAGGCCCTTTTTCTCCAAATCATTACATAAGACTTGTGTTTTCTGGAGCTTTTATTTTTTTTTTTTTCTAGAAAGCTGCATTAAGTTACAGAATACTGAAATGCAGCAGTTGAAAGAGCTTCAAAGGACCCAAACCCCTCATTTTCAAGACAGAAAAACTGAGGCCCTGAAGATAAAGTGACTTTCCCAAGTTTACACGGCACATTAATGGCAGGGGTAAAGCAAGACTAGGCATCCTGACTCCTGACATATTTTTTATTCCTAGATCAGTTGAAGCCTTCCTGGATTATATCAAACTGGTTGTTTCTGATCCAACTAGAATTGGTCAATTAATATTCCACTCTTTTGTGTCTTGACAAATTCGAAACTTGTTTATGACTTGTTTGTCAACCATCAGTTTAAAACTAAAATGGTTGACAAAGACAGAAAATTCATCCAGAGGTCTATAAGCCCACAGATTCAGGAAGCTCATGAACAGACACAGAATGAACATCAAGAAAACTGCACTAATATAGTATAAATTGCTGAAAGCCAATGATTAAATAAAAAAGATTTCAAAAGCAGCCAGAGAAAATGAACATGATAGGTTAAAAGCGAAGGAAAGTATATCATAAAACACTAATCAAATGAAAGCTTCAGTGATTTTATTAATATCAGACCAAGTAGGCTTCAGAACATACCAGGAATTTTGAATGGTATATCTAGTATTGTTACAGATATTATAATAGTTAATGATAAACAGATTAGTCACCAAGAAAATCTAACACTCCTAAATGTATATGCCCAATAACAGAACATCAAAATATGTGAAGTAAGAAGTGACAGAACTGAAAAGAAAAATAGACAAATTCACAATTACAGGTAGAGATTCCAATAATCCTTCTTTAGTAATCAATAGCACAAGTAATCAGAACATCTGGTAAAGTACACTTGGATGCACAAAAATACTTGCACTTTTTTTGAAGAAGTATAATTTGAATCTGGGCTCTACCATTGTAAGACAGTGACATAGACTCTTGGGGAGCTGTTCAGTATAGGATAAGGTCAAGTGAAATGGATGTTACATGTACCTCAGATTGTGATGAGAAGTAAAGAGTTTATGTCAGATATGATCCAAGATGGCTGTTTAGGAAGAGCTCAGGATTGCAGCTCCCAGTGAAAGCACAGAGGGTGAGTGGACACTGCATTTTTATTGCCCACAGACTAGGAAATTCCCAGGCGGAGGAGCTCCACAGGTCCCCAGCGTGGCTGTTTCGGCCAGCGTGGCTGTGCTGGCCGGCACCACTGCTTTGCCCCGTGCGGCTGCTTTGTCACCGCCCCGGAGCAGCAATTATCTGTACAAAATACACCGTTCCAGGTGCGCTTTTTGTTGGCTATTGGGGCCATGGGAAGTCACCCATTCGTCTGTTTAAAAAGGGGACTAAGCAGGGAACCAGGACAGTAGATTCCAGGGCTAAAAAAGTGCCACAAATCTCAGTGCCGCTGTTTAAGCCAGTGCAGTGAGTCACCGCAGGGGAAAAAACAAAGACCCCGGTGCCTCTTCAATAGGCAACTGGAACACCAACTTAAAAAAAAAAAATGGCTGTGAGGCAGGGAGCCAGGCAATCAGGCTCGGCTTGTCCCACCCCCACAAAAGAACAGCAAGCACAGCTGAACCCAGGATGGTCCAGCTCTGTGGGGGAGGGGCGTTCACCATTACCAAGGCAGCCCGCCACTACGGAAGTAGTCAGCCAATGCTGAGGCAGCCCGACGTTGCCAAGGCAACCCGCCATTGCTGAGGCAGCCCGCCGCTGCCAAGGCAACCCAACACTGCAGAGAGACTCCGCCTTAACAGAGGCGGGCCACCATTGCCAAGGCAGTTCTAACTACACCCATATAAACAGGACTGCAGGGAAGTTCACAGGGCAGCTGGGCGGAGCCTACAGAAGCTCAGCAAGGCCTCTACAGGCAGACAGTGACTAGGCTGCCTCCTTGCTGGGCAAGGAAGCTCTGAAGGAAAAAAAAAAGAAGGCAGCAGCATAACGGAAACTCATAAAGCCCTAAATCCCTGGTACAGGACACCTGGGAATAAAAAGCGGTTTATGAGTTCTGCTGAAGCAGACCTAAACGTACCTGCCCAGCAGCTCTGAATGAACAATGGAGCTCACAGCTCAGCATTTGAGCTCCTATAAAGAAGAGACTGTCTCCTCAAGCAGCTCCCTGACCCCTGTATATCCAAAGAGCCACCTCATAAAGGAGAGATCAGATTGACACTTGGCAGGTATCCTTCTGGGACAAAGATAGCAGAAGAAGAAAACTGGTAACAACCCTTACTGTTCAGCAGCTGCTGCAGGTGGACCCCAGGCAAGCAGGGCCTGGAGTGAACCTCAGCAGACCTACACCAGAGGGGCCAGACTGTCAGAAGGAAAACGAAGAAACAGAAATAACCTCATCATCAACAAACAGAACGTCAATCTGAAAGATTTGAGACCCAATCTGAAAGCCAGCAACTACAAAGTCGACAGGTGGATAAATCCTTAAAGATGGGAAGAAACCAGCGCAAAAAGGATGAAAACACCCGAAACCAGAACACCTCTCCTCCTACAAGGGATCACAACTCATTACCAGCAAGGGAACAAGGTTGGATGAAGAATGAGTGTGATGAAATGACAGAATCAGACTTCAGAAGGTGGGTAGTAAGAAACTTCTGTGAACTAAAAGAACATGTTCTAACCCAACGCAAAGAAACTAAGAACCTTGAAAAAAGATTTGACAAAATGCTAACGAGAATGGACAAATTAGAAAGGAATATAAATGAATTGATGGAGCTGAAAAACACAACACGAGAACTTCACGAAGCATGCACAAGTATCAACAGCCAAATTGACCAAGCAGAAGAAAGGATATCAGAGGTCGAAGATCAACTCAAGGAAATAAAATGGGAAGGCAAGAATACAGAAAAAAGGGTAAAAAGTAATGAACAAAGTCTCCAAGAAATGCGGGACTATGTGAAAAGACCTAATCTACGTTTGATAGGCGTACCTGAATGCAATGAAGAGAATGAATCCAAGCTGGAAAATACTCTTCAGGATATTAACCAGGAAAACTTCCCCAACCTAGCAAGGAAGGCCAATATTCAAGTCCAGGAAATACAGAGAACACCACAAAGATATTCGTCAAGAAGAGCAACCCCAAGGCACATAATCGTCAGATTCACCAGCGTTGAAATGAAGAAGAAAATACTAAGGCCAGCCAAAGAAAAGGTCTGGTTACCCACAAAAGGAAGCCCATCAGACTCACAGGAGATCTCTCAGCAGAAACCCTACAAGCCAGAAGAGAGTGGGGGCCAATATTCAACATCCTTAAAGAAAAGAACTTTCAACCCAGAATCTCCTATCCAGCCAAGCTAAGCTTCATAAGTGAAGGAAAAATAAAATCCTTTGTGAACATGCAAGTACTCAGAGATTTCATCACCACCAGGCCAGCTTGACAAGAGCTCCTGAAAGATGCTCTACACATATAAAGGAACAAGTAGTACCACCCACTCCAAAAACATGCCAAATGGTAAAGAGAATCAACACAATGAAGAATCTGCATCAATTAATGGGCAAAACAGCCAGCTAGCACCAAAATGGCAGTATCAAATTCACACATAACAATATTAACCCTAACTGTAAATGGACTAAATGCCCCAATCAAAAGATGCAGACTGGCAAATTGTATAAAAAGCCAAAACCCATTGGTGTGCTGTATCCAGGAAACCCATCTCACATGCAAGGATACACAAAGGCTCAAAATAAAGGGATGGAGGAAGATTTACCAAGCAAATGGAGAGCAAAAAAAAGCAGGAGTTGCAATTCTCATCTCTGATAAATTAGACTTTAAAGCAACAAAGATCATAAGAGACAAAGAGGGACATTACATAATGGTAAAAGGATCAATGCCACAAGAAGAGCTAACGATCCTAAATATATACACACCCAATACAGGAGCACCCAGATACATAAGGCAAGTTCTTAATGACTTACAAAGAGACTTAGACTCCCACACAATTATAGTGGGAAACTTTAACACCTCATTGTCAATATTAGACAGATCAACCAGACAGAAAATTAACAAGGATATCCAGGACTTGAACTCAGACCTGGACCAAGCAAACCTAATAGACATTTACAGAACTCTCCACCCCAAATCCACAGAATATACATTCTTCTCAGCACCACATCACACCTACTCTAAAATTGACCACATAATTGGGAGTAAATCACTCCTCAGCAAATGCAAAAGAACAGAAATCATAACAAACAGTCTCTCAGACCACAGTGCAATCAAGTTAGAACTCAGAATTCAAAAACTAACCCAGAACCGCACAGCTTCATGGAAACTGAACAACTTGCTCTTGAATGTTGACTGGATAAACAATGAAATGAAGACAGAAATAAAGATGTTCTTCAAAACCAACAAGAATGAAGACACAACTTACCAGAATCTCTGGGACACATATAAAGCAGTCTCTAGAGGAAAATATATAGCAATAAGTGCCCACATGAGAAGCAAGGAGAGGTCAAAAATTAACACCCTATAATCAAAACTGAAAGAGCTAGAGGAGCAAGATCAAAAAAACTCAAAGTCTAGCAGAAGACAAGAAATAGCTAAGATCAGAGCAGAACCGAAGGAGATAGAGACACAACAAACCCTTCAAAAAATCAATAAATCCAGGAGCTGGTTTTTTGAAAAGATCAACAAAATAGACCACTAGCCAGATTAATAAAAAAGAAAAGAGAGAATAACCAAATTGATGCAATAAAAAATGATAAAGGGGATATCACCATAGATTCCATAGAAATTCAAACCATCATCAGAGATTATTACAAACAACTCTATGCACATAAACTAGTAAACCTGGAAGAAATGGATAAATTCCTGGACACTTGCCTCCTCCCAAGCCTAAACCAGGAAGAAGCCAAAACCCTGAACAGACCCATAACAAGGTCTGAAGTTGAGGCAGCAGTTAAGAGCTTACCACCCAAAAAAAGCCCAGGTCCAGACGGGTTCACAGCCGAATTCTACCAGACATACAAAGAGGAGCTGGTCCATTCCTTCTGAAACTATTCCAAACAATACAAAAAGAGGGAATTCTTCCCAAAACATTTTATGAGACCAATATCATCCTGATTCCAAAATCCGGCAGAGACTCAACAAGAAAAGAAAACTTCAGGCCAATATCCATGATGAACATAGATGCAAAAATCTTCAATAAAATACTGACAAGCCGATTGCAACAGCACATCAAAAAGCTTATCCACCATGATCAAGTAGGCTTCATCCCGGGGATGCAAGGTTGGTTCAATATACGCAAGTCTATAAACATAATTCACCACATAAACAGAACCAAAGACAAAAACCACATGATTATCTCAATTGATTCAGAGAAGGCCTTTGACAAAATTCAGCAGCACTTTATGCTAAAAACCCTCAATAAGCTAGGTATTGAAGGAACGTATCTCAAAATAATAAAAGCTATTTATGACAAACCAACAGCCAATATCATACTGAATGGGAAAAACTGGAAGCATTCCCTTTGAAATGTGGCACTAGACAAGGATGCCCTCTCTCACCACTCCTATTCAATATAGTACTAGAAGTTCTAGCCAGAGCAATCAGGCATGAAAAAGAAATAAAGGGTATTCAAATAGGAAAGGAGGAAGTCGAATTGTCTCTATTTGCAGATGACATGATTGTATATCTAGAAGACCCCATCGTCTCAGCCCCAAATCTCCTGAAACTGAGAAGCAACTTCAGCAAAGTCTCAGGATACAAAATCAATGTGCAAAAATCACATGCATTCCTATACACCAATAACAGACTTAAAGAGAGTCAAATCAAGAACAAACTTCCATTCACAATTGCCACAAAGAGAATAAAATACCTAGGAATAACTAACAATGAATGTAAAGGACCTCTTCAAGGAGAACTACAAGCCACTGCTTAAAGAAATAAGAGAGGGCACAAACAGATGGAGAAACATTCCATGTTCATGGTTAGGAAGAATCAATATTGTGAAAATAGCCATACTTCCTAAGGTAATTTACAGATTCGGTGCTATCCCCAACAAGCTACCAATGACCTTCTTCACAGAACTGGAAAAACCACCTTAAACTTCATATGGAACCAAAAGAGAGCCCGCATAGCCAAGTCAATTCTAAGCAAAAAGAACAAAGTAGGAGGCATCACATTACCGGACTTCAAACTATACTATAGGCTACAGTAATCAAAACAGCATGGTAGTGGTACCAAAACAGAGATATAGACCAATGGAACAGAACAGAGGTCTCGGACGCAATGCAACATATCTACAACCATCTGATCTTTGACAAACCAGACAAAAACAAGCAATGGGGAAAGGATTCCCTGTTTAATAAATGCTGTTGGGAAAACTGGCCAGCCATGTGCCGAAAGCAGAAACTGGACCCCTTCCTGACACCTTACACTAAAATTAACTCCAGATGGATTAAAGACTTAAACATAAGACCTAACACCATAAAAACCCTAGAAGAAAATCTAGGCAAAACCATTCAGGACATAGGTGTAGGCAAGGACTTCATGACCAAAATACCAAAAGCATTGACAACAAAAGCCAAAATAGACAAATGGGACCTAATCAAACTCCACAGCTTCTGTACAGCAAAAGAAACAGTCATTAGAGTGAATCAGCAAGCAACAGAATAGGAAAAAATTTTTGCAGTTTACCTATCTGACAAAGGGCTGATATCCAGAATTTACAAAGAACTAAAACAGATTTACAAGAAAAAAACTAACAAGCCCATTCAAAAGTGGGCAAAGGATATGAACAGATACTTTACAAAAGAAGACATACATTAGGCCAGCAAACATATGAAAAAATGCTCATCATCACTGGTCATCAGAGAAATGCAAATCAAAACTACATTGAGATACCATCTCACACCAGTTAGAATGGCGATTATTAAAAAATCTGGAGACAACAGATGCTGGAGAGGATGTGGAGAAATAGGAACACTTTTACACTATTGGTGGGAGTGTAAATTAGTTCAACCATTGTGGAAGACAGTGTGGCGATTCCTCGAGGAACTACAAATAGAAATTCCATTTGACCCAGCAATCCCATTACTGGGTATATATCCAAAGGATTAAAATCGTTCTGCTATAAGGACACATGCACACAAATGTTCATTGCAGCACAGTTTACAATAGCAAAGACCTGGAACCAACCTAAATGCTCATCGATGATAGACTGGACAGGGACAATGTGGCACATATACACCATGGAATATTACGCAGCCATCAAAAATGATGAGTTTGTGTCCTTTGTAAGGACATGGATTAACCTGGAAACCATCATTCTCAGCAAACTGACAGAAGAGCAGAAGATCAAACACTGCATATTCTCACTCATAGGTGGGTGTTGAACAATGAGAACACATGGACACAGGGTGGGGAGCACTACACACTGGGGTCTGTTGGGGGGAAATAGGGGAGAGATGGTGGGGGTGGGGAGTTGGGGAGAGATAGCACAGGGAGAGATGCCAGATGTAGGTGATGGGGAAGAAGGCAGCAAATCACACTGCCACGTGTGTACCTATGCAACAATCTTGCATGTTCTTCACATGTACCCCAAAACCTAAAATGCAATAAAATAAATAAATGAGGAAAAAAAAAAGAATTTATGTCACTAAATACCTGCTTCTCATTTCTGCCCAAAGCATTTGAGAAACCAAGAGGAACTTTTACAGGGAACTTGACATTGAAGGACTAAAATAGGTGTGGCTCCCTTCTTGAGAACAACCACCCCATCAGGACACATAGGGTAAAAATTTCATATTCCCCTTTCTGTGTCCTCTTTTCTGTAGAATGCTAAACTGTGTGCTAGGTAATCCCTGGTGTGGAAAATGTAAACAATATGACCCCCATGAATCCTGCCTCCTTGTATATATTTCTGTGTATAGTTCCCTCCCACAATGGCTGACATCTTGGTCATGCAACTTTCTCTAGCTAATGAGACTTCAGCAAACATGCCACAGGGAGAAGTTGAATGGCACATGCAAATTGAGGCTTACCCTCTCCTTTGCTGTTTTTGGAATCCAGCCACCAGGTAAAAAAAAAAGCCCAGGCTAGCATTTTGGAGACAAGTGGCCCAGTGACAGTCAACACCAACCATCAGACATATGAATTAGGCCATCTTACTCATCCAGCACCAATGGAGCAACCAAAAGTGATTCCAGATAAGGCCAGTAGAAGCCTAGCCCAAATTGCTGAATTGTCCACAATAAAACAGTTCTTCTAAGTTTTGGGGTGGTTTACTAGGCAGCAAAGGATAACTTGTAATATCCCAAGTAGTCAGCCAGCTCTGCACCAAGAAAGACCAGGGAAGCAACCACCCCTCTAATTACTCAAAAGAGAGACAGAAAGTGTCTTATTAAATATTGCCTAGAAATTCAGAGTGAATCTCCTCTGACGTAGCCACTCTCAGCCCAGCAAATCAATGTTAACAAAACACATGTGCAGGAATTCCCCTGATGGCCTTCTAGGCAGAACTTTTTGGTTAGGAAAAGAAAAAGAAACTTAATTTGAAGCTTTAATAACCTCCCAATTAGGTTGTTTCTGTTAGCATTAATATTTGATCATGACATTACTATGACTATTTTAGAATTGAACTGAAATTAAGTAAAAACGTTTGATCATAAATAATTTCATTATTAATGATAATCTTTGTTATATATGCTCCTGTGCCTATCTTTTATTAAATTTACTTTTCATGTTGACATTTTAAGGGCATAATTGTATGTTTTCATTCTTAGTAACATTGTTACCATATATTAATTATGGCATCATGCCAGGAACACTGGTAATGAAATTCTTTAGTTTTTCTACTTTAACAGCCAGCAATAGGCTCTCTCCTTCACAACTAGCAAATAGAAGATCACCTTGGAGCTCTAAATTTATTCCCTGAATTATTTTCTCTCCTTCCTAATTTGTTCATAACTACCACTGATTTTGATTCATGGAAAAACCATGGTACAAGAGTAGCAGGGGTTTTGGGTTATCTTTGCCCTTTTATCAGGAGTTTCTTAGAGACCACACATATTATCAAAAACAAAAGGGTGTGGTAGGCAGAATAATGGTCCCCCAGAGATGTCCACAACCTAATCCTGGGAACTTATAAATATGTTACCTTACAAGCCAAAAGGGACTTTGCAGAAGTGATTAAGGACTTAGATAAGGAGAAATTATTCTGGATTATTTGGATGGGTCCAGTGTAATCAAAAGGGTCCTTAAAAGTGGAAGAGGGAGGCGAGTCAGAGAAGACAGGACATCAAAACAGAGTTGTACTGATACTATGTGAGAAGGACTCCATCTACCGTTGCTGATTTTGAAGACGGAGGAAGGGGCCATGCATCAAGAAATGGAAAAGGCAAGGAAACAGAGTCTCCCTAGAAGCTCCAGAAAGGAAGCATCTTTTGCTGATAGCTTCACTTTAGCCCAGTGAGACCAGGGCCAGACTTCTGACCTACAGAGCTGTAAGATAATAGGTTGTGTTGTTTTAAAGCACTATATTTGTGGAAATTTGTTACAACTACTATAGGAAACTGATACAAGTGGCATTCCAGTGGGTACCTTGGTTTGAGTCCTGGGAATCCCACTTATGGGCTACATAGCAGAGGACAACGTTTTTAACCTCTCTACACTTCAATTTTCCCATCTGTAAAATGAGGATAATAGTGGTTATCTCATAATATTATTGGGATAATTAAATGAGAAAATTTGCATAAAGCGCTTAGCTTACTGCCTAGCACATTTTAAGCCTTTGTTAAAGGTCAGTTATTGTGGCCATCATTAAACCCTGTTGAGGCAGACTGTGGTATTGTTCACATTTACCTTTGTCCTTCCCTGTTGCAAGGTCCTCACTACTTGTCCTTTGGCAAGTGACTTGCAGAGTCTTGCTGGAGGTGGTGGGCACTTCCTGTCCCATTGTCTGACTTGGCCATGGAACTGCTTTACCAATGAACTGTGAGCAGACATGAGCCAGGCCACATCCAAGGAGAAGCTTTTGGAGCAAGTGCACAGTTTGGCCCTGCTTCTTGTTCTTTTCTCTTTTTGATAAGAAAGACATTTTCTAAATTATTGGGTTCCACTTGAGTCCTAGCTAAGAAGACACATGGCACAGAGCTGCCAAACCGGTTTCTGTGACCTTAAACCAAAAGCATCTTGGCCAAGATGAGGTTATAGGTAGGAGTACTGCTGCCAGGAGTCTAAAGGAAAAGTTTCCATTAGTGACAATCTCCAGCACAATGAGCAATCAGTCCGCACATTACAGGGGGCCCACCCTTCCCTTTTCCCTGTCTGCCTGTGCCCCCACCCGACACCCCACTGGTGCAGAGGACAAAACTCTCCACTTACCACCAACTGAGCTCTTCTGGGTAAATGAATCAGACAGCTAGAAGAAGATGGTTTGCGCACAATTTGTTCATCATCAAATATATGTATTAGAGTCCTGCTCTGTTTTGGACACCATGTTGGCAGAAGGAATACAAAGAAGAGAGGCAACTTGGCATGGTGGTTCATGCCTGTAATCCCAGTACTTTGAGAGGCTGAGGCAAATAGATCACCAGAAGTCAGGAGTTTGAGAGCGGCCTGTCCAACATGGTGAAACCCCAACTCTACTAAAAATATAAAAATTAGTTGGGTGTGGTGGCACACACCTGTAGTCTCAGCTACTTGGGAAGCTGAGGCAGAAGAATGGCTTGAATCCTTGAACCTGGAAGACAGAGGTTGCACTGAGCAGAGATTGTACCACTGCATGCCAGCCTGGGTGACAGAGCAAGACTCCATCTTAAAAAAAAAAAAAAAAAAAAAAAGGAAACTCACTCTGCCATTTATGAGGTTATATCTTAGTAGGGGATAAGAGGTTAAAACAGAAGTTCCAAAGAAAGGTGGGTAAGAAGCTTAGCCCCATCTCTGCCACTAACTAACTGCACAACTTCAGTAAGCCATTTACCATCTCTGGCCTTCAGCCTTTCCATTTACAAAATAAGGGCCTAGAGTAAATGATCTTTACAGTGTTTTCCATGATGCCTGGCCCACTGGCACTACAGATAAGACCCAGTAAGCAAAAATGAGCCACTGAATACAGTTTAAGGCTGGCTTCATCAGAATCATGTGGGGAGCCATCTAACAAATTAGATGTAGATTTTTGGAGACTTAAACTTCGGAGTTCTGATTCAGTAGGGCTGAGCAGTACCCTGGTTTGTGCTAATTCTGACACATGCCCAAATTTGGGAACCACTATTCTTGGCTATTACAGATTATCAACTGGAAATGTTTTGGCCATCCCTTAAGCATATAAACAATCAACAACATGAAAAGCTGATAAACTGCACATTCACTGTTAATACCTATGTAGCAGTGTTGGCATGGCATTACTATGTGCTCAGCACTGTACTGACAGCTTTACACATATTCATGCATTTAATCTTCATAACACCCTCTGAGTTGGATATTTTACTATCCCCAGAATGATTTTGATCCTTTTATTTATCTCTTTCTTCCTTGATCCAACAATGTACTGTCATCAGTTCTTCTCTACAGGAAAGTATAATTTGAATAAATAAATAATTAAAATTAAGTAAAACATAAAAGCAGAAGAAAGCCTAATTTGGAAGCTGGCTGCCTTATGTTCCTGCCTCATACCTGCACTCCCTTTGGGACTTTCTGTCTGTATCTCCCACGTCTCTGCTAAAGGGTGAGAAATGTGGCCAAGACGTGGGTTGTGCTTTCCAGGGGTGGGAGGATCTAATGCAAGGGAGATTCTAGTCATGAGTTTATTCTGCCACTGATTCAGTTGTCAGAGAGATTTGCATATTAAACAAGGTAGAAGAAATAATCCAGTGGAATAAGCTTGAAATTTTGTCATCAGCTTTGATATCAGATAGTTACACCTTGGATAAATTAATAATCTGTGAGCATGACAACGTAAGCCACTGAGGATTTTGTCGAATCTGGGGAGAGTTCAGTCTCAAGGAGGAAGAGTAACAAATAACAATGCTTTAGAATTTAAGGACAGAAGATGGCCAAACAGGAACAGCTCTGGAGTGCAGTTCCCAGCGAGAATGCAGAGGTCGCTGCAGGTGATCCCCAGGCAAGCAGGGTCTGGAGTGGACCTCCGGCAGTCCTAAAGCAGAGAAGCCAAAGTGTTAGAAGGGAAACTAAAAAACAGAAAGAAATAACTTCATCATCAACAAAAGGGACGTCGACTCAGAGGCCCCATCTGAAAGTCATCATCTATAAAGAACACAGGTAGATAAATCCACAAACAGGAAGAACCAGTGCAAAATGGATGAAAATACCCAAAACCAGAATAGCTCTCCTTCTCCAAGGGATCACAACTCCTCACCAGCAAGGGAACAAGGCTGGATGGAGAATGAGTGTCATGCATTGACAGAAAAAAGTTTCAGAAAGTGGGTAATAACAAACTTCTCTGAGCTAAAAGAACATGTTCTAACCCAATGCAAAGAAACTAAGAACCTTGAAAAAAGGTTTGACGAAATGCTAATGAGAATAAACAGCTTAGAGAGGAATATCAATGAATTGTTGGAGCTGAAAAACACAACACAAGAACTTCGAGAAGCATACACAAGTTTCAATAGCCTAATCCACCAAGAAGAAGAAAGGATATCAGAGATTGAAGATCAGCTCAATGAAATAAAATGAGAAGGCAAGAATAGAGAAAAAAGAGTAAAAAGAAATGAACAAAGCCTCCAAGAAATATGGGATTGTGTGAAAAGGCCTAATCTACGTTTGATAGGTGTACCTGAATGTGATGGAGAGAATGAATCCAAACTGACACTTCTCAGGATATTATCCAGGAGAACTTCCCCAACCTAGCAAGGCAGGCCAATATTCAAGTCCAGGAAATACAGAGAACACCACAAAGATATTCCTCAAGAAGAGCAACCCCAAGGCATATAATCGTCAGATTCACCAGGGTTCAAATGAAGGAAAAAATGCTAAGCGTAGCCAGAGAGAAAGTTCAGGCTACCCACAAAGGGAAGCCCATCAGACTCCCAGCAGATGTCTCAGCAGAAACCCTAAAAGCCAGAATAGAGTGGGGACCAATACTGAACATCCTTAAAGAAAAGAACTTTCAACCTAGAATTTCATATCCAGCCAAACTAAGCTTCATAATTGAAGCCGAAATAAAATCCATTACGAACAAGCAATTGCTGAGAAATTTTGTCACCACCAGGCCTGCCTTACAAGAGCTCCTGAAGGAAGCACTAAACATAGAAAGGAACAACCAGTACCAGCCACTCCAAAAACATGTCAAATGGTAAGAGCATTAACCAATAAAGAAACTGCATCAACTAATGGGCAAAACAACCAGCTAGCATCAAAATGGCAGGATCGAGTTCACACATAACAATATTAACCTTAAATGTAAATGAGCTAAATGTTCCAATCAAAAGACACAGACTGGCAAATTGGATAAAAAGTCAAAACCCATTGGTGTGCTGTATCCAGGAAACCCATCTCACATGCAACCCATCTCACATAGGCTCAAAATAAAGGGATGGAGGAAGATTTATCAAAAAAATGGAGAGCAAAAAAAATCAGGAGTTGCAATCCTAGTCTCTGATAAAATAGACTTTAAACCAACAAAGATCAAAAGAGACTAAGAAGGGCATTACATAATGGTAAAAGGATCAATGCAATGAGAAGATCTAACTATTCTAAATATATACGTACCCAATACAGGAGCACCCAGATGCATAAAGCAAGTTCTTAACGACCTACAAAGAGACTTAGACTCCCTCACAATAATAGTGGGAGGATTTAACACTCCACTGTCAATATTAGACATATCAATGAGACAGAAACTTAACAGGAATATTCAGGACTTGAACTCAGATCTGAACCAAGCAAACCTAACAGACATTTACAGAACTCGCCACCCCAAATCCACAGAATATACATTCTTCTCAGCATCACATCACACCTACTCTAAAATTGACCACATAATTGGAAGTAAATCACTTCTCAGCAAATGCAAAAGAATGGAAATCATAACAAAAACTCTCTCAGACCACAGGACAATCAAATTGGAACTAAGGATTAAGAAACACACTCAAATCTACATAACCACTTGGAAACTGAACAACTTGCTTCTGAGTGTCGACTGGATAAACAATGAAATGAAGGCAGAAATAAAGATGTTCGTCAAAACCAACCAGAATGAAGACACAACATACCAGAATTTCTGGGACACATTTGAAGCAGTGTCTAGAGGAAAATATATAGCAATAAATGCCCATATGAGAAGCAAGGAAAGATCTAAAATCGACACCCTATCATCAAAATTGAAAGAGCTAGAGGAGCAAGATCAAAAAAACTCAAAAGCTAGCAGAAGACAAGAAATAACTAAGATCAGAGCAGAACTGAAAGAGATAGAGACACAAAAACGCCTTCAAAAAATTCATAAATCCAGGAGCTCGTTTTTTGAAAAGATCCACAAAATAGACAGACCACTAGCCAGATTAATAAAAAGGAGAATAATCAAATAGTTGCAATAAAAAACGACAAATGGGATATCACCACCAATCCCACAGAAATACAAACTACCATCAGAGATTACTACAAACAACTCTATACACATAAGCCAGTAAACCTGGAAGAAATGGATAAATTCCTGGACACTTGCACCTCCCAAGCCTAAACCAGGAAGAAGTCAAATCCTGAATAGACCAATAACAAGGGCTGAAGCTGAGGCAGCAATTAATAGCTTACCAACCAAAAAAAGCCTAGGCCCGGATGGGTTCACAGCCAAATTCTGCCAGACATACAAAGAGGAGCTGATACCACTCCTTCTGAAACTATTCCAAACAATCCAAAAAGAGGGAATCCTTCCCAAATCATTTTATGAGACCAACATCACCCTGATACCAAAACCCAGCAGAGACTCAACAAGAAAAGAAACCTTCAGGCCAATATCCACGATGAACATAGATTCAAAAAATCTTCAATAAAATACTGGCAAACTGATTGCAGTGGCACATCAAAAAGCTTATCCATCATGATCAAGTAAGCTTCACCCCAGGGATGAAAGGCTGGTTCAACACATGAAAGTCTATAAACGTAATTCACCACATAAACAGAACCAAAGACAAAAATCACATGATTATCTCAATTGATGCAGAGAAGGCCTTTGACAAAATTCAACAACTCTTTATGCTAAAAACTCTCTAAACTAGGTATTGACGGAATGTATCTCAAGATGATAAAAGCTATTTACAACAAACCAACAGCCAATATCTACTGAATGGGCAAAAACTGGAAGCATTCCCTTTGAAATGTGGCACTAGACAAGGATGCCCTCTCTCACCACTCCTATTCAATATAGTATTGGAAGTTCTGGCCAGAGCAATCAGGCAAGAAAAAGAAATAAACAGTATTCAATTAGGAAAAGAGGAAGTCGAATTGTCTCTCTTTGAAGATGACATGATTGTATATTTATAAAACCCTATCGTCTCAGCTCAAAATCTCCTGAAAACGATAAGCAACTTCAGCAGTCTCAGGATACAAAATCAATGTGCAGAAATCACAAGCATTCCTATACACCAATAACAGACTAAAGAGAGCCAAATCAAGAATGAACTGTCATTCACAATTGCTACAAAGAAAATAAAATACCTAGGAATACAACTAACAAAGGATGTAAAAGACCTCTTCAAGGAGAACTATAAACCACCGCTCAACCAAATAAGAGAGGACACAAACAGATGGAGAAACATTCCATGCTCATGGTTGGGAGAATCAATATTGTGAAAATGGCCATACTGCCCAGAGTAATTTATAGATTCAATGCTATCCCCATCAAGCTACCTATGACCCTCTTCAAACTGGAAAAAACCACCTTAAACTTCATATGGAACCAAAAGAGAGCCCACATAGCCAAGTCAATTCTAAGCAAAAAGAACAAAGCTGGAGGTATCATGCTACCTGGCTTCAAACTATACCACAAGGCTACAGAAATCAAAAGAGCATGGTACTGGTACCAAAACAGAGATATAGATCAATGGAACAGAACAGAGGCCTCGGAAGTAGTGCCAAGCATCTACAACCATCTGATCTTTGACAAGCCTGAAAAAAACAAGCAATGGGGAAAGGATTCCCTGTTTAATAAATGGTGTTGGGAAAACTGGCTAGCCATGTGCAGAAAGCAGAAACTGGACCCCTTCCTGACACATTACACTAAAATTAATTCCAGATGAATTAAAGACTTAAGCATAATACCTAACACCATAAAAACCCTGGAAGAAAACGTAAGCAAAACCATTCAGAACATAGGTATAGGCAAGAGCTTCATGACTAAAACACCAAAAGCATTGGTAACAAAAGCCAAAATAGACAAATGGGATCTAATTAAACTCCAGAGCTTCTGCACAGCAAAAGAAACAATCATTAGCGTGAACTGGCAACCAACAGAATGGGAAAAACTTTTTGCAATCTACCCATTTGACAAACAGCTAATATCCAGAATCTACAAGGAACTAAAACAGATTTACAAGAAAAAAACAAACAATCCCATTTAAAAGTGGGCAAAGGATATGAACAGGCACTTTTCAAAAGAAGACACATATCAGGCCAAGAAACATGAAAAAATGCTCATCATCATTGGTCATTAGAGAAACGCAAATCAAAACCACATTGAGATAGCATCTCATGCCTGTTAGAATGGCGATCATTAAAAAGTCTGGAGACAACAGATGCTGGAGAGGATGTGGAGAAATAGGAACACTTTTACACTGTTGGTAGGAGTGTAAATTAGTTCAACCATTGTGGAAGACAGTGTGGCGATTCCTCAGTGACCAAGAAATAGAAATTCCATTTGACCCAGCAATCCCATTACTGGGTATATATCCCAAGGATTATAAATCGTTCTATGATAAAGATACATGCGTATGTATGTTCATTGCAGTACTGTTTACAATAGCAAAGACCTGGAACCAACCCAAATGCCCATCGATGATAGACTGGACAGGGAAAATGTGGCACATATATACCACGGAATACTATGCAGCCATAAAAAACAATGAGTTCATGTCCTTTGTAGGGACGTGGATGAAACTGGAAACCATCATTCTCAGCAAACTGACACAAGAACAGAAAATCAAACACCGCATGTTCTCACTCATAGGTGGGTGTTGAACAATGAGAAAACATGGATGCAGGGAAGGGAGCATCACACACTATGGTCTATTGGGGGGACTAGGGAAGGGACAGTGGTGGGTAGGGAGTTGGGGAGGGATAACATGGTGAGAAATGCCAGATATAGGTGATGGGAATGGAGGCAGCCAACCACACTGCCATGTATGTACCTATGCAACAATCCTGCATGTTATTCACATGTACCCCAGAACCAAAAGTGCAATAAAATCATATATTTTTTTAAAATAACAGTACTTTAAACAACAAAGCATTCAATTATCTCACGGATTTAAGTTTGGAGCTAAGTTTTCCTGAGTTGATTCACCACTACCTCAGGGAATCCACATTCTTTTCACTTTTTCCATTCTTTCATTCCACTATCTTCCATGTGTAGATTTCCAACCTCCAGTTTATTACCTCCTGATCACAAGATGGCTACTACAATCCCAGATGTTACAACCTAATGTTACAGCCTCCAAAGCAGACATAGAACAGGCCTTTCTTTATACATTTCTCTCTATAACCAGGAATCGATGGGAAGACTAGACAACCAAGCTAAGAAAAATGCAGAAAGCCAGGAAGGACTAGGGATCTGAATAGCAGGGATGATATAATCCTTTTATCATGACCATGGTGATGTATGAGCTCCTAATACATTTTCTGCCCTTAAAATACTTAGGATTTCAAGTCCCAGGAGACCAGGGACCCACCTTTTCACTAGGGGAGAAGAGGGAATAATGAAGTGATTTAAATCCAACAAAGACTGCACCAAGATGGAGACAGACAATTCTCCAAATGGAAATTAAGAAATTATTTCTTAAAGGATTCAGAATAAAAGCTGGGAGGCCAAAGAAATTACATGTCCACTCCATGTGTGGAAGATGGGCAATGGGTGCAGAAATTAGAGACAAGCATCCATTAGCATGGTGTAAGGGCTTCCTTAAAACCACTTTAGCTTGTCTCACCTCCTAGGGATGAGTCTTCAGAGCGAACTTCCAAGTCATGGTTAAACTACCCACACTTCTTATTCCAAAACTCTTAATCCCTGTGCATGATAATTAATTACCCAGTACTCTTTGGGGATTATTTTCTGATCTTTCTTAGTTCCTCCCTCTACCCTTTAGATCTTAAGCCCTCAAAGGATTAAATTTAAAAGCAAACACAAAAACAATGGTTTAAATTCACCAGGATCACCCAGTTTCTCCAGACTCAGTACCTTTTTCCATGCAAATAACAAAAAAAAAAAAAATCGTTTAAGTCTGTGTCAACGAGGTACCAAAACATTTAGTCAATTAGATCCAGTTGGCAAACAGCCTGTCACCCTGGATGATGGAGGAGAGAATCTGCCAAATTAGTTGTTTGACTGAATTGACGGGCTGTCTTGGTCAAAATAAGTCTTTTTTATTAAATGTTGACAGATCATAGTATATCAAAAAGAAAATCTACAAAAGCCACTTTTCATCTATGTAAACAGTAAAATCAAGGTGGCATATTGGAAATCTCTAAATAACACTTTGTCTACATAAAAGGGTGTAATTCCTTAGGTTAGAATAAATTAGGAAAGAAACCTCCTTTTCAAGTAGAAAAGGATTCAGAGTCTAAATTATCCCAGACGGTGTGTCACCAATATCAGTATGATTTCTCACCACCTCCACCATTTCACACTCCTTACATAGTGACAGCCCCATGTACTGAGTGAGCACCATGCTAAATGTTCTCTGTTTAATGTTTTATTTAATCTGATCAAACTCCATAGGGTAAAGACTGCTATTCCCATTGTAAAAGAGGAAACTGTGGCTTATGTGGTCTGCATAGAACTGAACATATACCTGACATCAAAAACCTGGGTTTTAGCTCCCTTGCTTGTGGTTCCCCCCCTTGCTGGTGGTTCCCTTCTATGAGTACTTAACTATTAATTCTTGCCACATTATTGGCATATTTCTCCTTGGGCTTACTCAAAAACACTAAACCATTCTTTTCTAATTGCTTGGGCTCAAAGAGTACCCTCTTTCATCAGCTCAACAACCCCCACCTCAAAATTCCTTCACCCAAGCCAGCCAGGTGGCTCACACCTGTAATCCCAGCACTTTGGGAAACAGAGGTAGGTGGATCACCTGAGGTCAGGAGTTCGAGAGCAGCCTGGCCAATTTGGTGAAACCCTGTCTCTACTAAAAATATTTTAAAAATTAGCCCGGCATGGTGGCAGGCACCTGTAATCCAAGTTATTTAGAAGGCTGAGGCAGGAGAATCACTTGAACCCAGGAGGCAGAGGTCGCAGTGAGCCAAGATCACACCATTGTACTCCGGCCTGGGCGACAGAGCAAGACTTCATCTCAAAAAATATATACACAAAAATTAGCTGAGCATGGTGGCTCATGCCTGTAATCCCAAATACTCGGGAGGCTGAGGCAGGAGAATCTCTTGAACCTGGAAGGCGGAGGTTGCAGTAAGCCAAGATCGCACCACTGCACTCCAACCTGTACAACAGAGCAAGGCTCTGTCTCAGAAAAAAAAAAAAAATGCCTTGACCCACTACATCCTTGCTTTTCTTTTTTAGGCTCAAGGCCACAGGGTCCAATAAAGTATGCCCGGCCCTTTCTAACACTCTAATTGCCAAGTGCAACTTGGGTTCCACCTTCTGCTGCACAGTCTGAATGGTTATAAAGGAGAACATTCACATAATAGTGTCTGAACCAGGGTGTCCAGTACTGCCTTGTTTTATTTAGCTCAAGCACTGGGGGCTCTTTCTATGGGCACAAAGGTAAGATTTTCATTGTACTGTCATTGACTTTTGTCTTATATTTATGACTATGTCTTCAACTTCTCTTTTAATTTAGAAAACAAGAGCTGTGAAAGACACCACAGCCACCTCCTCAGTGGACTATTTCCTGCCACTTCTTATGATTTCTTGCCTTTTCATCATCCCAACTGCCATTTCTTCTTTGTGCAGTGTGATCAAAGCCCAAAAGTGATCACAGAACATGAAGTGATGGTTTCCAATTAACCCTTTTCTTCAGGCATAAGGGCTCAGCATATACATAGAACACTTTACAGCATGCGAACTTTTTATTGTTTGCCTTAGGATTGTAACATAAATTAATAAAAAGAAAAAATAAACTTCCCACAATCCATTCTAGTAAGACATAAAATTATTTTGAACAACTGCTTCAATGCCTGAATCTATTGTTTTTGTTTTTTATTCTAGACCCCTATTTTTCAACACTTACCTCTTAAACAAGTGTTACATATAATTGAGCTAAACTCTTGGATCAGACTCAGAAGAAAAAGGAATCATGTGAGAAATTAGGTTTGGAGAAGTGGAATTCTCCTGAAAAAGAAAGAAAGAAGGAGGAGGAGGAATAAGAGGAAGAGGAAGAGAGAAGAAGAAGGAGGAGGAGGAGCAGGAAAGAATAAAGAAGAAGAAGAAGAGGAAGAAGAAGAAGAGGAAGAAGAAGGAGGAGAAGGAGAAGAAAGAAAAAGAGAGAGAGAGAAAAGCAAAGAAAGAAGCAAAGAGAACTTCTCAACAGAGGCCAAACTTCTTTCCTTCTTTTCTTTAATCCTACCCATCTCCACTCTTAAAACTTAAAATAATATTTTTTATTTTCTGAAATTCTTTTTTCCCTGAATTTATATTAACATTCCAAGACAAGGAGCAAGTAGTGGTATAAAACATGCTCACAGAATCATCTGTCCCAACTGCATTCCCAGAGTGCTCCCTACAGCATCACTGTTAAGTTTGTGTCACGTTAGCAAAGGTTGAGAGTTTAGTCGCTAGAAAGAGATCCATAATGGCCCACAATTTCTTGATTCTAAACAATATTTCTTTCACTTTTCTCCATACCCCAAAATTTTATTGAATAGATGATACAATTTATGATCCATGGAAATTTAAAGAAATAATCAAATAAATATTTTCCACTATTGTATCTACCTGTGAGGGTCTTCCTTATCCTAGCTCTCTGCCACCTCTAATGGCAAGATTTTTCATTTGTTTTTTTTTTTTTAGTTTTTACATGTGTCTTCCTAAACATATTGATTAATTTCACTTGTCTGTCTTTGAACTTTCTAAAAATGGCATCATACCATATGATGTCTCCAATGACCTACTCTTGTCATTCAACCTTAAATCATGTCCTTTGCAGCAACGTGGATGCAACTGGAGGCCCCCAATTCTAGGCAAATTAATGCGGGAACAGAAAACCAAATACCACGCGTTCTCACTTATGAGTGGGAGCTAACCATTGGGTGCACATGGACTTAAAGATGGAAACAATAGACACTGTGGACTACTTTAGAGGGAGAGAGAATGAGGGAAGAAAGGCCTGGAAAGCTACCTGTTGTGTGCTATGCTCAGTACTTGGGTGACAGGATCATTCATACCCCAAACTTCAGTGTTACACAAAATACATACATAATAAACCTGCACCTGTGACCCCCTGAATCAAATAAAAGTTGAAATTATAAGAAGCAAAACCAAAATATAATTTCAAGAAACACTATGTTTATAAGATTCACTCGTGGCTGATCTATGCAAATGTGATTCATTTATTTTACTTGCTGTGTAATATTCCATTGTGTGAATATACCCTAATTCATTTAACTATTCTCATCTGATGGATATTTGGATTGTTTTCAGTTTTAGTTGCTCTAAATATTCTTTATGTCTCCCAGTGAATACATCTAACAATATCTGTAAGACACATACCAAGGAGTGGAATACTAAATAGTAGAATATGCAAATGTGCAATTCTGCAAGATAGTGCCAAATTGTTTTCCAAAGTGATTACAACAATTTACATCCCCACCATCCTCCTGTGGCAACCTTTGTTTCAATCTTGTAAAAATTCAGACAGGGACTAAAAGATTGAAACAGAGGATGAATGTGCTTTGATGTAAGTCAAGAAAGAGTGCAAAAGAAGACTGCACATGGAGATGCTGTCTACACCAGGAAAGCCAGGCTGGAATCCTCTTCCTCCCTGGGTCTCTAATCACTGCTGACCCAGCACAGACCGAGCGCAGCCCAAAGCCACAGGCAACAAATAAAAATCCACCATGACTGCCTGATTCTCAGAGTTCCTCCCACCCTTGGCTTCTTACCTGATCCTTCGGCAAGGTTTCACAGTATCTGTCATTGGCTTTGTCCCTACATACAGTCGGTCACCAAGCACTTCTTCAGTGCCCATCAAATACCAGATACTGAAGGAATAGCAGAGATATGACAGGCAAGGCACTTACTCTTACATTCCATTAAATGGAAACACATAAGAAACATGTAAACAAATAGGTGAGTCCAGATTGGTACTATTGTCATGTCCTCCATTTATTTCCTGGTAACAGGCAAGGAGCTTGGGAAAAGCATTCCAGGCAGAGAGCAAGCACAAAAGCCTTCAAGCTGGACAGAACTGGTATGCCCAAGAGTCTAAAAGGAAGCCATGGGCCAAAGTGTCCTGGAAAAGGAGAGTGGCAAAAGAGGAAACTGGAAAAGCAGACAAAGGCCAGATGGTGCAGAGGGCTTTTTAGGCCAGGATAGTGACTAAGTAGTGTGGGGTTGGCTGGAGAGAGGTAGAGAGATCCAAAGTAGATACATTCACAGGACACAGAAGGAGAACTTGGTCAGGAGGGACAGGAAAAAGGGAGAAATGGAGAGGGGCATCTTCAACTGAAATACTCCTTTCCTGCTTAGCACCTTTTAAAAAAACCTTTATTTTATTTTAGATTCGAGGGTACATGTACATGTTTGCTACAGGAGTAAACTGAGTGCTAGTGGGGTCTGGGCTTCGAGTGTACTCATCCCCCAAACATTGAACATTGTTCCCAAAAAGCAATCTTTCAACCCTCACTCCCCTCCCTCCACTCCTTTTGGAGTCTATAACATTCAATATCAATGTCCAAATATTCCCATCTTTGTGTCCATGTGTACCCATTGTTTATCTCCCATTTATAAGTGAGAACATGTGGTATTTAGTTTCCTGTTTCTGACTTTGTTCATTTAGGATAATGGCCTCCAGCTGCATCCATGTTGTTCATGTTGCTGCAAAGGCCATGATTTCATTATTTTTATTGCTGTATAGTATTGTATATATACCACATTTATATTATCCAGTCAACTATTGATGGACACTTACGTTGGTTCCATGTCTTTGCTATTGGGAATAGTCCTCGGTGAACATATGAGTACAGATGTCTTTATTAAAATAATAATTTATTTTCCTTTGGGCCGACATCCAGTAGTAGGATTGCTGCGTTGAATGATAATTCTATTTTTAGTTTTTTGAGAACCTGCTTACTGCCTTTTGAACAATTGGTTAATGCTCATGATCCATGTAGCTCAGATTTTGCATTTCCCTGGGACGTTGCTTCCAGGATGGCTGAGGAAAGAGAAAAGAAACAACAGAAAGAAAAGGTGACTTATTTCTCTTTTCACCTGGAAGTTTGGGCCATCTCTCAACTACTGCCAACTGAAGTTGTGGCTTTAAGGGGAGATCCTGGACATGGGAATCGTGGCCCCAAACCTGCTTCATAATAATGTGACATATGGGCAGTTTTTTACCCTGAGCCTCAGATTCTTAAAATGTAAATTCGAAGGTGGGAGAGACTTTGACTATGCACATCAGGCATTGAACATACTTCGTCTCTTTAGTCCTGAGAATAACACCATTTTATGGATGAGAAAGCTGAAGCTGAGAGTTGTTGGGACCACAATGCTGAGATTCCAACCAAGGTTCAACAAGGCTTTACAGAGCACTGCCTCAGGGATATTGCAAGCAGTAAGTAAATAAATGTGTGTAAAAATGTTCAGGTAGAGTGTTCTTTGCAAATATAAGGTATAATTACTTTTTCTACAAAACTCATTTCAAGTTGCTCCCCCACATACTTTCTGCCCAATGAACTATTTGTTTTTTCCCAAAAGCTCCATGCACTTTAATTAATACCTCTACTTATATATTTCCTTTTGCTCAAATACACTCCCCCCTCTTATCTACCAGGTAATCTTATAGTTAACTTTCCAAAGACTTGCTCGGAAATTACTTCCTTTCAAATCTTTCCTACTTTTGTCATGCAAGAAGACTGATCATCACTTCCTCCGGATTCTGATGTTACCTAAGGTATGGACTATACATGTAGCATTAGCTATTGCCCCACAACAATGAATTGATGATACACCCCAAAACTCTGTAACTCCAAACAACAATGTTTTTTTTCTTGCTCATGTCTAAGGGTTGGCCAGGAGCTGGCTGATCTAGGCTGGGCTCAGCTCCAAACCACACATTGGCCCAGTCTGCCTCATGAAAGTACTACTTAGAATTACTCCATAAAAGTGAGCTCTTTCTCCAGTGAAAAGAGTTGTAGAGTCCAGTGGCAAAAGATTTAGAGCCAGGGATAGGTGACAAGTGAAGGTCAGTAAGTCCATCTGTCACACACACCTTTTAAAATACTCTTATATGGGCCAGGCACAGTGGCTCATTCCTGTAATCTCAGCACTCTGAGAGGCTGAGGCAGGTGAATCACAAGGTCAAGAGATTGAGACCATCCTGGAAACATAGTAAAATCCCGTCTCTAATAAAAATACAAAAATTAGCTGGGCATGGCGGTGTGTGCCTGTAGTCCCAGCTACTTGGGAGGCTGAGGCAGGAGAATCACCTGAACCTGGGAGATGGAGGTTGCAGTGAGCCAAGATCATGCCACTGCACTCCAGCCTGTCAACAGAGCAAGACTCCACCTCAAAAAAAAAAAAATGCTCTTATATGGATGTGGTGAAGAAGAAACACTTTTAAACTGCTGGTGGGAATGTAAGCCAGTACAACCACTATGGAAAACAGTATGGAGATTCCCTAAGGAACTAAAAGTACAACTACCATTTGATCCAGCAATCCCACTACTGGGTATCTACCCAAAGGAAAAGAACTCAGTATGTGAAAAAGACACATGCACATACATGTTTATGGAAGCATAATTTGCAATTGCAGAGATATGGAACCAACCAAAGTACCCATCAACCAATTAGTGGATAAATAAAATGTGGTGTATATACACCATGGAACACTACTTAGCCATAAAACAGAATAAAATAATGTCTTTTGCAGCAACTTGGATGGAGCTGGAGGCCATTATTCTAAGTGAAATAACTCAGGAATGGAAAGCCAAATATCATGTGTTCTCATAAGTGTGAGCTATGCCATGAGGATGCAAAGGCATACAAATGATATAACAAACTTTGGGGACTCATGGGGGAAGGCTGGGAGGGGGATGAGGAACAGAAGACTACATATAGAGTACAGGGTACACTGCTCATGTGACAGGTGCACAAAAATCTCAGAAATCACCATTAAAGAACTAACAGACTACTAGAAGTATAAAAGTCCTCTCAACTAATTAAAAAAATAAAATAAAATGTTCTTACAACCACTTACTTAACAGTTGAGTACCTATTATACTATTATGTGCCAGGCACTTTTCTAGGTGCTGTGGCCACAGTCAGAAGCAAAAACCAGAGAAGGTGACTGTGTCTTCACGGAGCTGACATTCTCATGAGAGGACACAGACAAATGGGCAAGCAGGATAATTTCAAATAGTGATCGGTACTATAAAGAAAATAAAACCTGGACCTCTGAGAGAGTAACAAGAGTGACAGAGGGAGCAAAAGGGAGCTTAGATAATGTATTAGGGTTTTCTAGAGGGACAGAACTAATAGTTGTATATATAAAAGGGAGTTTATTAAGGAATATTAACTCACACAATCACAAGGTCCCACAATAGGACATCTGCAAGCTGAAGAGCAAGGAAGCCAGTCCAAGTCCCAAAGCTGAAGAACATGGAGCCCGATGTTTGAGGGTAGGAAGCATCCAGCACAGGAGAAAGATGTAGGCTGGGGTCTAAGCCAGTCTAGTCTTCAGCTTCTTCTGCCTGCTTTTTATTCTGGCCACTTTGGCAGCCGATTAGATTGTGCCCACGCAGATTAAGGGTGGTTTGCCTTTCCCAGTCCACTGACTCAAATGTTAATCTCCTTTGGCAAAACCCTCACAGACCCTCCCAGGAAAAATATTTTGCATCCTTCAATCCAATCAAGTTGACACTCAGTATTAACCATCACCTATGGGGTGATCAGGAATGGCCTTTCTGGAAAAATGACTTTTGAACAGAAATATAAATAATGAAACAGAGCTGGTCCTCTCAACATAGGGAAACCTGGGAAAGAGCATTGCAGGTGGAGGAACATCTCCTGGGTCTGAGAAACAGAAAGCAGCCAGTGCAGTGAGGATGCATAACCAGTATCAAAACCACCTGGAAGGCTTCTTAAGACACAGATGGCTGCACCTCACCCCCAGAGCTTCCTATTTGATGGATCTAGTTCAGGCCCAAGAATTTGCATCTTTAACAAGTTCTTGGGTGATGTTGATGGCACAGGGACTATACATTTGCAACTGGTGTGCTTGTATGATCAAGAGAGTGTGGCACAAGATAAGACTTTTGAGCCTGTGACGAAGAATGTAAATGTTGTACTGCATACATGGGAAGCCATTGGACGACATCAAGCAGGGGAGTGATGTGACTTGATGTAGAGTTTGGGTGTTTTTTTCTAGCTTCATTGAAGTATGATTGACACATTAAAATGCATATATTTGGGTTTAGTAGAGCTTCCGGAATCAAGGGGATAACAAGGGTGCAAAAATGGAAGAAATAAATTAAGATGCTTATGATATCAAGCCAGCAATTTTCCAGGTTTCCTACTTGAGGCAATGGGACATACAGGGCTGCTACTGGCAAAGATGAAAATCATGGTGGAGAAGAGGGATTGGTAAGGGAATGAGGTCAATTTTGAACTCAATTTGAGGTCCCATTCAAAACCACTGGGTTGCACACACCTCTGGAGGTACCATGCACACTGCACCTAGTGTGAAAGGCAGCCTGGCTGCACAGAATAACATGACAATGTGAACAACACCTCCTAGAGTTGTGCAACATAGCCCAAATATTCTTCCTCTTCTAAGCTTACATTTTGGTGAAAGAGGCAGAAAATGTGTAGACAAAATATATTTAAACGATGTTTGGTGCCATGAAGAAAATAAACTCTCAACTCTGCAGATCTGAACAACTCACGTCGCTTCCAGCAGTCACTGACTACATGGACAGGGCATTTGGGTGTTCACTCCTAGGACTTACTTGGTTAAAGAAAGCACATGAAGAACTGTAGCTTGTAGGTAAAAATATTAGGTTGGTGCAAAAGTAAGTGTGGTTTTTGCCATTACTTTTAATGCCGTTACTTTTAAAAACTGCAATCACTTCTGCACCAACCTAATAATAGAAGCTAACATTTACTGGCATCTATGAGGTGCCAAGCACAATAAGTCCACTTATTAGCTCAAAGAACAATCCTGAGACATGTATCATGATGGTCTTCATTTTATAACTGAAAGAACTGAGACATAAAGTGGTTAAGTAACTTGCCAGAGGACACACAGCTAGGAAGAGGCAAAGATGGAATTCAAGACCACGGCTAACTGCAGAGCTGGCTCTCGTATACATTCAACAATATGGCCTCAGTTACTTGCGGGCAGACTCTGTCTGAAGAAGGTCCATGTCACCCTTGTCCCCTGGCCAGGCTGTGGTATTGCCAAAAAGAAAAATCCCACCTTGCCAAGGCCTATGTTCTTTGCCAATATGTAGCTAAAACTGTCACAGTATCTGTAGCATTAAGAAAATCCCATGCCTGAATCTATGTGCCAGACCTTTTACACAGAGAAAATATGGACATTTTCATTTAATAACACTACAGGGAAATAATGAAATGGTAGCATTACAAAAACATAATTAGGTCTTCAAAAAAAAAAAATCTCCACTGGAGTCCTATAAAAAGACCACAGGTGTTCATCATTATTTTTTATTTAGCAGACAGTTTTAGTCATTGTTTGTTTTTCCCCCATTTATTAAGTTCTGGTATTTTAAGATGATTTGTGTAATAATAACAATAATTTCCTGTTTGCCTGTCAGTTGTAAGCCGCTTTAATTACAGATATTCATTTTCAGAACTTAACTTGGTAAACACACTCATTTGTTATGTTCCCTGTTCATTAAATCAGTTAGCACAGCTAGTAACTATGTTAAGTATTTTGCTGTCGGGTTTCAGCAATGTATCTTCATGGGTTTCCAATGCTATTTCTCACAGAGACAGAAACAGACTTCCTAAGAGTCCCTTCCCATTGGTTTAAAGATGCCAAGTCTTCCATCTCTGCAAGGGCAGGTATATCACACCCAGTGGAGGCATCCATCTGAGGCCCTGCTTTCACAGTCTAAATCATTAATTCAAACTAAAGTGCAGAGCATGACATGGGATAAAAAGGAAGAGGAACATCATGGCAAGAAGGTATTTGAGTAGACATGTTTAGAGCATACCTGATCAGAACCCTGACTTTGGACAGCCCCCCACCACCCACGCTGCAGAAGGAGAGGGCCTCAGTCACAATAAGGGTACCAGATAACCCTGATCCCTAGCAGCAGCTAATTATTCCAGAGTTGGACATCAGAAGTCATAAGTTGTCTAAGTTAAGCATTTGGAGGAGAGAACCCAAGTTGGAGATATAAAATTCAGAGAGAATCAGCGCTCAGACTCTGAGCCATCATAGTCCCAAACCACACACAAGCTACTATTATAGAAAGGCATGAAGAGATTAATGAAGCAGAGACTCCTTAACAACAGGAGAGCATGCAACCAGAAAAGTAGAGGAAAAGAACACACCTGAAGATGTTGCAGCTCCCAAGAAGCCCAACTGTTTCTTTGAGACTTTCACACACCTTTACAATAAACCAATCACTTAGCTAATTTAGTAAGTTTCTATTAGTTACAAACAAGCATGCTCTGAGCAATACATTTTTAATCATGGTGATTGGGATGATGGTGGGTCCACTAAAAATGTCACAACTGGGCCGGGCACAGTGGCTCAGGCCTGTAATCCCAGCACTTTGGGAGGTCAAGGAAGGTTGATCACCTGAGGTCAGGAGTTTGAGCCCAGTCTGGCGAACATGGTGAAACCCCATCTCTGCCAAAAATACAAAAATTAGCTGATAATGGTGGCAGACACCTGTAATCCCAGCTACTTGGGAGGCTGAGGCAGGAAAATCACTTGAACCCAGGAGGTGGAGGTTGCAGTGAGCTGAAATTGTGCCACTGCACTCCAGCTTGGGCAACAAGAGTAAGACTTCCTCAAAAAATACATACATATATACATACATACATACATACATACATAAGTCACATCTGGTAAACTCCAATTTTTCTAGAAAGCAGCCATGAGTACTGAAACTTGGTCATCAGTCACCTGAGAATTAGATGTTTCATTCAAAGTTTTCTTTTAATAGGGACTATGACTATTGTTGACATGCCAAATTGGGACTAAGGGAAATAAGAGCTTCTAAGTTGCCAATAGCTAGCTAAGTCACAAGGCTCCAGAGGAAATGACCCATTTGAAGTGTGAGTCAGGATGAAGAAATTTGTGTCAAAGGTGCATATTCCCAGTCAGAATGGTGATTTTTTTAAAGTCCAGAAACAACAGATGCTGGCAAGGTTGCAGAAAAAAAAAAAGAAACACTTTTACACTGTTGGTGGGGGTGTAAATTAGTTCAACTATTGTGGAAAACTGTGTCAGTTCATCAAAGACCTAGGGTGCTGGGGGAGGATCCAAGATGGCCAAATAGGAAGAGCTCTGGATTGCAGTTCCCAGCAAAAACACAGAGGGTGAATGATCACCACATTTCCAAACGAATTTTTACTGTCCACAGACCAGGAGATTCCCGGGCGGAAAAGTGCCAGGAGTCTCCAGTGCCACTGTTTCAGCTGGCGCAGTGGGTCTCCAAACAAAAACTCACACAAACCTGGGCGCCATTTCAACTGGTGACTGGAATGCCTGGGAGACAGAGCCATACATTCAATTGAAAAAAGGGGGCTGAAACAGGGAGCCAGGTGATGTGGCTTGGCTGGTCCCAACCCAAAAAAGACCCAGGATGGTCCAGCTCTGTGGGGGGAAAGGGAGGGTGTCCGCCACTGCCGAGGCAGTCCACCATTACTGAGACAGTCCACCATTACCAAGGCAGTCCATCGTTACTGAGGCAGTCCGCCATTACAGAGGCAGTCCACCATTACTGAGGCAGACCGCCATTACTGAAGCAGTTCTAACTATACCCCTATAAACAAAACTGCCTGGAAGTTCACACAGCAGCTGGGCAGACCCCACTGCAGCTCAGCAACTCCTCTGCTGGTAGACTGTGACTAGGCTACCTCCTCACTGGGCAGGGCATCTCTGAAAAAAGGCAGCAGAATGACAGGAACTTATAAATAAAGCCCCACTTTCCCGGGACAGAGCCCCTGGGGAAAAAAGGTGCTTCTGAGTTCCACTGCAGCAGACGTAAGTGTACCTGCCCAGCAGCTCTGAACAGAACAACAGAGCTCATAGCTCAGCACTTGAGCTCCTATAATGGACAGACTATCTCCTCAAGCAGCTCCCCCAACCCCCATATAACCAAAGAGACACCTCATAAAGGAGTGCTGAGGCTGACATCTGGCAGGTATCCTTATGGGACAAAGATAACAGAAAAAGAAACTGCCAGCAACCCTTACTGTTCTGCAGCTGCTGCAGGTGATCCCCAGGGAAGCAAGGTCTGGAATGGACCTCCAGCAGTGCTACAGCAGTAGGGCCAGACTGTTAGAAGGAAAACTAAGAAACAGAAATAAATAACTTCATCATCATCAAAAAGGATATCCACTCATAGACTCCATCTGAAAGTCACCAATCACAAAGACCACAGGTAGATAAATCCACAAACAGGAAGAAACAGTGCAAAATGGATGAAAATACCCAAAACCAGAATGCCTCTCCTTCTCCAAGAGATCACAACTCCTCACCAGCACGGGAACAAGGCTGGATAGAGAATGTGTGTGATGCATTGACAGAAACAGGCTTCAGATGGTGGGTAATAACAAACTTCTCTGAGCTAAAAGATCATGTTCTAACACAATGCAAAGAAACTAAGAACTTGAACAAAGGTTTGATGAAATGCTAATGACAATACACATCTTAGAGAGGAATATAAATGAATTGTTGGAGCTAAAAACCACAACACGAGAACTTCGTGAAGCATACATAAGTTTCAATAGCCCAACTGACCAAGCAGAAGAAAGGATATCAGATATTGAAGATCAACTCAATGAAATAAAACAAGAAGGCAAGATTGGAGAAAAAAGAGTAAAAAGAAATGAACAAAGCCTCCAGAAATATGGGATTATGTGAAAAGACCTAATCCACATTTGATAGGTGTACCTGAATGTGATGGAAAGAATGAATCCAAGCTGACACTCCTCAGGATATTATCCAGGACAACTTCCCCAACCCAGCAAGGCAGGCCAATATTCAAGTGCAGGAAATACAGAGAACACCACAAAGACATTCCTCAAGAAGAGCAACCCCAAGTCACATAATCGTCATATTCACCAGGGTTGAAATAAAGGAAAAAATGCTAAGGGCAGCCTAGAAGAAAACCTAGGCAAAACCATTCAGGACATAGGCATAGGCCAGGACTTCATGACAAAAACACCAAAAGCATTGGCAACAAAAGACAAAATAGACAAATGGGATCTAATTAAACTCCAGAGCTTCTGCATAGCAAAAGAAACAATCAGTAAAGTGAACCGGCAACCAACAGAATGGGAAAAAATTTTTGCTCTCTACCCATTTGACAAACAGCTAATATCCAGAATCTGCAAAGAACTAAAATAGATTTACAAGGAAAAAAACAAACAAGCCCATTCAAAAGTAGGCAAAGGATATGAACAGACACTTTACAAAGGAAGACCTATATGAGGCCAACAAACATATGAAAAAATGCTCATCATCACTGGTCATTAGAGAAATGCAAATCAAAACCACATTGAGATACCATCTCACACCTGTTATAATGGTAATCATTAAAAAATCTGGAGACAACAGATGCTGGAGAGGATGTGGAGAAATAGGAACACTTTTACACTGTTGGTGGGAGTGTAAATTAGTTCAACCATTGTGTAAGACAGTGTGGTGATTCCTGAAAGACCTAGAAATAGAAATTCCATTTGACCCAGCAATCCAATTACTGAGTATATATCCAAAGGATTATAAATCATTCTATTATAAGGACACATGCACACATATGTTCATTGTAGCACTGTTTACAATAGCAAAGACTTGGAACCAACCCAAATGCCCATCGATGATAGACTGGATGGGGAAAATGTGGTACATATACACTGTGGAATACTATGCAGCCATAAAAGATGATGAGTTCGTGTCCTTTGTAGGGACGTGGATGAACCTGGAAACCATCAATCTCAGCAAACTGACACAAGAACAGAAAATCAAACACCACATGTTCTCACTCATAGGTGGATGTTGAACAATGAAAACACATGGACACAGTAAGGGGAGCATCACACACTGGGGTCTATTGGGGGGAACTAGGGGAGGGACAGTGCTGGGTAGGGAGTTGGGGATGGATAACATGGGGAGAAATGCCAGATAAAGGTGATGGGGATGGAGGAAGCAAACCACATTGCCATGTATGTACCTATGCAACAATCCTGCATGCTCTTTATATGTACCCCAGAACCTAAAATGCAATAAAATATATATTTTTTTAAAAAAAGATCTAGGGCGTTGAACAATGAGAACACATGGACACAGGGAGGGGAGCATCATACAGTGGGGTCTGTTGAGGGGGACTAGGAGAGGGACAGTGGGAGTAGGGAGGTTGGGGAGGGGTAATATGGGAGAAATGCCAGATATAGGTGACAGGGGGATGGAGGCAGCAAACCACATTGCCATGTATGTACCTATGCAACAATTCTGCATGATCTGCTCATGTAACCCAGAATCTAAAGTACAATAATATATATATAATATATATAGGCAGAAATACCAGTCAATCCAGCAATTCCATTACTGAGTAGATACCCAAAGGAATATAAATCATTCTATTATAAAGATACATGCACGTGTATGTTCATTACAGCACAACTCATAATAGCAAAAACATAGAATAAACCCAATGCCCATTAATGATAGACTAGATGAAGAAAATATGGTGCATGTACACCATGAAGTACTATGCAGCCATAAAAAAAGAATAAGATCATGTCCTTTGCAGGGACATGGATAGAGCTAGACATGGACATGACATTATCCTCAGCAAACTAACAAAGGAACAGAAAACCAAACAACGCATGTTCTCACTTAAAATTGGGAGCTGAACAATGAGAACATATGGACACAAAGAGGGAAACAACACATGCTGGGAGCCATCATGGGTGAGGTTAGTAGGAAAGAGAGCATCGGGAAGAATAGCTAATGCATGAGGGGCTTAATACCTAGGTGATGGGTTGATCTGTGCAGCAAACCGCCATGGCACATGTTTACCTTTGTGACAAGCAAGCTCATCCTGCACATATACCCCAGAAATTAAAATAAAAGTTGAAGGGAAAAAAACAGAATGTATATTCAAAACAGAATAAAAGTTGAATGAGTTGCCCCATGTCAATTCTTTGTAATTACTCTGCCTTACCTCTCCTGGAGCCTTGCTATGCTTTCCTAAGGAGAAAGATCCATTGGTTGTAGCTAGACAAGCACTGACGAGAAACAATGAGACAAAGGTCTAACATAAGCATGGGGTGATTAGGGAAGATGATATTTAGTCTTGCTGAGCTTAAGGCAGGTCATTAGGTGGACACCTCAGACATGGGGGGACATGATTAGCTCATCAGAAGGCACAAGCCAGCATATTTAATAAATCCAAACCAATCCGGTAAGGATTCTCCAAAAGCCTCCAAGACTAGTCCCACACTATTTTCTCCATGATACCTGGCTTTGCTCTACATTTCCTTCCTTTGTACTTTCAAGTCCTTTTTGCTTGGCTCTCCCATCTTTTGATGGCTTCTCCATCTTTTGAATTCCTGTATGTCTCAATTGTCTCCAGGCTCTCTCACCTTCCAGCCCTCATAGATCCCTAGGTCAGTGCTGGAAATACATGCTGGAATTCAAGAGGAAGCTTAGTCTCATGTCACACCCAAAGATATAGATAGAACACCACTGACACCACAGTATCACGGAGGTTCTGGGTTGGTAGAGAAGAAATTTTTACCGCAAGGTCCCCAAAAGAGGTAGTTGATGCTAGGACTTAGAATGTATGTGAAGAGCTATAGACTTCAAAATGAAGGACACTTGAATGAAAAGAGAAATGTTGGATTAAAACAGAAGAGTGATAAGATATCTCACTTTAGAGATCTCTGTAAAGTAGAAGTGTGCTGTGAGTACAAGACTCAGAAATAGAATTACAGGCATGAGCAGAAGACTAAATATTTGAGGAAGATAATGTCTATATACCTATAAGACTTGCCTTCTTGAGCAAATAGAATCATTGCTGTGCTGGAGTTCTGTAGGTTTTTGCCAACACTGCATCCATTCTCCTTCACCTGGTAACAGCACCTAATTTTGATTTGCAAATCCCAACGGATACAATCGTATTGTGACTGTCAATAAGAGAGTTCCAAGGGGTGTGTGCATGACCTAAGGGGTGTGCACATGACCCAAGTTAGACCAATCAGAGGTTTAATTTGAATTTTGAATACAGTAACACAAAGGCTGAAAAACTCTTGGTGCTAATTTCTTCCGATGGTGATGCCAGAAGGGACCTGCTTTCCAGAGCCAAGGAGCAATTCTGCTAACAGTTTTTTCAGAGGTCATATTCTCTAACTCTTCCTTAAATTTTGTGAACCAAGCCATATCCTTCCAAGAACATCCTTTCTGGCTTATGGTGATCAGACCCAAGTTCTGTTGCTTATAACTTTAAAATCCCAACCAAGGCATAAGTAGTATTACCCAGTGTTAACTAAAATGTAAGACATGATGAGAATAATTAAGAATCCGAGAATAAGGGGCTGGGCTCATGCCTGTAATCCCAACACTTTGGAAGGCCAAGGTGGGCAGATCACTTGAGGTCAGAGTTTGAGACCAGCCTAGCCAACATAGTGAAATCTGGTCTCTACTACAAGTACAAAAATTAGGACTGCCGGGCAAGATAGCTGAATAGGAACATCTCCGGTATGCAACTCCCAGTGAGATCAAAGCAGATGGTAGGTGATTTCCACATTTCCAACTGAGGTACCTGGTTCATCTCACCAGGACTCGTTGGACAGTGGGTGCAGCCCAAGGAGGGTGAATCAAAGTAGGGTGGGGAGTCGCTTCACCCAGGAAGTGCAAGGGGCCAGAGAACTCCCTCTCCTAGCCAAGGGAAGCCATTAGGAACTGTTCCCTGCACTCCAACCCAGATATTGTGCATTTCCCATGGTCTTCACAATCCACAGAGCAGGAGATAGCCTCCGGTACTTATACAACCACCATGATCCTGGGTTTCCAGCACAAAACTAAGCAACCATTTGGACAGAAACTGAGCTAAACACAGCAGCGTTTTTTTCATAGCCCACTGGTACCTGGAACACCAGCAAGACAGAATCTTTCACTCCTCTGGAAAGAGGCTGAAACCAGGGAGCCAACTGGTCTGGCTCAGTGGGTCCCACCCCTATGGAGACCAGCAACCTAAGAGCCATTGGCTTGAGATTCTCACAACCAGCACAGTAGTCTGAACTCAACCTGGGACATTTGAACTCAGTGCGGGGAGAAGCAGCCACCACTCCTGAGGCAGTTTCAACCTCAGAGTGTAAGCAAAGCTGCCTGGAAGTTCAAACTGGATGGAGCCCAACACAGCTCAGCAGCTGTAGGAATACTGTCTCACTAGATGTCCTTGCTAGACAGGACGTCTCTGAAAAAAGGTAGCTGCCCATCAGGGACTTATAAATAAAGCCCCCAGCTTTCTGGGACAGAGAACCTGGGAAAGGGGTCGGTTATGGGTACAGCTTCAGCAGACTTAAATATCCCTCATGGCAGCTCTGAAGAGAGCAATGGATCTCCCAATACAGCGTTCAAGCTCTGATAAGGGGCAGACTGTTTGCTCAAGTAGCTCCCTGACTCCCATGTATCCTGACTGGGAGACAATTCCCAGTAGGAGCCAACAGGAGCTTCATACAGCAGAGTTCTTCCTGGCATCTGGCAGGTACCCCCCTGGGACAAAGCTACCACAGGAAGAAACAGTCAGCAATCTTTGCTTTTCTGCAGCCTCCATTGGTGATTCCCAGGCAAGTGGGGTCTGGAGTGGACCTCCAGCAAACTCCAGTAGATCTGCAGCAGAGGGGCCTGACTGTTAGGAGGAAAACTAACAAACAGAAAGAAATAGTTTCAACATCAACAGAAAAGACGTCCACTCAGAGACACCATCCAAAGGTCACTGACCTCAAAGACCAAAGGTAGATAAATCCACGAATGGGAAGAAACCAGTACAAAAGGGCTGAAAACTCCAAAAACCAGAACGCCTCTTTTCCTTCAAGGGATCACAACTCCTCACCAGCAAGGAAACAAAACTAGACAGAGAATGAGTTTGATGAATTGACAGAAGCAGGCTTCAGAAGGTGGGTAATAACAAACTTCTCCAAGCTAAAGGAGCATGTTCTAACCCAATGCACGGAAGCTAAGAACCTCAAAAAAAAAAAAAAAAGATTAGATGAAATGCTAACTAGGATAACCAGTTTAGAGAAGAACATAAATGACCTGATGGAGTTTAAAAACACAGCACAAGAACTTTGTGAAGCATACACAAGTTTCAATAGCTGAATCAATCAAGCAGAAGAATGGATATCAGAGATTGAAGATCAACTCAATGAAATAAAGTGAGAAGACAAGATAAGAGAAAAAAGAATGAAAAGAAATGAACAAAGCCTCCAAAAAATATAGCATTACATGAAAAGACCAAACTTACATTTGATCAGTGTACTTGAAAGTGAAGGGAAGAATGAAACCAACTTGGAAAGTACTCTTCAGGATATTACCCAGGAGAACTTCCCAACCTAGCAAGACAAGCCAATCTTCAAATTCAGGAAATACAGAGAACACCAAAAAGATACTCCTCGAGAAGAGCAGCCCCAAGACACTTAATAATCAGATTCATCAAGGTTAAAATGAAGAAAAAAAATGCTAAGAGCAGCCAGAAAGAAAGATCAGATTACCCACAATGGGAAGCCCATCAGACTCACAGTGGATGTCTCAGCAGAAACTGCAAGCCAGAAGAGAGTGGGGGCTGATATTCAACATTCTTAAAGAAAAAAATTTTCAACCCAGAATTTCATATCCAGTCAAACAAAGCTTCATAAGTGAAGGAGAAATAAAATCCTTTACAGACAAGCAAATGCTGAGAGATTTTGTCACCACCATGCCTGCCTTACAAGAGCTCCTGAAGAAAGCACTAAACATGGAAAGAAACAAATGGTAGCAGCCACTGCAAAAACATACCAAATTGTAAAGATCATCGATGCTAGAAGAAAACTGCATCAATTAACGGTCAAAATAACCAGCTAGCATCATAATGACAGAATCAAATCCACACATAACAATATTAACCTTAAAGGTAAATAGGCTCAATGCCCCAATTCAATGACACAGACTGGCAAATTAGATAAAGAGTCAAGAACTGTCAGTGTGCAGTGTTCAGGAGACTCATCTCATGTGCAAAGACACACATAGTCTCAAAATAAAAGGATGGAGGAAGATCCACCAAGCAAATGGAAAGCAAAAGGAAGCAGGGATTGCAATCCTAGTATCTGATAAAACAGACTTTAAACCATCAAAGATCAAAAGAGACAAAGAAGGGCATTACATAATGGTAAAGGTATCAATGCAACAAGAAGAGCTAACTTAAATATATATGCACCCAATGCAGTCACACCCAGATCCATAAAACAAGTTCTTAGAGACCTACAAAGAAAGACTCCCACACAATAATAGTGGGAAACTTTAACACCCCACTGTCAGTATTAAACAAATCAATAAGACAGGAAACTAAGAAGGCTATCTGGGACTTGAACTCAGCTCTGGACCAAGCCAACCTAATAGATATCTACAGAACTCTCTACCCTAAATCCACAGAATATACATTCTTCTCAGCACCACATCACACTTATTCCAAAATTGACCACATAACTGGAAGTAAAACACTCCTCAACAAATGCAAAAGAACGGAAATCATAACAGTCTCAGACCACAGTGCAATCAAATTAGAACTCAGGATTAAGAAACTCACTCAAAACCACACAACTACATGGGAACTGAACAACCTGCTCCTGAATGACTACTGGATAAATAACAAAATGAAGGCAGAAATAAAGATGTTCTTTGAAACAAACGAGAACAAAGACACAATGTACCAGAATCTCTGGGACACATTTAAAGCAGTGTCTAGAGGGAAATTTATAGCACTAACTGCCCAAAAGAGAAAGCAACAAAGATCTAAAATCAACACCCTAACATCACTATTAAAAGAACTAGGGAAGCAAGAACAAACAAATTCAAAAACCAGCAGAAGACAAGAAATAACTAAGATGAGAGCAGAACTGAAGGAGACAGAGACAAGAAAAACCCTTCAAAAAATCAGTGAATACAGGAACTGGTTTTTTGAAAAGGTCAGCAAAATAGACCACTAACCAGAATAATAAAGAATAAAAGAGAGAAGAATCAAATAGATACAATAAAAAATGATAAAGGGGATATCACCACCAATCCCACAGAACTACAAACTACCAGAAAATATTATAACACCTCTATGCAAATAAACCAGAAGAGCTAGAAGAAATCGATGAATTCCTGGACACTTATACTTTCCAAGACTAAATCAGGAAGAAGTTGAATCCCTGAATAGACCAATAACAAGGTCTGAAATTGATGCAGAAATTAATAGCCTACCAACTAAAAAAAGTCCATGACCAGATGAATTCACAGCCGAATTCTACCAGAGGTACAAAAGGGAGCAGGTATCATTCTTTCTGAAACTATTCCAAACAAAGAAAAAGAGGGAATCCTCCCTAACTCATTTTATGAGACCAACATTATCCTGATGCCAAAACCTAGCAGAGACACAAATAAGAAAATTTCAGGCCAATATCCACAATGAACATTGATGCAAATATCCTCAGTAAAACACTGGCAAACTGAATCCAACAGCACATTGAAAAGCTTATCCATCACAATCAAGTTGCCTTCATCCCTGGGATGCAAGGGTGGTTCAACGTACACAAATCAATTAACGTAATTCATCCCATAAACAGAGCCAAAGATAAAAAGCACATGATTATCTCCATAGATGCAGAGAAGTCCTTTGACAAAATTCAACAGTGCTTCATACTAAAAACTCTCAATAAACTAGGTATTGATGGAACATATCTCAAAAATAATAAGACCTATATATGACAAACAGCCAATATCATATTGAATGGCAAAACTGGAAGCATTTGAAAATTGGCACAAGACAAGGATGCCCTCTCTCACCACTCCCATTCAATATAGTATTGGAAGGCCTGGTCAGCACAATCAGGCAAGAAAAAGAAATAAACGGTATTCACATAGATAAAGAGGATGTCAAATTGTCTCTATTTGCAGACATCATGATTGTATATTAGAAGACCCCATTGTCTCAGCCCAAAATCTCCATAAGCTTATAATCAACTTCAGCAAAGTCTCAGGATAGAAAATTAATGTGCAAAAATCACAAGCATTCCTATACACCAATAACAGACAGAGAGGCAAATCATGAGGTAACTCCCATTCACAATTGCTACAAAGAGAGTAAAATACCTATGAATACAACTTACAAGGGATGTAAAGGACCTCTTCAAGGAGAACTACAAACCACTGCTCAAGGAAATAAAAGAGGACCAAAAAAAGGAAAAACATTCCATGCTTATGGTTAGGAAGTATCAATATTGTGAAAATGGCATACTACCCAAAATAACGTATACATTCAATGCTCTCTCCATCAAGCTACCATTGACTTTCTTCACAGAACTAGAAAAAAAAAAAAGACACTTTAAATTTCATATGGACCAAAAAAGAGCTTGTATAGCCAAGGATATTCTAAGCAAACCAAAACAAACAAAAACAAAAAAAACAAAACTGGTTGCATCATGCTACCTATACTTCAAACTATACTGCAAGGCTACAGTAATCAAAACAGCATGACACTGGTACCAAAACAGAGCTATAGACAATGGAACAGAACAGAGGCCTCAGAAATAATACCACACACCTACAACCAACGGATCTTTGGCAAACCTGACAAAAACAAGCCATGGGGAAAGGATTCCCTATTTAATAAATGGTGTCGGGAAAACTAGCTAGCAATATGCAGAAAGCTAAAACTGGATCTCTTCCTTACACCTTATACAAAAATTAATTTCAGGTGGATTAAAGATTTAAACGTAAGACCTAAAACCATAAAAACCCTAAAAGAAAATCTAGGCAATACCATTCAGGACATAGGCATGGGCAAAGACTTCATGACTGAAATACCAAAAGTAATGGCAACTAAAGCCACCATAGACAAATGGAATCTAATTAAACTAAAGAACTTCTGCACAGCAAAAGAAACTATCATCAGAGTGAACAGGCACCCTACAGAAAGGGAGAAAATTTTTGTAGTCTACCCATCTGACAAAGGGCTAATATCCAGAATCTACAAAGAAAAACAAATTTAAAGGAAAAAAACAAACCACCCCATCAAAAAGTGGGCAAAGGATATGAACAGATGTCTCAAAAGGAGACATTTATGCAGCCAACAAACATATGAAAAAAAGCTCATCATCACTGGTCATTAGAGAAATGCAAATCAAAATCACAATTCAATACCATCTCATGCTAGTTAAAATGGCAATCATTAAAAAGTCAGGAGACAACAGATGCTGGAGAGGATGTGGAGAAACAGGAATGCTTTTACACTGTTGGTGGAAGTGTAAATTAGTTCAACCATTGTGGAAAACAGTGTGGCAATTCCTCAAGGATCTCGAACTAGAAATACCATTTGACTCAGCAATCCCATTACTGGATATACACCCAAAGAATTATAAATCATTCTATTATAAAGACACAGGCACATATATGTTTATTGCACAACTGTTCACAATAGCAAAGACCTGAAACCAACCCAAATGCCCATCAATGACAGACTGGATAAGGAAAATGTGGCACATATACACCATGGAATACTATGCAGCCACAAAAAAAGGATGAGTTCATGTCCTTTGCAGGAACATGGATGAAGCTGAAAATCATCATTCTCAGCAAACTGACACAAGAACAGAAAATCAAACACCACATATTCTCACTTATAAGTGGGAGTTGAACAATGAGAACATATGGACACAGGGAGGAGAACATCACACACCTGAGCCTGTTGTGGGGTAGGGAACTAGAGGAGGTGTAGCATTAGGAGAAATACCTAATGTAGACGACAGGGTGATGGATTCAGCCAATCACCATGGCACATGTATAACTATGTAACAAATCTGCATATTTTGCACATATACCCCAGAACTTAAAGTACAATTTTTTAAAAAAGGAAAAATAATTGGCCGGGTTTGGTTTGGTGGGTGTGTGCCTGCAGTCTCAGCTACTCAAGAGGCTGAGGAAGGAGAATTGGTTGAACCCGGGAGGCAGAGGTTGCAGTGAGCCAAGACCATGCCACTGCATTCCAGCCTGAATGAAAGACTGCCTAAAAAATAAAAAAATAAAAAACATTCCAGAATGGGGACCCAGCATCGTCACTGCCGCTAAAACACTGGGCAAGTTTGAGCAAATCCCTTAAACTCATGAAGCTTCATTTCACACAGCAGTAGAAGAAAAGTCTGAATGAGAAGCTGCAAAAGTTTTTTTCCATCTTCACAGAAATAGTTGTTCCCCTATCTCTTATTTTAAAGAGTCTCTGGTCTCCATTCCCTTCCTTCCACCATCAAAGGACTTTAAGCATAGCAAAGAAAAGAAATACATCATATCCCCTTCTAACATATAAGGGACTTGGAATTCACTCATAAAGAGAATCTCAAATTTCATGTATGAGCCCATTTTATTAAGCAATAGAAGTTTAATATGATTTCATTATTTTTTCATTCTTTCATCTGGCATCTGCTAACTACTTTTTGCACATGTTTTACATTCTTTATAAGGTTAAAAAGGAAGTCAGGACACAATCTCTGTCCTCAAGAAGCTTGAAATTTAGTTGAGGAGGTACATAAAATCCCTAGACAATATTTCCAGGAGATCTGAAATCACACAGCCAGCACCTAGCAGGTGCCAAGTATATATAGTAGGTGCTTACTAATTGTTGATTGAATGAGGTATAATATATGTGTATGTACTACTGTGTAATTTATAATAATTCAAAATGATGGGAAGATTGTAAATATTTATTTTGCAACCACTGTGCACTTCTTTGACATGATAGTTTGACATGAGCTTCAATTTAAAAAATGTTGTTCAAGATAGATCAATTGGAGGGTGAGTATTTGCATTTCAAAAAAGAATATCCTACCTGAAGAAAATGTATTTAAAGAATCAAACACATTTACAATCGAGTTTTCTTCATGTGGAAGTTTAAGAACATTGCTATAAGTAAATGAGGGTAAACCTGAACTTAACATGCCAAGACATAACTTCATCCAAAACCTTCTACCTGTCCCTTAGACGCCAGTGTCATTGCACTTGACGTACAGCAGTGTTAAGCAAATGAAGTTGTTAAAGTCTCAGGCCACTCACCAGGCCTGTCAACACGTGGAGGTCTGAGTAACACAGGGGACTTTTGATCAGGAGGCAAAGCTCACCCCGAAGATCACAGTGCATTAGAGAGGAACGACAGCCTTCTGGTATGGCCAAGTGGGCCAGACCGAGGAAAACCTGAAAAGAAAATGCAATAAAATTAAAATGCAATGGGGGTGAACTGCAGTGACAGCAAGCGTAACCTTCTTGGTGTCTTTAGCAGTGTTAATGGATCCACTTATGGCACAGATGGTGGTTTTCAGAAAAGTCATTTTTTCTCTAACAAATTCATGACTAAACTAAAAAGACCACTATCAACTTCATTATGCTTTCCAATTGACTTGCTTTAAGGGTTATTCTTTTATTATAGCTCTTAAGCTCCCATTTCTTTTTTAAAGCACTTCTTTTAATACCAATTTTCACAGCACTAAGAAATTTAACATCCTTCAGTGGTTATATTAATGGCAAGGAACTGTTACAGGTGGAAGAGTAGCAAGGAAGACACTGGTATTGGTCATTTGTTATCTGGTCTACCAAAAGTTGTGGCCCCGGATCCCAGGGAGTGACACTAAGGACAGTGGTGATGACAGAAAGCTGGTGACATACCTCCTTGGGGCAAACATTCTTCCTTTCTACAACGTAAGAGTTATGACACACAGCATATTCCATATTGCTCTCTTCAAATACAATCCTGCTTCAAGCCTCTCCTATCCAAGTTTCCCCAGTTAGCTCTTTCAAGTGACCAGAAGATCTAATTAATTGCACAAACAAATCTGTATTTTACAAACATCATCGCAAGTAACTGTAAACACAAAGATAAAACAGTTTGTGTAACATGGAGTAAGCCAGAGTCCTGAGCCAACCAATTAGATTTTTTTAAAGTGAAATTGACTTGGAGGAAGATCAGATTTCATAGGAATAAAGAAATTACTTATTGTAATGTTACTTATAAAAGCAAAATCTAAATAAATTTCCCAGCAATGAGAAAACGATTAACCATATCTTCTCAGCTTAAAAAGATTGAGACAGAGCATGGTGGCTTATGCCTGTAATCCCAGCACTTTGGGAGGCTGAGGCTGGCGGATCATTTGAGGTCACAAGTTCAAGACCAGCCTGGCCACATGGTGAAATCCCGTCTCTACTAAAAATATAAAAATTAGCTGGGCATAGTGGTGCATGCCTGTAGTCCCAGCTACTCAGGAGGCTGAGGCAGGAGAATTGCTTGAACTCAGAAGACAGAGGTTGCAGTGAGCCGAGATTGTACCACTGCACTCCAGCCTGGGCAACAGAGTGAGATTCTGTCTCAAAAAAAAAGAAAAAAAAAGAAAAAAAAGATTGGGAAGAATATGCACCCCTATGGAGAATTATTCTAATGTTAAGAGAAAATCCAAGACATAAAATATCTATAAATCATATAATGCAGTTATATATGACACGACATATAGGAAAAGTCCCAGTAGAAATATGTGAAGATGCCATCGATAATTGTCTATGGGGCAAGATTACACACATGTGCCTGTACACTTCCATTTTTCTGTTTTCCAATCTTATTTCAATGTGTTTATCTATTTAAACTCATAATGAAGAAATTTTAATATTTTATCTCATGTGAAGAAAAGATAGGCACCATTCACACAGAGGTTTTGGTGGCAAAAAAACTTGGCGGATTTGGACTCTGTTTGAAGGCCTCCTATGCTATGGCTTTTGAACTGTTTTGATAACCTTACATTGAAAAATCACATTTCACATCAAAGCTAGTTAGAGGAAAGGCCACATGCTCCAACTCTTCCATTTCACAGATGGAAGAACTGAGGTTCAAAAGTCCCTTACCTGAGTCCTAGGAAGAAACCTCTTTGCTCAGCTCCCTTATCTCTCAACCAGATCATTCCTTTCAAGGCAAATCTTCACCCACACAAATCTAAGACTCAAAGAAAAGAAAAGAAAATTTAGACCCCCCTTAAATCAGGCATAATCAAATTGTTTACTCTATTTCACTATTATGTTCCAAATCAGTCTCAAACTCTGCTGCTGTGTTAGCTTTAAGGAGACAATTCCTTCCCCCAAAAAATTTTTGTGTATTTTATTTATTTATTTTGTAGAGATGGGGTCTTTCTATGTTGTCCAGGCTTGTCACAAACACCTGCTTCAAGCAATCCTCCCATCTCAGCCTCTAAAAGTGCTAGGATTACAGGCATGAACTACTGTGCCTGGCCCTAATTCTTAATTTATAAGAGGAACAATGTGGCCTCGCCCTCTTGTTTTGAGGCCCTCTCCTGGTTATGGGGTGCTGTGTGATGGCGTGTGCAAGTGACTACAGTTGTGAGTTCTTATCTCCTTATTTGGCTGAGAAAACTGTGGAATCTGCCTTTGCCCTGCTTCACAATGACATGAGCGATGAATGGTCCAGATGTTCCATCCATCTGGAGAGCCACAGAGAAGCCTGCATTATCTGGGAAACAGGACCTTGATTGGAACACTCAAAAAAAAGTGGCTTGTTTAATCCTCTCCTGGAGGGAAGGCGTGAAATAATGTTTGGAATATCTGAGGAAAATTAAAGTGCTTTTCAACAAAAGGTTAACTTTTTTGAGAAAGTTTTCTCCCCTCCTTTCGTTGGAAATGGAGAGCAATTATTTTTTATTCAACCTGTCTTTAATTTTTATCTCATGTGAAGAAAGAACAGTGATCACTCACAAAGAGGTTTTAATGACAGCAAAAATGGTCTCATGATTGATCATTTCATATCACGCATTCCACCTGGAGCGCTTGCAGGCCACCAGCCTGGGAGCGCCTCTCCCTGCACAAGCTGGGGGCAGGCCTCAAGGGCTTTGTGTAGGGGGACCAGTCTTTGAACAAAAAAAAAGAAAACAGGAACAAAGGGCCACAATTAGAGGCACTTTTAGAGATGGGAGAAATAAAGACTCAGACTGTGAAATATTTGAGCACTTTTGAATGTACTTTAAACTTTTAAACTCTCCCATCATTTTTCAAACCCTGATTTTTAATGAGGAACACTGCAGACAGAGAGGGAGAGATAACAAAAAAAATCTGAATGAACAATCAGGAGAGTCCTTAAAAATCAGGGACATTTGAAAGAAATAACATCTATCTGTAATTCAAACTTTGAGTTAAAACAGTGTTGAACTATAAGAAAATTGTTCTTTGTCTTTGCTAAGTTAACCTTAATGCTATATTTATCTCATCTCTTTTATTTTTGAGATGGAGTTTTGCTCTTGTTGCCCAGGCTAGAGTGCAATCGCTCACTCTCGGCTCACTGCAACCTCCGCCTCCCAGGTTCAAGTGATTCTCTTGTCTCAGCCTCCTGAGTAGCTGGGATTACAGGCACCTGCCACCATGACTGGCTAATTTTTGTATTTTTAGTAGAGATGATGTTTTGCCATGTTGGCCAGGCTGGTCTTAAACTCCTGATCTCAGGTGATCCACCCACCTTGCCTCCGAAAGTGCTGGGGTTACAACTATGACCCACCATGGCCGGCCTTTATTTCTTTTTTTTTTTTATTGCATTTTAGGTTTGGGGGTACATGTGAAGAACATGCAAGATTGTTGCATAGGTACACACATGGCAGTGTGATTTGCTGCCTTCCTCCCCTTCACCTATATCTGGTGTTTCTTCCCATGCTATCTCTCCCCAACTCCCCACCCCCAACTATCCCTTCCCCATTTCCCCCCAACTGACCCCAGTGTGTAGTGCTCCCCTCCCTGTGTCCATGTGTTCTCATTGTTCAACACCCGCCTATGAGTGAGAACATGCGGTGTTTGATTTTCTGCTCTTGTGTCAGTTTGCTGAGAATGATGGTTTCCAGGTTCATCCATGTCCCTACAAAGGACACCTTTATTTCATTTCAATTCTGATTTCCCAACAGTCTTCTCTGCAGCAGTCTAAGGTAGAATTGGGCATCACATATCCTCTTGGAAGATGTTACTTTCTCTCCATGGACTTTCAAGTTGCAAGGGTGCTGACTGACACTCCTACTCCAAGCCTCCCAATAAAATGTCCACAAAAGTCCTAGGGTATCTACAACACTGTAAACCAAAGATTAAAAAAAAAAACACCCAAAAACAGAGAAAATCAATTCTCGCCCTACTATTAAGTGACACCGATGTAGAAACACACATATACTCTCTAACCAAAAGAAAAGGGTTAGCTTTGTCAATAAGGTAAGAGAATTTTTAACTCTCTTTCACTACCTATGACCCAACTATATGGCCCAAGAGTTAAACTGATAGAAAAATAGCCATTTCTCCATCTCCGACATTCCTAAGTAGAGCCCAAAACTTCTCTCCATCAGCTTTTCTCTCCATCCATTCAGATATCAAAATCCAGCATCATCGCAGAACACAGAAAGGGTTGGCAAGAGCTGTTTTTGTAGCTGGAGCTACACTGCCTTCACAGGAGTAGCATAAGAAACAAAGATAGAGAACAAAAGATGCTAGAAGTCATGGAAGGTACTGGAGAGAGAGTAGCTTTCATTTCATACACTACTCGAAATATTGGGAGTGATCTGTGGCTCAATTTTAAATCAGGTTGCAACACAATCTGTAAAAGAGACAAAAATAATATATAGCAGCCCAGTGGGCAATATGCAACTGATTTGTTTTCACTGAAACAAAGACACATAACTTACATGCAAACACACACATGCATGCACACACATACACACATACTCCTGTTCCAGCCATATCTTTCTCATCAGGAAGGCCTGGGAAAGTCTTGGCTATGAAAGTAGGAGAGATGAGGTAGGATTCCTTAAAAATACAGAAGCCCGGAGAAACAACAAAAGCATCACTCAGAGGTGAGTGTTTAGAAATGGTTTGAAACATTCCTCTAATCTGAAATAATAAAAGTCAAATCCTGGATAGTGTCAGAGGATTTTAGTACTTAACTTTAAACAATTGTTTAGTAACTCACTTTGGCTACCTCAACAAGAGTTTCCAAAAAGTGACAAATGGTTTTAGCCATTATCATTTGGCTTCACTTCCTTGTCTTAAGACAGGAATGTGATAATGACATTTCTTGAAAGACTACAATCAAGAGAAGACATTAAAATAACTCAGATGGTCTGCCTGAAACATTCTCTAAGGCCAAAAAGAAGTCACACGCATTTATTATAAGGCAGAAGTGGCAAATATGAGACGGGCTGGGGAAGGATTCTGTTAAATGAACGCTTTCGCTTCTACTGCGTTAACATTTCCCTACATGACCCAAAAAAACTCTCAGGCTTGAGGAAAGAAGTTCTTACAGAAATCTGATTTTGTAATTAGGTATCTAAAGAAAGGCAAGCTAGTGTACTCTTTGGGAGGCTTTTACATAAGAACGCTTTGGGTCATACAAGTTTTAGAGTAGCCACTGTTAGGAGTGCTGCACATTTTCTAGAACTAAACTGTTTCTCAGAATATCAAGGTTAAAACCGGGCATTCCTAGATACTGGAGGGTCTCAAATGCCTGTTATTTCTTATTTTGTGCTTTTATAATGTAAAAATATAAAAGTTCTTCGGAGGATCATTGCCTCCATGGAAGATTGTTTAAGAAACCCAAGTAAACTTACTCTTTGGGAGACTTTTACATAAGAACTCTTTTGGTCATACAAGTTCTAGAGTAGCCACTGTTAGGAGTGCTGCACATTTTCTAGAACTAAACTGTTTCTCGGAATATCAAGGTTAAAACCGGGCATTTTACTGAGACATCTTCTCTTCCCACTGTCCAGAAATTTTCCCCTACAAGAAAAGTCCCAATGCTAAACAAAAATTCATCTAATTACATTCCACCAAAATTTACGGAGTCCCCAGCAGTAATTCAAGGAAAACGATTGTAGTTTCCAGAGACACAATACAGAACTATTGTTTCATAAGGCTTCCAGAAAAGAGTTCAGGAGAAAAAAAAATGAAACATGATCTTTGAGGATCTAATTAATAATCTTAATGATAACCTTAGCTGTTAAGCATCTCTTATGAGTGGCACCAGGGAGGCATGCCATCCAACGTTCTTCTCTCTCCTGAGAATCTCCACAGCACTGGACACAGTTGACCACGCCTGCTGTGTTAAAAGCCTTCTCTTGGCTCCAGTGACATCACAGTCTGCAGATATTCCTCCACTTCAATGGCTACTATGTCTCGACATTTTCCTCCAGGCCAGCTCTAAATGTCAACACAACACACAAACTCGGAGGTCAAGGGCTTTCTCTTCTCCATCTACAAGCGCTCCATAGCTGATTTATGTTTTAGTCTCATGGCTTTAAACATTCTATACACAGAAGAGTTCTGGGCTCTCACCTGAGCTACCAACTCTGGGTCCAAGAGCCTATTTGGCATTGAAACAGGTGCTGCCCCTCTCCCTGTCTTGCCATACCACCAGCTGCCAGCACCTACATCTCCTTACCTAAGGGCTTTCTCTGAGTGCTAGAGGCTGCTCTACCTGCACACATATCAGACAGGAGATAGTGCCAGGAAATTCATTTTCCCTAAGGAACAGCCTTCAATCTATGCCTGCTTGGAGTCGGTAGATTAAGAAACCCAGCTTCTCAATATCACTGATCATTAGATAAATGTAAATCAAAACCAGTGAGATACCATCTCATGCCAGTCAGTATTGCTATTATTAAAAAGTCAAAAAACAACAGATGCTGGCGAGGTTGTGGAGAGAAAGGTGTTTACACTCCCACTGTTGGTGGGAGTGTAAATTAGTTCAACCATTGTGGAAGACAGTGCGGTGATTTCCTCAAACCTAGACTTAGAAATACCATTTGACCCAGCAATCTCATTACTCGGTATATACCCAAAGGAATATAAATCATTATATTATAAAGATACAGGCACACGTATATACATTGTAGCACTATCCACAATAGCAAAGACGTGGAATCAACCTAAATGCCCATTAATGATAGATTGAATAAAGATCTATGTGGTACATATACACCATGGAAGACTATGTAGCCATAAAAAGAAATGAGATCATATCCTTTTCCAGGGCATGGATGGAGTTGGAAGCCATTATTCTCAGCAAAGTAATCCAGGAACAAAAAATCAAACACCACATGTTCTCACTTATAAGTGGGAGCTGAACAATGAGAACATATGTTCATGGGGAGGGGAGCAACACACACTGGGCCCTGGGTGAGGGAAGAACATCAGAAGGAATAGCTAAGGGATGCCGGGCTTAATACCTATGTGATGGGATGACCTATACAGCATACCATCATGGCACACGTTTACCTATGTAACAAACCTGCACACACTGCACATGCACCCTTGAACTTAAAATAAAATTTGAAGTTAAAAAAAAGAAGCCCAGCTTTCTCAACACTCAGGTGGAATAGCACTGAGGTGCATGTTCTGCACTGACTTGCAGAGCTCCCCCATGGGATTAAGCTCCAGTTACCCTTCTCAGTGGTAACTTGTTTGATCATATACCCTAGATTTGTTGTCTTCCCTCCTTCCTCGCCCCCATCTTACCTTCCTCCTCCCATATCAGTGTTTCCTGGAATCACCTACTAAACAAACTAACTGCACTCAAATCTTCATGTCAGGATCTTCTGGGGGAAACTAAAACTAAAACAGCATCATTACACACATATAAACCCCTCCCTACCTGCTCCTCTCTTAGTTCCTCAAGCAAAAAACTAGGAACTATCCTTGATGTGTTAGCTCAAGCTGCTCTGACAAAAATACTATCGATGAGGTGGTTTAAACAACCGAATTTTATTTCTCCCAGTTCTGGGAGCTGGAAGTCCAAGATTAAAATATTGACCAATCTGGTTCCTGGTCAGGGCCCCCTTTCTGGTTTGCAGACAGCTGCTTCTCATTGTATCTTCACACAGTGGAGACAGAAATCTCTAGTATCTTTCTCTTCTCAGAAGGACACTAATCTCATCCTGGGAGCTCCACCCTCAAAAGCCTATCTAAGCCTAATCACCTCCCAAAGGCCCGACCTTCTACCACTATCCCACTGGGGGTTAGAGTTCCATATGCATTTGGCGGGAACACAAACATGAAGTCAATAACACTTGCTGTTTCCCTTTCCATCCATTTCCATATCCGAGCCTTGTCTCCTAGTTTGACTGTAAAATGCACCCCATGTTCTACTTTTCTTCTCTAGTCCTATTGTTCAATGACTTTTGTTTGAACTGCAGCAACTGCCTCCCATCTGGCCTTCCTGCCTCTGTTCTTACCTCCCTACTCAGATTATATTCTCCACAACACATCCAGAGTGATCTCACAAAAACTTAAGATCAGATCAAGTCACCTTGTTGCTTTAAATATTACAATGGTTTCTCATGATACATCGGGTGTGAGCTAAACCCATGCCCAAATGTTCCCTGACCCAGGCCCCAGTGTGTTTTGTTCCCCGCCCCGCCATATGTCCATGTGTTCTCATCATCCAGCTCCCACTTAGAGTGAGAATATGTGGTGTTTGGTTTTCTGTCCTTGAGTTAGTTTGCTGAGGATAATGGCTTCCAACTCCATCCATGTCCCTGAAAAGGACATGATCTCATTTTGTTTTATGGCTGCGTAGTCTTCCATGGTGTATATGGACCACATTTTCTTTTGCCAGTCTATCATTGATGTAAATGTGTAGCTTCACAATCTAGCTCTGCCTCTGCAACTCATTTCATGCCTCTCTCATCTTGCTCACTCCACTCCAGGCCTCCTTGGAGCTGTCCTTCAGGGATGCCAAGCTCATGCCTGGCTTAGGATCTGGAGTTGGTTTCCCTCTGCCCAAGATGCTCTGCCCACAAGTATTTCCAGGGCAGATCCTTTGCCATTCATGTCTCTGCTCAAATGTTCCCTTTTCACAGAGATGTACCAAGATATACAGTCTCCGAAGCCAGACCCATCCCTCTCTATTACACACTCTGCTTTTCAACCCTCATCACCACCTTAAATCCTTATTTATTCCTTGCTCTTGTCTGTCTTCCTATGCCAGAACATCAGCTTTTGTCTGCCGTAGGCACCACTGTAACCTCAGCCTCTGGAACTCTGCCAGACACACAGCAGCTGCTCAAAAATACTTCTTGAGTGACTGCATGCTACATGTGAAGCACCATGGTAGGTGCTTTACAGCTACAAGAAAAGCACTGCTATCGACATTTTCCACTCTGACCTTCAATTTTTCCATCTACAAAGTGGCTTGCCAAAGATCACTCAGCTAATTAGTGGGGATAACTGCCTACTCAGGGATGCTGAGAGTTAAGAATGAGGGCTTGTGACTAATTGTTTCAGTTAAAACAGCCAAAGTCATGAACAGCTGCCACATCCCAAAAACTCAAATAATTAGGTCACACATTTGACCTAAATTCTCTACCTTTCTACATCCATTTTCAAAGATACCAAACTTGAGGACACCAGTACCTTGGTATATTAAAAGGCATCTAGAACAGAATTGTGAATGGAAATATTCTAATTTAAATCCTAAAAATGCAAATATATTGTCTCTTTGCTAAAGAGACAAACTTAATCAGCGAATTTGAAAATTAGATTTCACTGGCATAAAAGTTACCAAATGACAGCAGGGTCTTATGATAGTGTTTTTATCAGAATTCACACTTCAGAACCTCTCTTAGTGAGTGAGTTTATTTTTAGCATCCTTTTGATAGGTTGGGCTTGCGGGATGATCAAGGCCCAGTAGGAAGTGTGTGTCTGTGTGTGTCTGTGTGTATGTGTGTGTCTGTGTGTGTGTGTGTGTGCAATATATATATATTATATATATAATATATATAATTCTTTATTACTTTTAGCTTTATTATGATAAAGTGCATGTTTTTCAAACCCTCAAAGGACTTTCAGAATTTAGAATGCTGGATACAGTTCACATAAAGCCATTGTATGGTTTCCTACTTAATAAGGGAATTACTTGAACTCAAAAATTGTTTGGCTATCTAATCACAATTTGGTTACAGAAAATTCCGTTCTGATGACAAACATACTTCTTGGCCAGCCCAGTGTTCTATGAGAGTGTTTGGAAATGAGAAAGATTATCTCAAAAGAAGCAACCTTAAAACTGAGGGGTGGCATAGCAGGGGATGTGGGGATTGGGGAGGGATAGCATGAGGAGAAATAACCAATGTAGATGATGCAGTGATCGATGATGCAAACCACCACCATGGCATGTGTATACCTATGTAACAAACCAGCATGATCTGCACATGTACCCCAGAACTTAAAATATAATAAATAATTTTTTTAAAAACTGAGGGGGAGAAAAACCCTTTATTTTTTAATAAAATCATTGCACTGACTTGTACACCTCTTACTCAGCAGGCATTCTTTCAATAGAAGTTAGAGGAGAAAAATGAGAAAAAAACTATGTCTCTATAACTATGAGGAATATTTGAGTTAAAAGCTGGAAATCAAATCAGATATCTGAACACTACGGGTATTCCCAAGATAACTGCACCTTTAGTTCATTGTGATCCAGATGTCAGCCCGTGAATGGAGGGAAAGGAATCACTTGATAATATTCCCACCTCCCATTCTTTGGGTGGACATTCCTGGGAGGCATTCTATTTGCTTCTCAGGAGTCCTGCTAAATTTGAACCTTCACTGCCCAAGCAACAACCTCAATTACACAGCCTGTGTCTACTTTTCCTCCCTTCCTGTTGTACTCTTCCTGTTCCCTCACTCCAGCCTCCTAGGGGCACCTATCTCCAAGTCTTTGTCTCAGGTTTTCAGGGTAATCTAATTAAGGCACTATTCACTGGAGTTTGTATGTATGAATTAAGGAGATCACCTCTTCTAGTACTTTACTCCTTCCAATTTCCAAAGAAATTTGGCATACTTCTTCATTCAGATCTCTTAGAAATGTCCAGGATTGTTAATCAAGAAAAGATTAACTTGCTTATTTAGACAGTTGAGGACGTTGAGATGCAGAGGTGAAAAGAGTCTTGTCCAAGATGTCAGGGGCTGTACATGGTAAAGTGGGACATCATCAGCAACCTGGGCTGACAGTAAGTCCTTAGCCCTATCCAATGCACTTTTATTTATCTCAATTGCCCCCTTCCTTGTCTGCCTAGCACCCTTCTTTCGCCTTCTTTTGCTTGTCCTACAAGAGTTAGTTCCAGCCTCATTGAGTCCAGGAAGACTGCCTTGAGCATTTTTTTTTCTTTTTTCTTTTTTCTTTTTTTTTTTTTTTTTTTTTTCACTCCTGTCACCCAGGCTGAAGGGCAATGGCATGATTTTGGCTCACCGCAACCTCTGCCTCACTTGCCTTGAGCTCTTTTAGGGAGAAAGACCAGGTCTTGCTGGTTGTATTAGGATTCTCCAGAGAAATATAAGATAGATAGATAGATGATAGATAGGTAGGTAGTTAGATAGATAGATAGATAGATAGATAGATAGATAGGCAGAACTGATGGATAGATAAAATAAGATTTGCGAGGGGATTTCAAAAGTTTTGTGAAAAATTGAGTTAAATAATAAAAATTTAATATATAAAGTTTATTCCTGAACATAAGCTCCATTCAAAGGGTCAAGACACTTTTGAAGGCAATGATGCCAGCCATTTAGTCCAACCCTAAGGAATCAAGGGTCCTAGCAACTGAATCATATCAAGTCTTTTTTATGTTATTAACTGATGAAAAACTGATGGATGCCCTTCAAGAATTTTTTAAGATTTGGGGGTAAAAATGAAATCAGAAGAAGCCAAATTGAGACCGTAAGGTGGATGCTTAATGATTTTCTATTGAAATCGTCCCCAAAGTGCCCTTGTTTCATGAAAGGAATGAGCAGCATTGTCATGGTAGAGAAGGATTCTCTGGTGAAGCTCTCCTAGGCATTTTTCTGCTAACAATTTGGCTAACTTTTTCAAAACACTGTCATAATAAGCAGATGTTATCATTCTTTAGCCCTCCAGAAAGTCAACAAGCAAAATGCCTTGAACATCCCAAGAAACTGTTGTCATGACCCTTGCTTTTCCAGTCCACTTCTGCTTCAACTGGAACCCTTCCACCTCTTGGTAGCCATTGCCTTGATTGTTTTGTCTTCAGGATTGGACTGGTAAAGTCATGCTTTCTTTCCTGCTACAATTCTTCAAAAAAATGCCTTGGGATCTTGATACTACTTTTTAAAAATTTCCATTGAAAGCTCTGTTTTTATCTGCAGCTCATCTGGGTGCAATGGTTTTGGCACTCATTGAGTAGAGTTGCTCAACTTCAATTTTCAGTCAGAATTATGTAAGTTGAAGCAATTGAAATTCTGTTTTTGGCTATTTTTTCTGCTGTTAATCATTAATCCTCTTCAATTAGGACACAAACAAAATTTTTTTCCTCAAAAATTGATGTAGATAGTCTGCTGCTACAGGCTTCATCTTTAACATTGGCTCATTCCTTCTTAAAACAAGTTATTCATTTGTAAACTGCTGATTTCTTTGGAGTATTGTCCTTACATACTTTTTATAAAGCATCGATGATTTTAACATTTTTCCATTCCAACTTCACCATAAACTTCACGCCTGCTCTGGCTTCAATTTTAGCAGCATTTATATTGCTCTGATAGAGTCTCTTTTCAAACTGACGTCTTATTCCTTCTTATTGCCTCAAACTAGATCCTGTTCAGAAATGCTATAACAAGTTAGTACATGTTTATTTTTGTGCAATTTTAAATCCATGCAATTTTTTTTTCATAATATGCATTTTCCATGAACTTTTTGAAGACCCTTTGTATTATAATGAATTGGCCTACACAATTATGGAAGCTGAGAAGCCCCAAGATCTGCAATCAGCAAGCTGGAGACCTGGGAGAATCAATGTGTAGTTCTAGTCCAAGTTTGAAAGTTTACTCTTTGAGGCATTCTCACCCTGCTCTTACGAACTGCTTACCTGTCTGCCACCCCATCAGTCTGTGAGCCCCTTCAGAAACCTCAGAAATCACCACTAAAGAACTTATCCATGTAACCAAAAACCACACATATCCCAAAATGTGTGAAATACAAAGGAAAAAAAAAAGAAATCACATTAGTCATCTCCATCTCCCCTTTGCCTAGGACAGCATCACACACTATTAAGGTGGTACTTAAAGCATTTCCTGAATGAATGAATGAATGAATGAGAACTTTACATTCCTTAGAATACTATGACAATAGGCATAAAAAAACTAGCTGGAGTCATCTTGAAGAAAACTCTGGAATGAGGTCACAGAAGAATCAAATCCACAAAGAAACAAACATGGAACCCAAGCTTTTACTAAGCAATTATTGGTTATCTTAATTCAACAACTGTAATTATGTATAATAAATATTAATTATGTCACAATTGATGATAAACAATGTATGCCTGATAGTTGTTGCCATATAATGATGGTTTTTCGCCGAAAAAGCAAGTAATCATGAACAAGTTTTATAACCTTTGTGTACCTTGGGTTTCTCATTAATAGTAGCAATCATAATAATAGCTTCATATATCAACCACTGACTTCGTGCCAGAGCTGCCACATTGCACGGTCATCTATGAGACTGGTGCCCTGTAGAGTTGCAGCTCACAATCAACAGGTCTTACCTGGTGATCCTACCGTTGTACTAAGCACATCATGTGTAGAATCTCATTTAATCACCCTCAACAACTTTGAAAAATATAGAATTACAGGTTCATATTACAAATAAGGAAGCAAGTCTAAGAAGATCAAGTCTGTTATTCAACATCACACAACCATAGGCTATGAATTCAGGATTTGCACCCGTGGAATCTAGCTCTGTGGCTTCTAGTATTAACTTCAGACAATATTTTATAGTATTACTGCAAAGTTTTAATAAACTCCTAGAAAAGAAACACTTTATGAAGAGTAAAGTCAAGATATCATTTAAAATTATTTTTTATCATGCCTTTTCCTTGATGGCCAACCTGTGATGGCCAAAACCTGAGAGGTTTTATAAATAACCTGGGAAAGTTCTAAGGCATCTTTACAAATGCATATTTTATAACCTGAACATGAATATAGGGAGAAAGAGAATAAATCCCAACCACTATTGATGCTCATTATCAATAATGATAAATATAGAATGATTCAAAGCAAAAAGGAGACAGAGCTAGAATCTGTTGAATGGGGAGTCACAGAATTTCCTTCCCTGAAAAAAGTTCTGAAGAATGTACTGAAAAAATCCTCAAATCTTCAATTCAGCGGCAGCCCAACTACAGTCAAGTGATGAATTTCCAGGGTTTTGAGCTGGAAACAACCAATTCCCTCCACTCCAAGTTTAACTTGAGCTGTCCATGAGATCCTTTTTTCTAGAAGATTTTTTCAGCCATCAGTGTGAACTGTGAGTACATAATGTATATTTTATCATTCTACATAGATTTCTTTTGTAAAATGGTAGGAGGAAGGGGGTAATATAAATTTTAAATATTGTTCTAAGTCCCATAGAATCTGTCCAAAGAGTCATGTGGAAAGTTGGCTTCATTAGCTTAAAGAGAAAAAAAACATTAAAAATACAGAGATACTTAAAAAGCTACAGATTTCAGAAAATGAAGGATTCCATGAGTTTTTCCAATAACTGATGCTTACCCTGTTAAGTACCAAAATGCCTTTTTATTTTAATCTGTTTGGTCAACTCTTTCAAATACGTTTTCTAATTTCCCCTCTTTGGAATCAAAATATATAAGATATATTTAGATAGTGCCTGTAGGACTTGGGGCCTTCATTCTGAATCTCAGTTATCATATCTGAAAACATATCATCAATCTTATTATGATTCTCCCTGAACCATCTCTCCCTTGGGAAACGGAAGGGTCTTGAATGGGTGCACTTTCTACATGGTTCTGTCTGTCTTGAAGATGTTTTCTTACCCTTTCTTCTGTCCAACAGCTACCTCTTAGAACTGCCCTTCATGTGCCCTGCTAAGGCCAGTTTTTCACCATACTTGAGAGCAGGGGTGGGCAATTACAGTCTGTGGGCCAAATCCAGCCTATTGCCTGTTTTATAAATAAAGTTTTATTGGAACACAAGCATATGCATTTCCGTATTGCCAATGGCTGCTTTCACTCTACAACAGGCCAGGCTGAGTTGTTGCAACCAAGGCCACAAAGCCCTGCAAAGCCTAGAATATTTACTATTTGCTCTTTACAGGAAAAGTTTGCCACCCATATTTTTGATTCATGGATAAGTCAGAGTTTTTTAGAAAAATCTCTTCCTCTCCTTCTGGAAAAAAAAGAAGGTACTTGGCAACAACTGTGTTCTTAGCAACTGAAAGGCCATTTTTCACTTCCATCCACCTATGTTTCCAAAGGCATTCTGGGAGGTTCAGGAGGCTACAAGACTAACCTTCAAAGAAGGGAACATTTCCCAGACTTTTAAAAGTTATAAAACTCCATTGTATTTGATGCCTCAAAAACATTATTTATGTGTCCTGGTAATAGAGCTATCTCTATCACCTTAAACCAGGTGTTATTTGGAGAAGGTCTGATGCCTTCAAGTAATTGAGCACATAGCTAGTCCCAGCCCTGAAAGACCAGCTAGAGTCACTGACTTAAATAATAATAGAAAAATGAAATGAAAAAGAAATAAGAAATCACCCAATTTTAAAAAAAATTTTAAGGAACAACAACTGAATCAAATCTGTCCCTGAGATTTACAGAGGAGAAATCAACCAAAGACATTGTTTAAAAATGAACATGGCATTTTAACCCAAAGCAGATTTCCAGCTGGAGGAATTACAGCATATGGTATTTCACACACAAAAGGTAATTAAGAACTGCCTTGGAAAAGAGCATTTGTAGGCACCTCATCAGTGACCTAGCAGGCTGGTTTGTATCAGTTACTATTCATTACTGTCAGTAAGAACAAAACAGGGTATGATTAATACAGTCCGGTGCAATGAATTCCAACAGAAGATGATGCCTTAAAAAAAATGAAGTTTAGAAAAAAAAGAACATCATTTACGAAACCTAGGGATTCTATTTGCATTTTATACCTATAGTATGGTTATAATTATTATTATTACTAACAAGGTAATGAGCATTTAAATGCTGTCTAATACTAGTCTACATGCAGTATATGTATTAGCTCAATGACTTCTCAAAAACTTCTGTGAAGTAGATATTAACATTAATCCTAATCGACAGGTAAGGAAACAAGCTTCAAGGTGGCAGGCAACTTGCCCAGTGAAAGAGTCTGAATACACAACCAAGCCTGAATGACTCCCAAGCCACACTCCAAATCTTAATTCTATGATATCCAATCTCCCATTTTACTTGGTTTTAGAAATTTGCAGCTAGACATTCAAGACACTCCAATATAGTATATTACATCAGCATTGCCCAATAGAAATATAATAAAAGCCATATATATAACTTCATACTTTCTAAGTAACCACATTCAAAAAAGGAAAATTAAATAAGTGGAATTAACTTTAATAATATATTTCTATTTAACATAATATATCCAAAACATTATCATTTCAACATATAATTAAATAAAAACTATTAATAAGATGCTTTACATTATTTTTACTTTATATTTTCTAAATCTGATGAGTTTTATACTTACAGTATATTGCAATTTGGACACTAAAATTTTATCAAAAAATACATGATCTATATTTAAATATCATAAAATTTATAGTTGAAAAAAGTAAATTTATATTTCAAACATGCTTAAAAGTTTCCCAATACATTCTTGAATGGGGTGTGTCCCTAAATTTAAGCTTCAGTTAATTACATTAAAATTCAAGCTTTAGTTCCTTAGCTACACTAGTCACATTCCAAGTGCTAAATTGCCAGATATAGCTAGTGGCTACTAGGTATTGACAATAAAACTTTATATCCTACTTTTCACACCCTAAGTATTGGAGAAAATTGAGCAAGTGATAAATTACATGGGTAAATTTTTTAAAAATTTTTAAAAAGGACAATTGGGAATCTAAAGATTGAATTTCTCTGATTCTGAGTGTTCAGAATTGTGTGACCTTGGGCAAGCCATTCAATTTCTCTGGCCCTTTCTTATCCTCTGTGAAAACAGGGTTAATAAGAGTTAGTCTACCTACCTCCCAAAACTTTTCATTAGGGTTATATAAGATAGTATCATTTAAAAAGTCAAAACTTTAAATGTTTTATCAATGTTAGATCTTACCATCATGCTGTCTACTTTGCATGATGAGTAACTCAAATTCTGTCTGGGGATACAGGTTAATGTCAGACCAAGCCACATCAGCATAAATTGTCAGCCTGGTGAGGGAAGGACTGGAAGAGCAATGATTGGAGTACTGCAACTTGGACTCATGTGAAAATCTAGAAATTATTGCCTTCTTAAGGTGATAAGGGCTGTAACAAAGCTGTGACTCAATAAATATGTGTTAAATTCATTTAAAAACGATGTAATAAATCTCTCAGCCAATTGGCCTGGTTTAAATATCAGGTTTATCTAATTTGGTTGCATGACAATCTAACTGTATGTCTAAAATATTTACGATTTCCCTGTCAGATACATAATGTCTTGGTGGTCTATAACACCTCCAGGAAGGCTGGGATTGGAAGTTGCCCCAGCCTGATCACTGGAAACATGGAAGGATTCCTCTCTTCCCAGAGCAGAAGCCAGCAAAGTGTGTTCCATAGGATAGTAATAGGTGTGAGCCAAACTTTTAAAGAATGGTACCTTAGCCAAGGAAGTCTTGGAAAAATACAACTAATTTTCTTAAATTCTGAAATTCTTAGAGCCTTTAATGTTTCAAAGTGTACTGGGAATCACCAGGTAGAATCGTCTACAGAATTTACCAAATTCATCTGACCAGGGAAACTCTTTTTCTTGGAGTATCTTATAAAACTATTATCCTGAGAAATCCACAGTGGGAAATGTTGTTATAGAGAAAGATGAATGCCATCAAAAATTTTCAGAATAACTAAAAACTTATTATTAACACAAACGAGTGGTGCCAAAAGACAGAAACCTGGGAGATTTACTTGTCAGCAGTAGATCTCTGGTTTCAAGCACAGCTGAATTCTGGAGCTCAAATACGGTCATCAGGATTTGGTTCCTCTCCAGGCGTTAGTATCCCTACCCATTGTGTGGGCTTCCTTCCCAGGCTTCACAGGGTAGCCCTGGAGTGCCTCCTCTCACTTGCTCAAGCAAAAATCCTAAGATTTCTCTGATTGAACCTAATTGGCTGGGCTTAAGCGTGTAAACCCCTGACCCAATCACTGTGGCCAGAGGACAAAAATTCTCTGAGTGGCCAAACCAAGTCAGGCATTCCACCACTATAAATCAGCATAGAATTAATACTTCCCAAAGTGCAAGGGCTGACAGGAGAGGAACAGATGTGTCTCCAGGGAAAATTTGGGGGACACTTATTAGAAGATAGGAAAATTGATGTAGAGAGGCTGAAATGACAAATCTGCATTACAAGAATTGATTTCCTGGATTTCTAAAATGCAAGTCGTTTTCTGACTGGTTTGGGGAATGCCCCCTCACATTAGGAGTTGATTAAAATTCTTAAGCTAAAATAACAGCTGAGAAGAATATGAGATCTCAAGAACTGTTCAGGATCTGACCCAACTAGTAAACTTTGTTCCTTGCTATTTATTTCCCTTTCTGGGTCTCACTCTGTCACTCACTCTGGAGTGTAGTGGCATGATCAAGGTTCTCTGCAGCTTCGACTGCCTGGGCTCAAACAAAACTCTCACCTCACCTTCCTGAGTAGCTGGGACTACAGGTGCATGCCACCAGACCCAGATAATTTTTTAATATTTTTTGTAGATCTGGGGTCTTGCCATGTTCCCCAGGCTAGTATCGAACTCCTGAGCTCAAGTGATCCTCCTGCCTCAACCTCCCAAAGAGCTTGGATTACAGACGTGAGCCACCATGCCCTACCCCTTTCTGTGATTGCTGTGGCTGTAGTCATCAAATTATATGTGCATATATTTTGCTCTTCTTATTCCTTATTCCTTATACCTTAGTCTTGGGAAATAGAAACTAACATACAGAAGAAGAACATGGAATATGCCATCTATTCCATGTTTTTCTTCTGTACGTTAGTTCCTATTTCCCAAAACTAAGGAATAAGGAATAAGAAGAGCCAAATATATGCACATTTCCTTCTTGACAAATCCCAAGTGTAAGTCTCTTAGTCCTATGATCTATAGAAGGAACAGTGTGCTTTCACCACAGCTATTTCCCTATTGTTCATTATTGTACATTGTATCATAGTATTAAGGTAACTGTTAAAAATAACAGGTTCTCACGTTCTTAGCCTGTGAAAGAGCTACATATTCATCTGCCATAATGGGAAACGTCTAAGTCTGTGCCATGCAACATAGTGGCTACCAGCCATCTGTAACTAAGAAGCACTTGAACTGTAGCTAGTTAGGACTGAGACTTTCTCGAATGGGCAATATTCAAAGAGAACAAAGAATGTAAAATATCTCATTAATGATTTTTATATTGGTTGCATATTGAACTGGTAATATTTTAGATACTTTGGATCAAATAACATATAGTCATGTGTTGTTTAACAATAGGAATATGTTCTGAGAAATTCATTTCATCATTGTACAAACATCACAGAGTGCACTTACACAAACCTAGATGGTATATCCTACTATATACCTTGGCTACAAACCTGTACAGCATGTTACTGTACTGAATACTGTAGCAACTGTAACATAATGGTGAGTATTTGTGTGTCTACACATATCTAAACATAGAAAAGGTACAGTAAAAATACAGCATAAAATATTTTTTAAATAGTACACATGTATAGGGTGCTTATCATGAATGAAACTTGCAGGATTAGAAGTTGTTGGACAAGTCAGTGAGGAATGAGTAAATGTGAAAATCTAGGACATTACTGTCCACTACAGTAAACTTTATAAACTTTGTACATATTAAAATTATTTTCAAAGTATTTTTCCTTCTTCAATAATAAATTAACTTTAGCTTACTGTAACTTTTTACTTTACAAACATTTTAATTTTTTGACTCTTATAATAACACTTAGCTTAAAACAAACACACATTTTACATCTGTAAAAAAAAACTTTATATCCTTATTCTATAAGCATTTATATTTAATTTATTTTTAGACAGAGTCTCACTCTTGTCGCTCATGCTAGAGTGCAGTGGTGTGATCTCGGCCCACTGCAACCTCCGCCACCCAGGTTCAAGCAATTCTCCTTCCTCAGCCTCCTAAGTAGCTGGGATTACAAGTGTCCACCACCACACTTGGCTAATTTTTGTGCTTTTAATAGAGACAGGGTTTCACCTCGTTGGCCAGGCTGATCTTGAACTCCTGACTTCAGGTGGTCTGCCCGCCTTGGCCTCCCAAAGTGCTGGGATTACAAGCGTGAGCCACCACCCCTGGCCTTTTATTTTTCTTTTTACTTTTGAAGCTTTTTGTTAAAAACTAAGGCACAAACATATAGTAGCCTCAGCCTTCACAAGGTCAGGGTCATCAATTTCACCATTTTTCACTTCCACGTCTTCTCTCACTAGAAGGTCTTCCGGGACGACAACACGCATGGAGCTGTCATCTCTGATAGCAATGCCTTTTTCTGGAACACCTCCTAAAGGACCTGCCTGAGGCTCTTTTGGAGGAGTAGGTTTACTTACACAAGCCTCACCACAAACACACTACAATGCTGCCATAGCTACACCACAACAGTACAACATTGCCATAGCTACAGTGTTAAAACTGCTATGAGTCACTGGGTGACAGGAATTTTTCAGCTCTGCTATCATCTTATGAGACCACCATCATATATACAGTCCATTGTAGACTGAAACATCATATAATTGTATACTAAATTAACCTCTCCTATTTTAATAAATTAACCTCTCCTATTTCTACTTTTGAACAGTGTGGCTAATAGAAATGTTTAAATCACATAGGTAGTTTTCATTATATTTCCTTTTTTTAATCTACATTTTCTTTTTAAATTTTATTTTATGCTATTTTATTTTATTTTGAGACAGGGACTCACTCTGTCACCCAGACTAGAATCAGTAGCATGACCACGGCTCAGCTCACTGCAGCCTCAACCTCCTGGACTGAAGTGATCCTCCCACCTCAGCCTCTTGAGTAGCTGGGACCACAGGTACGCGACATCACACCAGGCTAATGTTTTTTGTATTTTTTTCTAGAGATGGGGTTTCATCATGTTGCCCAGGCTGAGCTCAAGTTTCCTGGACTCAAGCAATCCATCTGCCTAGGCCTCCTAGAGTGCTGGGATTACAGGCATGAGCCACTGTGCCCAGCCTTTTTTTTTATTTTTTAGAGCAGTTTTAGGTTCACAGTAAAATTGTCCTGATGGTACAAACAGTTACTGTATATTCCCTGCCCATACAAATTCACAGCCTCACTCATTATGAACAACCCCCGCCCCTGGGTTTGCACATTTGTTACAATCATATCTACATTGACACGTCATTATTACCCAAAATCCATAGCTTACATTACTCTTGCTGCTGCACATTCTATGGATTATGAAAAATGTATGCTAACATGTATGGATAATAGTATTATCATATCATATAGATTCATTTCACTGCCCTACAAGTTTTCTGTGCTCCACCCATTCATCCTTTCTTCTCCTCTAATCCTTGGCAGCCACTGATCTTTTTATTGTCTCCATACTTTTGCCTTTTCCAGAATGTTAGACTTGGAATCGTATAGTACATAGCCTTTCTAGATTGGCTTCTTTCGCTTAGTAATATGCACTTAAGTTTCCTCCATGTCTTTTTATGGCTTGATAGCTAGTTTCTTTTTAGTATTGAGTAATCTTCCATTGTCTTCATTTTTATTACAGTTCTATTGCATGGCACCGCTCTAGGTAATTCCTAAGAGTGGCAAATAAAGAAATAGTAGTAGGAGCATTTTTCAGCTATGGAGATAAATACCAGAAGAGATAGATAAAAGAGCTAAATGCGATTGCCGCTAGGAAGCAGGTCTGAAAATTTTCAGGTTAAGTCATTTATGTACAATCTAAATTATTTGATTATATTCATTTATTACTTTGATTTTTTAATAGAGACAGCTGCAAAATAATAATTAAATGTTTCAGGGGAGTTTATTGAGACATTTTACAGTGAAGGTGGGCACTTGTTTATAACTGCTTTAATTTTGTTCCAAGCTCAACGCCTATGCTCCTTAACCAGGAGGATGGTTCAGAATCACCTGGAAAGCTTTAATCCAAATATGTAAGTCTGGGAACCAGTCTAGAGTTTCCAAGCATGCTATTTTTCCCCAAAGATTCAAGGTAATTCTGTTACTTATACCTAGTCCAGAGCCTCTGGTCTATGACCAAGGAACTCTGGGACCTTACGGTAAGTGTGGTAACAGAGCCAAAACTATTTACTGCAGAAAATCTTGGCAGAGTCTATAAATATTCTATAGGCAATGGGCGCACCTTCCTTTGGTTCATCTTAAAATCAGGAGTGTCTTTTTCAGTCTCCTCAGTTTCACCCTCAAGAATATATTCAACACATTATGGCTTAGTACTTGCTGTTCCACAGAATAGCTACAAGGCAGGTATCTGTCAAGGTGTTACTGAAATGCACCACCACTCAGCACATGTTTAAAGCCCAACTCAGGGAAATTTTTTGTTGATTTTGAAACAATATTTTGCTTTGCCACCTAGGCTGGAGTGGTGTAATCATGGCTCAATGCAACCTCGACCTCCCAGGCTCAAGCAATCCTCCTGCCTCAGCCTCCCGAGTAGCTGAGACTACAGGCATGTGACACCATACCCAGCTAAATTTTGCATTTTTGTAGAGACCGCGTCTCCCCATGTTTCCCAGGCTGTCAACGCAGGACAATATTAATAGAAGATTTCAAGAGAGATGCACAAATCAGCCATTTCTCTAGATCAGTGCTTCTCACGATATGGTGCAAAGACTATGCATTAGAAGCAACTTGGGTTCCCATATAAGATACAGATTCTCTTCTTCCAGGCCCAAAGTATGGTTTCATGTTACCACCCCCTTTGCAGTTAGGCCTGACCATGTGACTTGCTTTGAGCAATGAAATGAACTTGGGAAGTAACATACATATCTTCCAGGTTGAAGCCTTAGGAGACAGGCTTTGTTCTGCTTTGGCAACTATGGAAGCATAGAGATGGAGCCTGGGTCCCTGAAAGCAGAAGCCACAGAGCAGAGACACCACCACCCATCACCCACCACTGACTTCCCCTGCCGACCTGCAAGGGTTATGGAACATTAGCAAGAAAACACCTTTGTTGTTTTAATCTGCTGAGATTTGGAAGTTGCTTGTTTCTGTACCGTAATCTGCTTTATTCCTACATATTGGGAGAAGAGAAGACCTGACAATCTTTATTTGTTGGGTGAATCTAATGCACAATGAAGTCAGAGAACCACTGATTTCATGTGCTAAGCTCTTTTCTTGGCTTAAGCAAGGGCAAGAAAGAGCTGCCTATCTAGACTGCATATTTGACCACTATAGAAATGCTTCTGCTGCTCAGTACTGGGCTACGGGCCTTCAGGGAAGTACAAGTATAAGGAAAAGCCCAATTAATTGATTGTGTTTCTTAAGGATCTATTGAAGACTCTTGTCCCTGAATTATAGTGTCCTCTTAGTAAGGACCCAGAGGGAAAAACTCACTCTAGTGTCAATACCAAGGACAGTTTGGCTTCTCTTGAGTCATTAATGTGTTTCTACTCTAATGGTTGCCAGGAATTATGGCATTAATCCTAGAAGGAGCCTCCAAGCCAAATGCATGGCTCCACTCTAGCAAAGTGCCAGATTTCATAGCACATTCATTTTGTGGGTCTCTCATGCCTTTATTTTATTTCTCCAAACCTATTTCCCCTTTTCCACCAATTTTTCTGACTCACCAGTTCTTATTTTATTTTGAATTTTGTATTTTTGCAAGCTGCCTTAATTCTTTTCAGGGAAAAGGTAGAACATGAATAAAAATATATATGCAAGCATGCATACATAAATAACAGGCCCTTATTTCCAGAGGTACAATAATGAACCTCAACTTGCTTTTTAATGATGCCAGGAAGGGAAGAAAGAAAAGAGAGGGAAGAAAGTGGGGAGGGGATGGGGGAAGATTGTGAAGCCACTGTATTCGTGTTCTGGCTCCTAGTTAATAGGCAGCAGAGGAAAACAACTTTATCTTCAAGATAAATGTTATAAATTGCACACAATGAAATAAGGTCTTATTTTCCCACCTTTTGGTTTCTTATTTTTAAGATATACTGTCCTGTGTCAACCAAAATATCTAGACTTATAGCACACAATTCTATTCAGCTTGTAGAACAAATTCACTGGCACAGTCGATTTTTATTTTAATTATTTGTACAGAGTGGAAAGGAATGGCCTGATTTATTACTGAGTTGGACTCCAATGGCAATATTATTATAGTTGCAACAGATGAATAAACCAATATATTTCTTAGAGCCATAAAACAACCAGCTACATGTCAGAGAAAATTGTTCTCCAAAACAACTGAAAAAAAAAGTCAAGGGAAATCGTGGGCTCTTTAGCCTCCCAAAGTATTCCAAAGAAAACAGGACTCCCACAAACCAGGAAAAATTCATTTCAACAAACTTACTTTCCATCTATCCACCAAAATTATGCATTCACCAAAATAATTTATAATATTGTCTCCAACATTGATTTGTTTATTCCATTTGATTGTGCTTTAAAAAAAAAAATCAGTAGCCCACAGAAGATCATCATTCTTCAATAACCCAAAGTCTGACATGCTGATGCAGCCTTCGGCAGCAAGCTTCAGGATTGAGTTGATCAGAACTATGTACCATGATGACATTTTAATGCCTGATCAGAACAGAACTGTTCTTTGCAATTTGCTTTGAAGGGGGAATGCGGAAAGAGAGGGCAGAAACGGGAGGAGGGATTTTGCATCCATCTTTGCTTATCTACAGCATGCATACCAACCCTGAGTAGGCTAATCACAATGAGAAGCGGACCACAGAGGGAGGGTAAAAGTCAATTGCAGCACTGAACACCTCTCCGGAAGGCTCCATTAGATTGGTGGAACTCAGTCTGTGCTGATTGCCAGGCCTCAGGGTAACCAGAGCTTCCTGGCTCTTGGCTCTCCAATGAGGTGCCAAGATTTTTGTTGATTTTTCTGGTATGTTTTCTATTTGTCTCTATTTCAAGTAATGCCTCTAGGTGGACATCAGTGAAAATATGCAGAGCTATCCTGTGAATGTCAGATGTGAGTTTTCAAGAAATGTGTGGCAGGTAAGACCTCAGCTCTAGAATAAAAAAATCTAAATAAAATCCTGGTTCCATACCTTCTTGCCATATGTTTTTGGCAAGTTCCCTGACTTTTCTCATCTGCTGAGTGGGAATATTGATGCCTACCATATAAATGGTTGTTGAGAGGACCTAATGCAATACATTTAGCACAGTGCCTGGCTCACAGTAACAACAGTAACAGCTCCTATTGGCTGATTCCAGCAAAGTCAACCATTTCTAAATTATACACACTACGTTTCATGCCAGAAGCCAATTCCAAATTCTCTCATCAGATCTGCACTTGGTTGTGTGGTAGTTCTCTACAAGTACTTATAGTTTCTCAGAATGTCTTATTTGAAAGTCCCACTGTCAATGTAAATACTACAGCATCTTAATACAGAGAATATATAGCCAGGCTAGGAAACATGGATGTAAATGCTATGGGCCTAAAAATACTAATATGCTCAACAGATCCCCAGGGATGTCAAACGTCAAGGCTTTTTCTCTTGTGGGCAGCAAAATGTGAAAGCAACAACAACCACCACAACCACAATTGCTAACATTTATAGGACACTTACTGTGTTCCAGGCACTGTACTAAACCCTTTTTATGTTCACTTGATCATCATGACAACTCTATAAGGTGATTACTAGCTGCATCTTCATTGTACAGGAGAACAAACTGGCTCATAGAGGTCAAGCAACTTGCCTAGAAAGTGAGTGAGAGAGAATTTGAACCCAAGTTAGGGTGATTCCACAGCCCACACCTTCAAGTAGCCCTTAGTGAGAATCTGATTTGCTGGTCACCCACATTCCGGTTTGTCCCCTTTCATGTCATTCTTCCTGCTGTTATTGATGAGAAACTAACAGCCCCTCTTTTTTTGTTGTTGGTGCAATTCCATTCAAGGAACTCATTTCCAAAGGCACTGTCATTATTTAAAGGAATGACTCCAATCATGGGCACCTCTGGCTTTGGAAGAACAGATTCTCCATCACCAAGAATTCAACACCCTGTTCAGGCACTGTAGAAATAGATCAAAATATTAAAAATATCATCTCTGCTCTCAAGGAATTCCCCTTTAAAAGTAAATGCACAGATGAAAGTCTCCCCCATTCACAAATGCCTCTAGACTTACAGGGAAACAGCACAAAGATCAGAATAAAGAAGACCTTTTTTCTGAATTCCAATCTTCCCTCTGCATAATTAATTAATTAATAGCTAGAAAGCTTCCAACCCATCCAGCCTGAATACCTCGTCTCCAGCTCAAACAAGACAATGACCAAGGGATTACCATAAGAGCAAAAAATATATGATTTAAACCTCTCTCCACTGTGAAAGAAAAACATTCATATTTATTTATTCCTTATTTCAAAAAAATTTCATTTCTAACTCTAAAAGAATTCATAGTTTCTTTAGGCCATTGTTCTGATTTGGTGCAATTCATCACAGGGCGATAACATGCTGATGATGTGTTACACTAATACATCCTTACACTGGTAATGCTCTAATGATCTGGCAGGCTCCTAAATCACCAGAGAGCTGTCACTCCCATGATGTGTTACTCAGAGATACGGCTCTGATCAGGGGAAGGCACCAGGAACTCAACAATGAGAGAATTATATTTTTTGACTTCAGAATTTCTTGACTATAAATAACATCCTCTTTCAAATAAAATAGAAAAACCAACCTAAAATCAACAGAAGCAGCAAAATTTCTTGTATTCTGGAATATGCCAGAGATGCAAAAATAAGCACATATATTAGTGGAAGTCTTGGATGTGTGGTGAAGGAACTTACTGATAAGAATATCAATGGGGTGCTGAATCTGAAATATCAATGGGGTGCTGAATCTGTTTCTGAAAAGTAATCAGTTCGGTGCTTACGGATCCATTTATCACTGATGTGGATTTCATCAGTGCCTTAAAATAAATGGTGCTAAAATGTGAGTCAAGAGAAAAATAACAGAGTGGGGAGACAGGTACCCTCTTCACACTGTTGGCAGGAGAGTAAATTGATACAGCCTTTCAGAGGGCAATTTAGTAATATTTATCAAAATTTAAAGCATGGATACTCTGGGCCCAGCAGTTCCATTTCTAAAAATTCTATCCAGCAGACATAGTCACACAAGTACAGAAGGACACATATGTGTAAGAACATTTATTGTAGCAATTGTTGCAATTGAAAAAAAAAAAAAAAACACTCCATCAATAGTGGAGTGCTTATATACATCAATGAGAATCCATTCTATGAAGTTTATGTGGCCATTAAAAATTATGATGTGGATCAATGGCTCTGAAAGTGTTGCAGAGAATTGTAAAATTATCAAATTTCTGTGTGTATCAGAATCACCTGGGGAGCTAATAAAGAATACAGAGGCCCAGGCTTATTGAAGTAGAGTAAGGTCTGGGCCTCTGTATTTTCATCAAGTTCCCCAGGTGGCTGTGAGATAACACAAAAGTCTGAGAACCACTTTTCTAGGATACCCTGGAGATGCATTAGAAATCCTAGATTCTCTCAATATCGTGAAAATGGCCATACTGCCCAAAGTAATTTACAGATTCAACGCTATCCCCATCAAGCTACCAATGACCTTCTTCACAGACCTGGAAAAAAACACCTTAAACTTCATATGGAACCAAAAGAGAGCCCGCATAGCCAAGTCAATTCTAAGCAAAAAGAACAAAGTGGGAGGCATCCCACTACCAGACTTCAAACGATGCTACAAGGCTACAGTAATCAAAACAGCATGGTACTGGTACCAAAACAGAGATATAGACCAATGGAACAGAACAGAGTTCTCGGACGCAATGCAACATATCTACAACCATCTGATCTTTGACAAACCAGATAAAAACAAGCAATGGAGAAAGGATTCCCTGTTTAATAAATGATGGTGGGAAAACTGGCTAGCCATGTGCAGAAAGCAGAAACTGGACCCCTTCCTGACACCTTACACTAAAATTAACTGCAGATGGATTAAAGGCTTAAACATAAGACCTAACACCATAAAAACCCTAGAAGAAAATCTAGTCAAAACCATTCAGGACATAGGCGTAGGCAAGGACTTCATGACCAAAACACCAAAAGCATTGACAACAAAAGCCAAAATGGACAAATGGGACCTAATCAAACTCCACAGCTTCTGCACAGCAAAAGAAACAGTCATTAGAGTGAATCGGCAACCAACAGAATGGGAGAAAATTTTGGCAGTTTACCCATCTGACAAAGGGTTGATATCCAGAATTTACGAAGAACTAAAACAGATTTACAAGAAAAAAATAAAGAAGCCAATTCATAAGTGGGCTAAGGATATGAACAGATACTTTACAAAAGAAGACATACATGAGGCCAACAAACATATGAAAAAATGCTCATCATCACTGGTCATCAGAGAAATGCAAATCAAAACTACATTAAGATACCATCTCACGCCAGTTAGAACGGCAATCATTAAAAAATCTAGAGACAACAGATGCTGAAGAGGATGTGGAGAAACAGGAACACTTTTACACTGTTGGTGGGAGTGTAAATTAGTTCAACCATTGTGGAAGACAGTGTGGCGATTCCTCGAGGAACTAGAAATAGAAATTCCATTTGACCCAGCAATCCCATTACTGGGTATATATCCAAAGGATTATAAATCGTTCTATTATAAGGACACATGCACACAAATGTTCACTGCAGCACTGTTTACAATAGCAAAGACCTGGAAGCAACCCAAATGCCCATCGATGATAGACTGGACAGGGAAAATGTGGCACATATATACCATGGAATATTATGCAGCCATCAAAAATGATGAGTTTGTGTCCTTTGTGGGGACATGGATGAACCTGGAAACCATCATTCTCAGCAAACTGACAGAAGAGCAGAAGATCAAACACCGTATGTTCTCACTCATAGGCGGGTGTTGAACAATGAGAACACGTGGACACAGGGAGGGGAGCACTACACACTGGGGTCAGTTGGGGGGAAATAGGGAGGGATGGTGGGGGGTGGGGAGTTGGGGAGAGATAGTAAGGGGAGATATGCCAGATGTAGGTGATGGGGAGGAAGGCAGCAAATCACACTGCCACGTGTGTACCTATGCAATAATCCTGCATGTTCTTCACATGTACCCCAAAACCTAAAATGCAATAAAATAAATAAATGGAAAAAAAAAAAAAGAAATCCTGGATTCTCACGCTATCTCATCCAGAGAAGTTCCGAGTGTGTGTGTGTGTGTGTGTGTGTTTCTGTAATTATGGCTCTAATAATTTTTTATTTTATCTTTTATTGATGCATAATATTTTACATAATTATGGGTACATGTGTTTGTTTATTCATAGAATGTGTAATGAACAAATAAGGTATTTGGGGTGTCCACCACCTTGAGTATTTATCATTTCCATGTATTAGGGACATTTTAAGTCCTTCCTTCCAGCTACTTTTAAATATATAATACACAGTTTTTAACTGTAGCCACCATACTCTGCTAACATTAGAACTTATATCTTCTATATATAACTGTATGTTTGTACCCAATAACCAACCTCTCTTCTTCCCTCCTCCCACGCACACACCCCTTCCAGCTTGTGGTATCTATCTTTCTATTCTCTATCTCCATGAAATTCACATTTTTAACTCCCAGATGTAAGCGAAAACATACAATATCTTTCTATGGTTGACATATTTCGCTTAACGTAATGAGCTACAGTTCCATCATGTTGCCGCAAATGACATGATTTTTGTAGTATTCTATTGTGCATATATATCACTTTTTTTTATCCATTTGTCCATTGTGGACACAGGTTGATTTTATATCTTTGTATTGTGAATAGTGCTGCAATAGATATGTGAGTGTTTTCTTTAGAGACATGGTCTCACTCTGTCACCCACAGTAGAGTCATAGCTCACTGTAACCTTGAACTCCTGGGCTCAAGCCTTCCTCTCACCTCACATGTCTGAGTAGGTAGGACTACAGGAATTCAATATCATACTGAGCTTTTTTAAATTTTTTTTTTATTTTTTTGGTAGAAATGAGGTCTAAGTTGCCCACGCTAGTCTTAAACTGCTGGTATCAGGCTATCCTCCAAACTGGACCTCCCAAAGTGCTGGGATTACAGGCATGAGCCACCAGGCCCAGCCATTTGCCCACTTTTTAATGGGATTGTTGGTTTTGTTTACTGTTAAGATATTTGAGTTCCTTGTATATTCTGAATATTGGTCCTTGTCAGATGAAGAGTTTGAAAATGTTTTCGTCCATTTGAGAGATTGTCTGTTCACTCTGTTGATTATTTCCTTTGCTGTGCAGAAGATTTTTAGTTTTGTATAGCCATATTTGCCTTTTTTGGTTTTTTGCTCTCTGTACTTTTCAGGTCTTAGCCATAAAATCTTCAGCTAGACCAATGTTCTGAAGTGTTTTTTCTGTGTTTCCTTCCAGCAGCTTCATAGTTTGGGGCCTTACATTTAAGTCTTTATTCCATCTTAAGTTGATTTTTGTGTATGGTGAGAGATAGGGGTCCAGTTTCATTTTTTTGCAGATGGCTATACAATTTCTCAGCGCTATTTTTTGAAAAAGGTATCCTTTTTCCCAATGTATGTTTTTAGTACCCTTGTTGAATATCAGACAGCTATAAATACATGGGTTGATTCCTGGCTTCTCTATTCTGTTCCATTGGTCTGTGTGTCTGTTTTTATACAAACACTATGCTGCTTTAGTTACTATAGCCTTGTCATATATTTTTAAAGTTGAATAGTGTGATGCCTCCAGCTTTGTTCTTTTTACTCAGGATTGCTTTGTCTATTCAAGCTACTTTTTGGTTTTACACAAATTTTAGGATTATTTTTCTATTTCTATAAAAAATGACATTGGGGAGATCCGATCCAAGATGGCCGTTTAGGAACAGCTCAGGATTGCAGCTCCCAGTGAAAGCGCAGAGGGTGAGTGGATGCCGCGTTTTTATTGCCCACAGACTAGGAAATTCCCGGGCAGAGGTGCTCCACGGTCGCCAGCGCGGCTGTTTCGGCCAGCGCGGCTGTGCCGGCCGGCGCCGCTGCTTTGCCCCGCGCGGCTGCTTTGTCAGCGCCCCGGAGCCGCGGTTCTCCGTACAAAATACACCGGTCCGGGGGCCCTTTAGGCTGGCGATTGGAGCCACGGGAAGTCGCCCATACGCTGGTTCAAAAAGGGGACTGAGCAGAGAACCAGGACAGTAGATTCCAGGGCAGAAAAAAAAAAAAAAAAGCGCCACAAACCTCAGTGCCGCTGTTTAAGCCAGCACAGTGAGTGGCCGCAGGGGAAAACAAACAGACCCCGGCGCCTCTTCAACAGGCGACTGGAACACCAACTTAAAAAAGGCACTGAGGCAGGGAGCCGGGCGATCAGGCTCGGCTGGCCCCACCCCCACAAAAGAACAGCAACCAGAAACTCTGGATTGAGAGTTTCACAGCAAGCGCAGCTGAACCCGGGACGGTCCAGCTCTGTCGGGGAGGGGCGTCCGCCATTACCGAGGCAGCCCGCCGTTGCTGAGGCAACCCGCCATTTGCTGAGGCAGCCCGCCGTAGCCAAGGCAACCCGCCATTGCTGAGGCAGCCCGCCGTTGCCAAGGCAACCCGCCACAGCAGAGACTCCGCCCCAACAGAGGCGGGCCACCATCGCCAAAGCAGTTCTAACTACACCCATATAATCAGGACTGCAGGAAAGTTCACTCGGCAGCAGGGCGCAGCCCACAGCAGCTCAGCAAAGCTGCCATAGGCCGACAGTGACTAGGCGGCCTCCTTGCTGGGCTGCGCAGGTCTGAAGGAAAAAAAAAAAGAAGGCGGCAGCATAACGGAAACTCATAAATAAAGCCCTAAATCCCTGGGACAGAGCACCTGGGAACAAAAAGCAGTTTATGAGTTCAGCTGCAGCAGACCTAAAAGTACCTGCCCAGCAGCTCTGAATGAACAAAAACAGAGCTCACAGCTCACCATTTGAGCTCCTATAAAGAAAAAACCGTCTCCTCAAGCAGCTCCCTGACCCCTATATATCCAAAAAGACACCTCATAAAAGAGAGATCAGATTGACACTAGGCGGGTATCCTTCTGGGACAAAGATAGCAGAAGAAGAAAGCTGGTAACAACCCTTGCTGTTCAACAGCTGCTGCAGGTGAACCCCAGGCAAGCAGGGCCTGGAGTGAACCTCAGCAGACCTACAGCAGAGGGGCCAGACTGTCAGAAGGAAAACCAAGAAACAGAAATAACCTCATCATCAACAAACAGAACGTCAATCTGAAAGATTTGAGACCCAATCTGAAAGCCAGCAACTACAAAGTCGACAGGTGGATAAATCCTTAAGGATGGGAAGAAACCGGCGCAAAAAGGATGAAAACACCCGAAACCAGAACACCTCGCCTCCTAAAAGGGATCACAACTCCTCACCAGCAAGGGAACAAGGTTGGATGGAGAACGAGTGTGATGAAATGACAGAATCAGAATTCAGAAGGTGGGTAGTAAGAAACTTCTGTGAACTTAAAGAACATGTTCTAACCAAATGCAAAGAAACTAAGAACCTTGAAAAAAGATTTGACGAAATGCTACCAAGAATGGACAAAATAGAAAGGAATATAAGTGAATTGATGGAGCTGAAAAATGCAACACGAGAACTTCGTGAAGCATGCACAAGTATCAACAGCCGAATGGACCAAGCAGAAGAAAGGATATCAGAGGTTGAAGATCAACTCAATGAAATAAAACGGGAAGGCAAGACTGGAGAAAAAAGGGTAAAAAGGAATGAACAAAGTCTCCAAGAAATGTGGGACTATGTGAAAAGACCTAATCTACGTTTGATAGGCGTACCTGAATGCGACGAAGAGAATGAATCCAAGCTGGAAAATACTCTTCAGGATATTATCCAGGAAAGCTTCCCCAACCTAGCAAGGCAGGCAAACATTCAAGTCCAGGAAATACAGAGAACACCACAAAGATATTCGTCAAGAAGAGCAACCCCAAGGCACGTAATCGTCAGATTCACCAGGGTCGAAATGAAGGAGAAAATACTAAGGGCAGCCAGAGAGAAAGGTCGGGTTACCCATAAAGGGAAGCCCATCAGACTCACAGCAGATCTCTCAGCAGAAACCCTACAAGCCAGAAGAGAATGGGGGACAATATTCAACATCCTTAAAGAAAAGAACTTTCAACCCAGAATCTCCTATCCAGCCAAACTAAGCTTCATAAGTGAAGGAAAAATAAAATCCTTTGGGAACATGCAAGTACTCAGAGATTTCGTCACCACCAGGCCAGCTCTACAAGAGCTCCTGAAAGAGGCTCTACACATATAAAGGAACAAGTACCAGCTCAACTAAAGGGCAAAACAGCCAGCTAGCACCAAAATGGCAGTATCAAATTCACACATAACAATATTAACCCTAAATGTAAATGGACTAAATGCCCCAATCAAAAGACACAGACTGGCAAATTGGATCAAAAGCCAAAACCCATCTGTGTGCTGTATCCAGGAAACCCATCTCACATGCAAGGATACACAAAGGCTCAAAATAAAGGGATGGAGGAAGATTTACCAAGCAAATGGAGAGCAAAAAAAAGCAGGAGTTGCAATTCTCATATCTGATAAAATAGACTTTAAAGCAACAATGATCAAAACAGACAAAGAAGGACATTACATAATGGTAAAAGGATCAATGCAACAAGAAGAGCTAACGATCCTAAATATATATGCACCCAATACAGGAGCACCCAGATACATAAGGCAAGTTCTTAATGACTTACAAAGAGACTTAGACTCCCACACAATAATGGTGGGAGACTTTAACACCCCATTGTCAACATTAGACAGATCAACCAGACAGAAAATTAACAAGGATATCCAGGACTTGAACTCAGACCTGGACCAAGCAAACCTAATAGACATTTACAGAACTCTCCACCCCAAATCCACAGAATATACATTCTTCTCAGCACCACATCACACCTACTCTAAAATTGACCACATAATTGGGAGTAAATCACTCCTCAGCAAATGCAAAAGAATGGAAATCGTAACAAACAGTCTCTCAGACCACAGTGCAATCAAGTTAGAACTCAGAATTCAAAAACTAACTCAGAACCGCACAGCTTCATGGAAACTGAACAACTTGCTCTTGAATGTTGACTGGATAAACAATGAAATGAAGGCAGAAATAAAGATGTTCTTCGAAACCAACGAGAATGAAGACACAACATACCAGAATCTCTGGGACACATTTAAAGCAGTCTCTAGAGGAAAATATATAGCAATAAGTGCCCACATGAGAAACAAGGAGAGATCAAAAATTGACACCCTATCGTCAAAACTGAAAGAGCTAGAGGAGCAAGATCAAAAAAACTCAAAGTCTAGCAGAAGACAAGAAATAGCTAAGATCAGAGCAGAACTGAAGGAGATAGAGACACAAAAAACCCTTCAAAAAATCAATAAATCCAGGAGCTGGTTTTTTGAAAAGATCAACAAAATAGACAGACCACTAGCCAGATTAATAAAAGAGAAAAGAGAGAATAACCAAATAGATGCAATAAAAAACGATAAAGGGGATATCACCACAGATTCCACAGAAATTCAAACCATCATCAGAGATTATTACAAACAACTCTATGCACACAAACTAATAAACCTGGAAGAAATGGATAAATTCCTGGACACTTGCCTCCTGCCAAGCCTAAACCAGGAAGAAGCCGAAACCCTGAACAGACCCATAACAAGGTCTGAAGTTGAGGCAGCAATTAAGAGCTTACCACCCAAAAAAAGCCCAGGTCCAGATGGGTTCACAGCTGAATTCTACCAGACATACAAAGAGGAGCTGGTACCATTTCTTCTGAAACTATTCCAAACAATACAAAAAGAGGGAATTCTTCCCAAATCATTTCATGAGACCAACATCATCCTGATTCCAAAAGCCGGCAGAGACTCAACAAGAAAAGAAAACTACAGGCCAATATCTATGATGAACATAGATGCAAAAATCTTCAATAAAATACTGACAAGCCGATTGCAACAGCACATCAAAAAGCTTATCCACCATGATCAAGTAGGCTTCATCCCGGGGATGCAAGGCTGGTTCAACATACGCAAGTCTATAAACGTAATTCACCACATAAACAGAACCAAAGACAAAAACCACATGATTATCTCAATTGATGCAGAGAAGGCCTTTGACAAAACTCAACAGCCCTTTATGCTAAAAACACTCAATAAGCTAGGAATCAATGGAAAGTATCTCAAAATAATAAAAGCTATTTATGACAAACCAACAGCCAGTATAATACTGAATGGGCAAAAACTGGAAGCATTCCCCTTGAAATGTGGCACCAGACAAGGATGCCCTCTCTCACCACTGCTATTCAATATAGTATTAGAAGTTCTAGCCAGAGCAATCAGGCAAGAAAAAGAAATAAAGGGCATTCAAATAGGAAAGGAGGAAGTCAAATTGTCTCTATTTGCAGACGACATGATTGTATATCTAGAAGACCCCATCGTCTCAGCCCCAAACCTCCTGAAACTGATAAGCAAGTTCAGCAAAGTCTCAGGATACAAAATCAATGTGCAAAAATCACATGCATTCCTATACACCAGTAACAGACTTAAAGAGAGCCAAATCAAGAACAAACTTCCATTCACAATTGCCACAAAGAGAATAAAACACCTAGGAATACAACTAACAAGGAATGTAAAGGACCTCTTCAAGGAGAACTACAAGCCACTGCTCAACGAAATAAGAGAGGACACAAACAGATGGAGAAACATCCCATGTTCATGGTTAGGAAGAATCAATATCGTGAAAATGGCCATACTGCCCAAAGTAATTTACAGATTCAATGCTATCCCCATCAAGCTACCAATGACCTTCTTTGGAGAACTGGAAAAAACCACCTTAAACTTCATATGGAACCAAAAGAGAGCCCGCATAGCCAAGTCAATTCTAAGCAAAAAGAACAAAGCGGGGGGCATCACACTACCAGACTTCAAACTATACTACAAGGCTACAGTAATCAAAACAGCATGGTACTGGTACCAAAACAGAGATATAGACCAATGGAACAGAACAGAGGTCTCGGAGGCAACACAACCTTTCTACAACCATCTGATCTTTGACAAACCAGACAAAAACAAGCAATGGGGAAAGGATTCCCTGTTCAATAAATGGTGTTGGGAAAGCTGGCTAGCCATGTGCAGAAAGCAGAAACTGGACCCCTTCCTGACACCTTACACTAAAATTAACTCCAGATGGATTAAAGACTTACACATAAGACCTAACACCATAAAAACCCTAGAAGAAAATCTAGGCAAAACCATTCACGACGTAGGTGTAGGCAAGGACTTCATGACCAAAACACCAAAAGCATTGACAACAAAAGCCAAAATAGACAAATGGGACCTAATCAAACTCCACAGCTTCTGCACAGCAAAAGAAACAATCATTAGAGTGAATCAGCAACCAACAGATTGGGAAAAAATTTTTGCAGTTTACCCATCTGACAAAGGGCTGATATCCAAAATTTACAAAGGACTAAACCAGATTTACAAGAAAAAAACTAACAAGCCCATTCAAAAGTGGGCAAAGGATATGAACAGACACTTCTCAAAAGAAGACATACGTGAGGCCAACAAACATATGAAAAAATGCTCATCATCACTGGTCATCAGAGAAATGCAAATCAAAACTACACTGAGATACCATCTCACGCCGGTTAGAATGGCGATCATTAAAAAATCTGGAGACAACAGATGCTGGAGAGGATGTGGAGAAATAGGAACACTTTTGCACTGTTGGTGGGAGTGTAAATTGGTTCAACCATTGTGGAAGACAGTGTGGCGATTCCTCAAGGACCTAGAAATAGAAATTCCATTTGACCCAGCAATCCCATTACTGGGTATATATCCAAAGGATTACAAATCGTTCTACTATAAGGACACATGTACACGAATGTTCATTGCAGCACTGTTTACAATAGCAAAGACCTGGAACCAACCCAAATGCCCATCGACGATAGACTGGATAGGGAAAATGTGGCACATATACACCATGGAATATTATGCAGCCATAAAAAACGATGAATTTGGGTCCTTTGTGGGGACATGGATGAACCTGGAAACCATCATTCTCAGCAAACTGACAGAGGAGCAGAAGATCAAACACCGCATGTTCTCACTCATAGGCGGGTGTTG